>NC_056529.1:7996693-8156346 GCF_019175285.1 Sceloporus undulatus | reverse complement strand
TGTTTAACTTGTATGCAGCACAGCCAGACCAAGATGTTGCTGCTTGGGTTGAAGGGATTTGCTTTGGTCAGACCTCACCTGGGCACTACAGTTCAAGACGGGTTTCAACAAGTTGAAATATGTCCAGAAAAATGCAACCAATATGTTTAAGGTTCTGGAAACCAAACCTTATGAAGAGCAACCGAGGAAGCTGAGTATGTTAACTTGGAGTAGAGAATGCTGAGAGGTGACATGATAGCTATCTTTAAATATCTGAAGGGATATTATGTGGAAGATGCAGGAAGCTTGTCTTCTACTGCGCTGGAGACTAGAACGCAAACAAATGAGTTCAAATTACAAGAAAAGGGATTGCACATTAGACATTAGGAAGAACATTTCTTTTGAGCTGTTTGAGCATGGCATAGATTGCCTTGGAGGATGATAAACTCTCCGTTTTTGGATGTCTTTAAATGGAGGTTGAATGGGCATCTTTCAGGAATGCTTTAGTTGTACATTCCTGCAAGGCAAGGGCTTGGACTAAGTGGCCCTTGTGGTCCCTTCCAATTCTAAGATTCTTTGCCTCTGTCATCATTTGATGCTTATATCAAGGACTAGAAGAGAATGGGCAAGCTGAGATGCCGTAGATGTTTCAATCTCTGCTACAGTAGGAGATTTAAGGACATAAGATTGTTAGCCAACTCTGGCAAAACCCAGCGCACACCCATACAACTGCTGACACCAAATGCAGCCCATAACCCACTTTACCAAATGCAAGCCAAAAGGTCCACAGCAGCTCCGTTCTTCGTCTTCTGTATTTGCAGCAACCAGGAAAGAGAGAAGTGTTCTTTCAATTCAGGAAGTAGAGAAACAATCATAATCTGAACACATACACACACACACACACACACACATTGCAGGGTTTGGCATGGTAGCTTGCAAACTGTGCACCCTATTAAACTGTTCATATGGTATTTTTGGATAAACCTTCAAATATTCATGGAAAGGAGGAACAATCACGTGATTTCCATACTCTTTCAAAGAGAATAATTTTACATATTATTGGAGGAGGGAGTTGCGTCTTTTGTGAGGGAATTATTATCGTATATAGAAACGAGCTCTTCTGTGTAGCAAGCCTACAGATTTTTTTTACCTGAATGTTAAAGCATTGGACGTTAAACCATTGACTCTTTCCATTAAGTTGGGGCATTATTATTATTATTATTATTATTATTATTATTAGGAGCAATAGCTTTGTCTCTTTTACTACAAGAGCAGAGTTCAAAGGAAGAGAATGAAACTAATTTCAATATGTACCGAGAAAGCATTTCTCTCTCTCTCTCTCTTTCTCTCTTTCTCTCCCTTTTTTTTTTTTGCTGATCGCTGCCACCTCTTTTCAACAGGAACAGCTGGTCTGTAAATGGCTTCCTCAGCTAAAACAATGCCTGTCTCATTTTAAAATTTCAGCAGGAAGCTGCTGTTTCATCATTTAGTCATGTCACATATTTATAGGGTTCTGTTTGCCACAGAGTTTGCGGAACAAACAGAAGAAAAAGACAGAGCAAAATATGAAAAGGATACTGATGTACTGCATTGTCAGGAAGTGTAAAGTTAAAGCTCGTCATAAAACTTTGTGAATAATAGACTCCTCACTGCTCCGCTTGGGCATAAAGTCGTAACAGTTGTGGTTGTAACAATAACAACAAGAACAGAACACCCATTCGGGAATTCTAGCTTTGAACCAGACAATAAGAGAAGTGTCATTAATGTAAAAATGTTACTGCATTCTTAACGGAATAGTAGAGCATTCTGGAAGATGAAGAATGTTTTCAGTATGAGTGGAGGAGAATTTGGTTTGTGTTTACACACATATACACACACACACTTTCCAAAATGTAGAAATGTCTCTATAAAATTGATCAAAATAGCTTAAGATTTGTTCTAAAATATGAAGCAGAAAATGAAACCGACAGATACATCTACATGCACAAAGTGCATAGTTCCAAAACATTGCATCTCAGTGTCTTCAGCTATGTTTGTTGTAGTGAATTAAGGTTGTTACTCATATGTGTGTGTGTTTTTTTCCTGGTAGGTTTCTGACCTTTAACAGCTTACATGACAGGCTTACAATATGCTTTTCTCTGTAAGGGGGAACAGCAGTACCTATTGGCATTGACCAAGCCTGGTCAGTTCTCGGTGGGTCATTTCTGTCAAATACATACTAACCTTGGGTTTCTAGACTAAATGTTGTTGGGCATTTTGTCATTAAATGATGTTACTGTGTGTGTGTTTGTATTTTGCGTTACTGGCAAAAATACACAAGGATTTGTACTGTGGGTTTTTTTTCTTATAATTTTATGCTTTTTCTATTTTTGTTTTGTTTTGTTTTATTATAGAGTTATTTATTTATTTTCAGTGCAGGGGGCAGCTGAGGAGGTTCAGGGAGGCAAGATAACAAGGTCATTGAAACAATCCAATGGCCATAAAACAGTTCTTATACAAGCCATAAAAGGATTGAAGCCACTGGCTTAACTGTGAAGTTCCCTGCTTTTGAAGTCAAGCTGCTCAGTCCACACACTAAATCCCAGAAGTATTTAAACAGCATGCCTCACAGCTGTGTTCTCTCAGATGCCTGGAATGCAGTGTCTCACTCCATCTACAGGGAATGGTTTGTGCTAATGCAGGAGCCTCCGTCTTTATCAGCTCTGGTGGGGCTCCTCTGCTAGCTCCTCTTCCTTCTGCTGAACTGAAGAAGAACCCAGGTGGCTATCAGGCCTCTGTTCCAACAACTCCAGTATGTCTGGTTTGTGCTGGAACTTCCATGGTATATCTCATTCCCCATGATGCCAAGGGACTGGGGAATAGGCTACATAACAAGGAAATGGGGATGGTTATTTACCTTTAAAGGGTTGTACATGGCCAACTGTTGCCTCACCTGTATTCAAAACTTCTATCAAATTTTCCCAGCACATGCCCTTTGTGGTAGTTACTTGACCACATTGACAAACTACAGCCTGAGACAGATGGGCCAAAAACGCCATCTTGCCACCGAAACTAGGGTTCCAGAGTGCATGGCAACCGCATGCTCCAGAACCCTAGTATGTGCAGGCGGCGGCCTAATGGCAGCCTCCCATCCACACAGGGGCCACCATATTTATGTAAGTACTGTGCAGCATCCGCACGTTGCTGCGCGTTGCTTACATCATGATGTAACCAGGCTGTTGCAAAAAGAACCTGGAAGAACCGAGTTCTTTTTACTCTGGAGGGACGTCATGCAGTTTGGCGGCTGCAGCATCCCTCCGGAGTTAAAATGAGCACCTGCAAACCACCATTTTTGGGCAATCTGCCTTGGCCCTACATTAGCGTGTTTATGCTCAGGGTTTCCATTCTGTTCAGATTCTGGTCTGTCAAGGTGAAGGACAGAATTGCTTTTCTTTCTCTAAATAGGGTCAAAAAGATAATTAATTCACCAGCATGGCCAACTAATATTTCCTGGTGTGGCAGGGAGAAGCAAAATTCCACATCAATACCATCTTGGAGACAAAACTATGAGTAAGTTCTTTTTGCACTGGCAACTTAGGTTAAACTAATACAGATGACTTCTGACATATGCTACTTATTCCTAATTCCTAAGCCTGCCCTAGCAATGAACAAACATATATTAGCAGGTTTGGTGCTGCCTGCATTCTAGGAGGAAAACACAATGAAAGTGAGTGGGAGGAGGACAAGCTTTGACAGTACTATGTTTTAGTTCATTAACAGTGAAAAGTCTATTTGGACATGACATGAGTGCTTGTCCTATTAGCACGCCTGCCTCTGACACATGGTGCACATATGACCTTAGCACTGACATGACTGAAACCGATGTCTCATTAATACAGTTTAGATTAAGGAAGCTTCTCTCACTTTTAGAATTTTTAGAGGAGAAAGAAAAAGTGAGAGAACGTGACCCTACACTTTTATTCTGTGAAAGATGTTAATACTGCACTGAGCCATTCTGCGCCTGTGATCTTTGTTAATTAACTTGTGTGAAGTCTGTTCAAACTTTCGTCTTGAACTTCTCATGTTCACCCTGAAGTTAATGTCAGTTTTGAAGATGTATTTTTCTAACACATGAATAAAAAGCTTACAAGATCCTTGCACACCTTTTGCAGATTTGCTTTTTTTATTATGTTGAGAAAGTAGTGAACCCACTAGCTGTAAGAGTTACTTTTTCTGGATTACAACTCCCAGAATCCCCTAGCCAGCATTGTCACTGGCATTCTGAGAGTTTCAGTCCACGAAATAAAATTTTCAAATTCTGGGTACATGCTACCTCCTAATAATGAACACATCCTCCAAGTGTATATCTCTATCTAGACAAAATCATTCCACTGGCTGTGTCCCTGCACCTGAATTCATGATGAAAGAGGCATCTCTGTGGGTCCCATAAGGATCTCTGAAGGATTCCAGGAAGGACCAGGATGAGGAGATCATCCCAATGCATCCATCTGCAGCAACACAGATAGACTTTGCTTAACCACTCTTGCCCATGAGATGGTAGGTGGGATACCCAAGGAGAAGGCAAGGTACCATTTTTCCCTTTGTCAGGTCCATGCCTTAATATGTCTAATTTACTTGCATTTTTCAAATAGCACATTATCAGTTTTCATGCAGCACATCTCCCCTTGACTGCACTCTAAAAAAACAGACCTGGGTTCACAAATTTTAACTATTCATATGTACCCCATCTGCACCCCTGCAGAAACCCGAGCTTTATATCTCTGGATTCAATCCAGGTTCTGTTTTTTCAGGGTGGATGTAACCTCATCCAGCACAGACTGAATGCCTTATCTGATTTTCAGCTGATTAGAAGCACATATGGTCCCAATGGATTAAGCCACAGTTTGTTTATTTCCATCCAGTGCTCTTCTGGTGATAAGCATTGGTTTAGAACCAAAACAGCTCCCCTGGGGTTAGGTAGAAAAGGAAAAGCAACAACAACAAAAACACAACCTTACTTATCTTGCCACAGATGGTCCACAGTTGTGGCGGAGACACACAATATCTCAGCTTCTATCCCCAACTGAAAGCATTTCAAACCTGGGAAAGCTCCCTAGACAAGTCTGCACACTGTCAGTGTGGACATGGATCAGTGTGGAAATGGACCAGCTATATGGAGGGGTTGTGTGGGTCTCCAGGTGTTGCTCATCTGCAACTCCAAGCGTCCCTCACCATTGGCAATGTATTCTAGGGTGCTGGATGTTGCTGTTCAACATCATCTAGAGGGCTGAACCATTTGGTGCGTTGTACAATCCCCAGTCCTGGGTTAGTGGTTAGGACCACTGACTTGGCCCTAAAATAAGAAAACTTTATATATTTTATCAGAACTGAGAAATGGCTTTTGAATGTTCTAGAACTTCAGTTCTCATTAGCCCATGCCAAATGAACTAACAGTGAGGAAAGGGAAGGGAACGAGTGAGGGATGCCTTTTACCGCACACAGGAAGTCTCCATTGTGTTCCGTTCCCTATCTGTTCCAAAGGAGGTGATTCTTGAGAACTGTTCAGAAAAGTTCTTTAAAATCCCCTCCTTTGGGATGGATGGGGAATGGATGGGGAAAGGAATGGAGACTAGACCCTTGCTAGTTTCCCTTTGTTAGTTCCCCTGTTAGCCATTGGTGAGTCATCTGTGATTTGGCACAGATTATTTTATTGTATTGATGGTTTTAATATTGTTGTTTTAATAATTGTATGATATTTGCTGTGAACCGCCCTGATGCTTCGAAGGGCAGTATACAAATAAAGTTTATTTATTTTATTTTTATTTATTTATGGCGGCGGTGACAGTGGGGTTCTGTGTGCGCCCCTCACTTGTTCCGTTTCCTTACCGGCCCCTTTTGTACTGTTCCAGCCAGCCCTGTGCGATAAGGCTTATTGTCACTCCTGTGCTCAATATGTTATGAATCTGATGGCAGGCTCTAATCCATGAAAGCATTATGCTACGATATGAGAAGAGCCCAATGCCCACAGTACAACTCTACACCCACTTATCTGGAAATAAGCGCCAATAAAGTCAGTGGGGCATTTTCTGAGCACTCTTGTGTAGGATTCAAAGTGGGATGTGAATCTCTAATTTGTGATATATGCCACACTAATTCTTGTGAGGATATCTGCATATATATCACCTGATAATAACTGCTCTTTTTATGTGAAAAATATTAACATGCAAACCTCTTTTGTGATGCTTGAAAGGAAGCATGTCTCCTCAAGTGATTTTGACCTCAGGAATTTCATGTTTTTGATCAAGCATCCATCTAGTGGCTTGTTTATGTGGACTGCCTGTTGGTATCTCAGCTTGTTCTTATCGTTGCCCAAAGCAGTGGTTTATTTTTAGCCATTCCTGTTTTAACCATTATTACATCTTTCACATACAACCATATAATTAATTTATTTTTAATTATTCCAAGTTTTAATTATTGCGTCTTTGAGAAAAGCAGCTGAGAGACAGATGGAAGACCTTTGCACAGTAAAGCACTTGAACTTGTTCACAGTAACTAACAGACGGGGGGATGCTAAGGCACCTGAATAATCTTTGAAAGGTTAATTACCATTAATCATTGTGAGATGCAGGCTTATTATCCATTCATAAATGCAAAACAAATCCCTTTTGCTGACAAGCAAAGTTTTAAAATTGACCTATTATTGCTGATTAGGTTCTACAGAAATGAATAGTGGAAAAATGAGGAACATTCTTTTAATTTTAAAAAAGTATGCGTTATTACATGCACATCTTACACACCCACATATACACACCTCACTTTCGGAACTGAACCTGCTGGATCCAACTTGTCCTGCAGCTAATTACATTATTTCCATGTATGTTTATAAAGAAAGAAGTCTACTTTGATTCAGAGCAAGGGGTAAGTTGTTCAGCTGCTATGCAGTTTAATCCAAATGGTATTTTATTCAGATGTAAACCCTAATGAAATCCATAAATGTCAATTTAGTTCAAGAGTGAGCACATTGTGGACCATATGGACCCAGTGTCATCTTTGCATCTCTTGACCCCCCAACCCTCCTCTTTTCCCACATGCCACAAAAATATGTTCAAAAAAGGGTCAGTTTCTACTCCTGGAAGTCTCAGGGAATGGTAATTTTTGCACTAACACAAGGTCTCCATTGCCTTGCTTTGGCCACAAATCCACTGAAAATGAAATTGGAAGTAGATTTCTTATCACTTCCATTTTTGCCTGTTTCACTTATTTTCATTGTTACATTTCTGGAACTTGTGTGTCATGTACAGGATCATTTCAGTTCAGAAACCCAAGCTTCAATAGTAAAACCAAGAAAACTTTGTTCAGGAAGCAAAGACGTATCCAGCAAAGTTAAGTCGTGAAGATACAATGGAATTAAAGCATGTAGCAATTCAAACTTTGAGCAGGCTAACATGCCATTCACCCATAGACCCAAACACTTGCACACCACTTCATTCCCAGGGCTGCCCCTTGTTCCAACCCTATTCCATCCATTCTCATGAGACTGTCCTTGAAATTCTTGAGAAATGCACTCTCTACTTCCCACACATCTGCTCATTAACCACACCAGGGAATGTGAGTACTGACACCATCCTAAACCCATGATAACATCATGCAGCATAAAATTACTCTAAGCATACAAGCATATCTCTGTAAGGCAGAAAATCTGAGAGGCCTTGGATCCTGACATTGTGCAGTCATTTGTAGGTGCTGTGGGTAGAAAACTGGCACACCAAACATGCCCACACTGGTTCAGTTCATCCAAGTGTTTGAAGGTTCCTTCTAGAAGCTTCTAAGAAATGAGTGGCTATATCCTTTTGGCTTGAACTCCAGAAGTATATTATCTTCAAACCTAAATTTGCATGTCCAATCAAAAAGACACCAAACAGTGATACTTTTATTGGCCAACCAAAATGAGCAAAATACATGTTGCAAGCTTTTCAAAGCTTCACTGGCTTCTTCATCAGGCAATGTTAGAAACCAAACAGGAGAGGGGGGAAAAAATGAAGATGTTAGTCATTGGATTTGCTATATAGCCAACACAGCTACTCCTGGATGTTTTCTAAATTTGCATGATATTGGATTAGCCTGGGAAGGAGTTGGTGGCAGATGTTCTCCAGAAAAGTCAGACCCTATAGAATCTGTTAGTGTTACTAAGGGAGAAATGCAGTGCTGAGAAAGAAATGTCTCTGATTGAGAGATGAGCTGTTGGACTCATATTATGACTCACTGTATGAAAGGAACAAGCATAATAATTGAGGTTATGCTGATGACTTCCTCTGTTGCCAAATGCAGCCCAGCAGTTTTGTGCAAGCTAGTTTTTGCCTTCTAAAAGTGGGGAGGGAAGAAGTACACAAACTTCTTTGATGTGTATGCATGTGCATGCACACTTGCACACACACACACAAATTTGCAGACATACTGCTGAAAAGTGGCTTGAAGAGAAGAAACCTTCCCACCCCACCCTTTCCATTGATGACAATATGGCATGACAACTTTTGCTGCATATACTCCATATGTCTATTTCTGTGAAGAGATAAATCTCATACTTAGATCTGCCACTCCGTGATTGATTCAGTGTAGAAGTGAAACTGGAACCAACTACACCACGGGATACATTACCATATCCAGATTGCCCAAACAATGTATTTGTGGAGATCATTTTGAAGTTTGGGTGAAAAATACACATAGACTATCAGGTCAAACAGAAAGGTGTTTTTTTTGTTGTTGTTAACTGAATTTGATTCCATTTTGAGAAGGCTCTATGACCTTAAAATGTGCTAAATGTTCTGGAGTGTGGCAACATGGAGCACAGGGAAAGACTCAGATACTCACACTCTCAATTTAAATGCATATTGCTACTTCCCAGTCACTTTGTCACAAATATTGCTTCATGACCCATGAAGGCCTTTTAATTGTCATTGCTTCATTTAGATCACCACTGAAGGCAAGACAGATACATAGATTAAAGAGAAACTCTTTCTAATCATTATGTTGATTTGCTACCTACAGTTGCACAAATTAGATTTGAGTAGCCATCTCAGCTTGCATGAGCTCTGTAGGTTTTCAGATAATTGCCCATTTCTCATCGGGAAAGCAACTTTTCCACTAGCTCCCTTACTATCTATTTTAAGTTAGTTTTTCCAAGGGGTTGTCATTGTGCCTTCCTCTTGTAAGACTGCCATAAGAGGTGATAAGATTCCTGGGATTTAAGTGTCATCCATATGCTGATAATGAAGGACTCTCCTTTCTTCATTTCCTTCATTGTTTTCTGCCTCCAAAGTGAAATATCTAATTAGACAAGATGGGACAGGAAAGTCTTTCCACTCACATATTCACTTGTTGTTTTTTATTTGTTGGAGAGGTTTAGGTTGGTAGAATAAGTTTTGCTAAGTTCCCCGTACAGATTCAGTACTCCAAACACAAGCGGAAGCATCATTAAATATCTCATGTTTGCTCATTGTCAGGTTCAAGTATCTTTACTAGACATGGCCATAATAACATCGCCTGTTGTTCACTGAGCTCTCTAAAGCTACAAGTCTACATTATTAGTTGAAATGATCTGTTTACCCTTCACAGATGAATAAGATGATCAGAATCGATTTTGTTTAAAGTCACAAGCTGTTTTTGACCACTGAAGAGCGCAAGGGATCTCCAAACATGGTACAAATTTCCTCTATACCCCTCAAAGGTCATTTGGGGGCTTTCAGAAAAATGTGAAAATAATCAATCCTATGGGGTTCTGCAGAAATACAAATATAGCTCTGGGGGCATTGTAAAGCCTATGGGCCACATCCTTCATTTGCGGGGCACATTTACTTGGAAGCAAGTTCCAATATGTTCAGTAGAACTTTATTTCTAGTTATGTATGTGTCTGATGGCATGAATCCATTTAATATATTTCACAGGCATTTTCTTCATTGATTTGTTTGAAATGGATCCTGTCTGAAATGGATATGAAGGAGGGACCCAACCTGTTGCCTGTGGTCTGACTTGTAAAACTAATAGATTTGCTGTGCTCCCTCAGGGAACATAGTATCATATTTCCTTATTTCAATGGCTGGAAAAGGCAATACCCTCATAAGACGAACAAAACCGTGTTGGAAGGTGTGTGCATCAAGCTCATATTGATTGTAGGTTCATGATGGGGGAAAAAAGCAAACTGACTTTAAAGCCAGACTGTGAAAACTGTCATTTCAGATATTGTGGGACTCTAAATCTCACCAGTCTCAGCCAGCATCAAGAAGAAGTAGGAAAGATAAAATTAATGTCTGGAGTAGAGATTAGAAGGGGGGAGGGAGATTTTTTGGATCATAGTTCCCAGAATGCACAAGTCAACAGACATGAAAACCTCCAAACGTAATGTTTTCAGCTCTGATTTTGAGGGCCACTTAAAGAGCTGGATTAGAGAGCAGTTAATGACTGTCTACAACTCAAAGTTAAGCTTCTGCTAATGTCTAACTGGTTTGGACCCTAGCTATGTAAGGTACATCCACTAAGTTCATTATGCCTTTTGGTGAGGTCCCTCTCCCCATCTAAACCAATGACAAGAAGGTAAGAAGTCCAGTGAATTTCATGCCCACAGATGCTTAGAGTTGAACCAAAATATTTTGCTGCCCAGGACGAAGAACAAGTTGTTGCTTTCACCTAGTACATAAGTTTGCCTTAGGGTTGCCATAAGTTAGAGAAAAACATGATGACAACAACAACAAAGTCCATATTAAAACCTACAGCAGTTGAGTCTTTCCCCCCTGAGTAGCTTGTTAACCTCCTTCTAGCATCTACTGCCTGAGGTTACTGCCTCATGTTGACTAATGGTGGAACCAGCCCTGGAGATAATTTACGGATTAAACTCTCTTCTCACCCTCAGATGGTTTTTCATCTTCTGAGGATCTTTGTTCTGCTGGAATCACATGTATGAACAAATTGGCCAGATCATTAGAATCTGTTTGTGTTTGATCATTTATGAGGAATTGTTTGGGGAGGGGGGACTTAATGGTAAAAGGGCTTTGCTGTATAACTCCTCTAACTGTATACCAATTTGTCAGCTTTAAGGAAGGAGATCAGACAGCAAATAAATAAAGGATGCAGATGAAATGTGTTCCAGATTGGGGGCTGTTGAAATATCACACAAGACATCTTTGTCTAATTGGGTAGACAAGTCTTTACCTGCTGCCATCTCTGATAAACAGTTAATAGCTTCTTTCTAGTCTACTGAGCTATCTGCTTTATGGCTGCCCAGAACAAAAGAAAATTATTGTATATTCTAATCATAACATGATGTCCGTGGCTCAACTCTGAATCTGCCTTTTGTTTTATGTCATTAAAGCTGTAAGTCTAATACCTATGGTATACTTATTTTCTAGTCTCATTATCTTACACTTTATATCCTGAACTCCATGATCTCATTATCTACCATTAGCTGAGTCTCGCTGGATTGTTCTGAATATATTTGCTGATTGTTCCCTATTTCCTATTCATAATATTAACAAATGTTTCTGAATTCTTCAGAGGGTTTCTGCAGGCATCTCAGGATGAAAGGATCTCTCCTGGAAGGTTTATCAATGGCAATGAACTCTGTATGAAACCATAGAGACCTTCATCTTGAGATTTCTAGGGGTCTTGATGGACTGATTTCTGTACCAGACAAATTCATTTGCTCAACAGAGATGTGTAAATGTCCTCATCTCCAAATGTCTAATTCACTTAAAATGTCCTCAGATATTTAAAGTAGTCCAACTAAACACCTTCCCTTAATCGTCCCTTGCAGCTCACTAAATGGAGAGGGTTGCTGCCATGGGGGCCAAGCTGTGGGTAATGTGAGGTTTCCAGCTATGCACCCTCCTGTACATACTTCCTTTTCCCCAAGAGCCCCTTGTACATTCCCCCTTTCCCCTCTTTGGATTCTAAGTTGGGTTCTACAACTGTATATAGTTTCAATAAATGCTTTTTATTGTTCATAAGTGACATGTTTGTCATAATTCAGCTTCACTGAGATTGCAACAGGTCAATGTGGAGCATCAATGGCAGGGAGGGCAATGGGAGACAGGGCTCAGTAGGCATTCAGGTGGGGAGCAGGGGTTCCCTTGCCTTTTCCCACCCCATGTTTCTGGGGGTGGGTGCTAGGATGCCTAACTCTTCTGCAGCATGGCATGTGCTAACATGAACAACATGGTTTATAGGGTCTGGATCATTATTTTAACTATCCTTCCTCTGGCTTTTATGGCACACAACATTGTGCTTCCATCTCAAGTAGTGCAAATAAAGCCCATTGTAGATTAAGCAATTGAAAGGTGATCATTGAATAGCTTGAATGGTTTAAAAGCTATGAAAATTGCCCAAATAAACACCATTCAGCTAGAGTATAACATCCTAATGGTTCCTTGAATCTTTTACTGGATTATGGAAATCACATGATTAAAAGAAGAATATTACAAATAACTCCCTCCCTCTGAAAAAAAGAAAGAGAGGGTTTCAATTAAATTCCTCTGAGGCCCTCTAAACTGTTACCTCTATGCAGCCACTCTGCATTTTGATGTGGTGCGGCACAGAAAGCTTATCGCGGACTGGCATGTTTGCTGAAATAACAATGCCTGAATAATGCTTGAAATGGAGCATTAAAATCTTTTGTAGCTCTAGTGGACATATTGAGGGGACTGAGAGCATCTGCTTCTTTTTTTGCTTTGATATTTCTTTTCTGTTTTTCTGAGTCTGGAATTCGTACATCCCATTCAGTGTCAGTTCTCAAGTACCATGCAAAATGATTCCTTCCATCATTATCCTTCTGTAACCCCCCCTTTTTTTTCCAGATTGAATTCCTTACATATCACATCAACAGTCATAACAAGCTGTTTTCATGAGCCATATGCTTGGCTAACTCAAATGGTAGAATCACAGAACCATGGAGTGCTGTGGCCCATTGGGTGTGTCTGGGGTGGGAATAGTCCAATAAACAAGAGTGCCATTTGGCATCAGATAGCAGAGGGGAAAAAAGATTTACAATTTGAATGAATCAAGAAGTTGGAAAGGAGCTGTATTAATATAGTAATACAGTCAGCCATCGATATCTACAAGGGATCTGTTCCAGCCCCCCCCCCCCAAAATATACCAAAATCCATAAATTCACACATGGTGCATCCTCCACACTTAATGTGTCCTTTCACTGGTATAGAAGAACAATTCACGCACTCAGAGTCTGAATGAACCAATGAATCATGTACATTTCTTGTCCTCTTCAAACCTACTTGTCTGTTGGCATCCTAGAATATCTTCTACAATATGACAATGTTTCTTAATTGTAAAGTCAAAGTCTTAATTGTCTTGATCACACAAAATAACGGTGAGAACATTAAAGAGAATGTAAGTCTTTCGTTTTTGTTCCCGTTTCCCTCCCTTAAAAGATTAGTCATTGTTCAGCATGAGCAATAATGTGTTGCGGATATCCAACAGTTGTGCCTTATAACTCTCTTTAGCCTCAATGTTATCTTTTGTTAGTATAGGATTTCTTTCTAGACATAAAAATGCCCATATGGGCCAGTACCAGCCATGCATAGCTGGGAATATGGAGATAGCCACCTGGCATTGCTCTGGAGAGCTCCAGGTTTTCTGGGGAAATCCAGAGGACAGGATGAGTGTTTTTACTATGGTTTAAGAGAATGATGCAATGGAATTGATGTGGAACTGGTCTTCCCAATGGTCTAAAGTTGAATCAGGGCTTTGGTCCTGCAGTGTGCAGAGCATGAAAGGAAACCTCTGTAGACATGCCCCTGGATGGATGGATTGATCTCCTTCAACATTAATATGATTTCCACCCAAATTAGAAACCTGTGAGTACAGTATTGATAAACTTTTATCAGACTGAAACTAACTTCTAAACCATCTTAAGCCAGAATAGATATTTGTTATGAGTGAATGAGCACATGAATCAGACCAGAAAGAGACAGATTCATCCATTCCCCTAGACAGCAGAGAAGGTTTATAGAAGCAAAAACCAGAAGCCTGCTGTTTAAAAATATGTCTGTTACAGTGGTCCCTTGGTATGTGCTGGGATTTGGTTCCAGGACCCCCCATGGATACCAAAAACCATGGATGCTTAAGTCCCATTAAATACAATGGCATAATAAAATGGTGTCCCTTATGTAAAATGGCAACAATAGGGTTTTCTTTTTAGAATTTATATATTTTTGGAATATTTTCAATCTGCAGATGCTTGAATCCATGCATAAAATAACTGTGGCTATAGACGGCCAACTGTATATTATCTTGTGTGTTTCTGTTGCTCAAAGTAGGATAGACATTTAAGGCAGCATGTTGAATATACAGTTGGTGCTTCTTCTATGTGCAGAAGGGTTCCTGACTTATTTATCAACTCACCCAAGTGCACAAAGAAGTTCTAAGGTAGTCTTTGGTCCTGCTCCATGGAATGAGTTATTTTGTCAAGTTGTCCTCCAAAAGTGACACACTGCAATGTTCCTCAGATGTACTGTAACTGCAAAAGAAACTCCTATAATGCACTACAGAAGAGGAACAGCTGTTTCATGGGTGGCTATATGACTTTCCAGTGCTATTTCACTTGATGTAGTGGGAAAACCTGCCAAGGCTTGTGTCTGATGACTTGTGTTCAAAATCCGGGCAACAGATTCAAGTTAACTTTCCCTCTAGGAATTCCTGTTTGTCTTTTTTTATTTTAATATTTGTAGGTATAAGTAGTAATTAGATTGTTCTTTGATGCTTTTCCTTTTCTATGTTGGTGGATATCTATCCTTGGTTTTAACAAGAAAGTTTCAATTTTGAAAAAAAATTGAACATGTAGACTAAAAGTCAGCATAAAGACCTCCATCCCACGATCAAGGATCATGACAATAATAATAATAATAATAATAATAATATCGCACCTCTTCATATGATCGAGGCAGCTTATATCATTAAACCAAAAATACAGTAAAATAATCCCGCTAAGCTTCTTCCCAAAATAAAACCCACATTTTACAATACATCACATTATAAATACAATTAAAATCATTTATACAAATAAAACAAGTAACAAAAGTCAGGCATCATTATCTTTCTGTTATGTGTTATGAAACCCTGATAGTTCTTTAAAAAAAGAAGGAAAGAAACAGCAATGTGCCTGATAAAGAAAATGCTTTTGAAAGGTAAAGCAGCAAAGAGGATAATAAAGTTTAGTATAAGATATGTGTGTGTATACACAGAAACACACATGTATATAGGGCAGTCCCTTTTCATTTGTAACTGTTCTTTCCAAAGCTGACTTTATCCTGATAGTATTCTAGGCCTAAAGTTGCCAGCTAAATATAGATCCAGAAAACTGTGTAATTAAAACAATTTGTTCCACTCCACCTGTTTGTATCAGAGGGAGAAAGGAGTCAGCATGTCTTCCTCCATTAGTTTGATGAGGACCAACTACTATTTGGCTCCCGGGAGTAAGAATTTAAAAGTTACCTAAAATGTCTGTACCTGTCACCTCTCACATCTAAACTGGTACCATTAGGGAGGAACAAGTGGCACAATGATGTTCCTTTTCAAATAATGTAACCAAAAAAAGCTGCTTTAGAACATTATACAAAGAATGGGCATGTAGCATTGCACAGGAAATCCCAGACATATTCACTGCTACACATGAGAAACTATAAGCTTAAAAACACATTTCAGGTCAGGAGAAAAAAGAATTTTAAAAACGCAGTCTGTTATTACAGTCATTATGACCTAGAATGATCACTTTGTCCCACATTGCTACTTGAACTCCAACTAAAATCTCACATCATTCTGTAGATAGCAGTGTGCATAAGCATTCATTTTGCACAACTGCAGCATGTGCCAGACCAAGTGGGCTTTCATCTCAACATAACAGCTGCACATGCTCATTTAGCTATCTCCCCTTGGCTGTGGTATGTCTGCACATTCAAATCAGAGACCATTTTCTCTGTTATCTCATTTGAATTCCTAGATTTTGACTGTCGCTCTGCTTCCCTTTTAGCAAAAGACAGTGAGTCAGATCATGCATTTCCATAGGGATGGCAGTCTCTGCAAATTGATTCCATATGTGGTGATAGGATGATAAGACTGAGATGTGGGGGATATGGTTTCAAGTCCCCACTGAGATGCAAATCTCACTAGATGGCTTTGGGTCACTCTTTCTTTAGCCTGTCCTACCTCTCCAGGTTGTTGTGGTGATAAAGTGGGGAAGGAGGATGGAGCCACATGGACAAAAGATGGGGCATAAATAATGAATAAAATGTAACATGACATAAAAGTGCAACTTCCATGGAAAACTTTAAATCATACTGAACACATTCTTAGGCAGACAGACATTTCATGACAAACAGCTGAAATGTTTCTTGTCATATTTTGGGTTCCCGAACCAGGCAATTGCACCAGGTTCATCGAAAGAAATCTGAAAGATCCCAGTGCTCTCTAAAGCTTCCACAGAGACAGGAACCAGTCTGTTCTAACTTGTGCCTGCCTTGTCAGTGAGGGGAGAAAAAACACAATTTGTCTTCATCTGGCATATCAGTTGCCATAGAGAGCTGACAGTACAAGGCAAACTGCAGCTGACAGTGTTAGCTGTGTAACTACAACTGCAGATGATCTTTAACACCACTGTGAACATTTCCCCCCTTTTCAATAAGAATCTGAAAGCCAAGAGCAAGCAAGCTGGTGTTTTCTCACGAGGACTATATCATTTATCAGAGCAAACTAAAAGTTTCTTATTCCACTCCTACTCCCTCCACTCTCCTTTGGCTTGGTTTCTTTGAGCATTTGCATGTTGAGAAGAGAGTCAGCTCATTTGAAATGGGGTGCTGGAGGAGAGTTCGGCACAGACCATGGGCTGCCCGAAACAGTCCAGGAGGAATTCAAGCCAAGATGACTACACCGAGATTGCCATACTTTGGACATATCACAAGACATGACTCACTAGAAAATACAACAATGTTTGCTAAGATAGAAGGCAGTAGGCAAAGAGGAAGATGACACTAAAGGAGGATAGATTCAGTAAGGAAGCCACTGCTACCCTGATTTTGCAAGACCTGAGCAGAGCTGTTGATCACAGGGAGACTTGGGGGGACTTTCAATCATATGGTTACCATAATGTTGACTTGAAAACAGTAAGCAACAACAAATGTATATTAATGTGCCAGATGGTGGCAGTGCTGCTGCTGCTGCTGCTGATGATGATGATGAGAGGACACCAATGTTTTTACTCTTTCCTCATTTTTTTCAATAGCGGATATCATAGAGGGAAAGAGAGAGCTGGCACCCAGCTGGTGAATTCAATATCTGTGGAATGCTGGCCTCTTCTGCTAAAAGCAATGATTTATAGTTATCCCTAGAGGGACCTCTCTAAATAAATAAATAAATAAAGGCTATTCATCTAAGAATCATTAAAAGTTTATACTGTGGCATGCTTGAACGGAAATGCTCACAGGCAGACTAAGTGCACATACACTCTGGCAATCTTCCAAGTAATAGGTTGTCCTTAAGTAAAGCATCATGTAAAGTAGAGAGTAAAGAAAATTATTTTCCTCTTGATGGATTCCCTTCATGTCAGCCGCTTGAACAGTGAGCCATTCTGTTTCTCCTCCTCCTGGGTTTGGGGAAGCTGAAAAGTTGATGTGCCTTCTCTTGCCATCTCTTCTTGTTGCTCTTGGCAGGGGTTTGGTGTTGAAAATGGCATCTCTATGGTAGGCAAACTTGAGAAATCCAGTCTTTGTGAATTTTTACATGAATAAACCTACAGGGATGCAACAAGCTCTGTTGGCACCAAGAGCTGACTCCTTCTTCCCAGAAGCCTCCACATTTTGTGGGCTCATGGGAAAGGTGCGTATTGCTGACCAATCAGGTGTGAGATGGTTGGCAACTGGAGACAGGACTAAGATGTCCAATATGATGAAGTTTTCAATCAACTGTCACTCCAAGCAGTAAGCAAGAAAAGTTGTGGCTGGTTTCATTCCAGCCAGTGGTTCTGGTGGTTATTGACACGAATCCAGTATGTGATGGTCTCCTCCTCCTCTCTCAGCAGAAATAGCAAACATTCTCTGGACCTGTTGCAAACTCTCTACCAACCATTGAAAATGTATTAATATAGCACTGGTAACCTCTTTCCTGAAAGAGTAAATGAATATACTATTATTCTCAATGTGACTTAATGCTTCTAGACCATAGAATCATATACATGTAAGAGGAGAGAAAGGAAGATATGAGGTCTCTTCCACCTCTATCATTCTATCATTTCTCCGAGAAGCCATAATATCTTCCCCTTGACCTTTCTTGGTTCTTGCTTTTTTTATTACAAACTGATAAATACAACAAAGAAAACGTACATTAATACTTGCCCAGTTTTTAGCATTGAAAAACAGAACATTTGTACTTTCCATTCGCAAAATTGAAAACATTGTCAAATTATTTATATGCTGATTGTCAGGAGCTTCTTACTTTTAGAACAGAACACTCCTAGGAACAGTTCACACAAATCATATTTCTTCTTCTTCTTCTTCTTCTGCCAGTTGTCACTAATTTCCCTGCAGATAACATGGTGTAGTGGTTTGAGTGTTTGATCAGGACTCTGGAGACCAGGGTTCAAATCCTGGTTCAGCCGTGGAAACCCACTGGCTAACCTTGGGCAAGTTACACTCTCTCGGCCTCAGAGGATGTCAGTAGCAAACCCCCTCTGAAGTAACTTGCCAAGAAAACCCCATGAGTGCAAGTTTTACAAATACCTTAAACAGGATGGAATGTGATAAAGAAAGGATCAAAAGATGCCAAATGAAAATATGTTAAATTAAATCTTAACTGTACATCTTATGTCTAACTTCTGCCACTGCTTAGATCTTTCAGATCTTGGATGTGGAGAGAAAGATGCAGCTCAGGGTAAAGCATCTATTTTGCATGCAGAAGATTACAGGTTCAGCTCCCGGTGTTTCAAGAGCACAGTGGGAATGTTGGAGATCTTCTGTCAAACACTGTGATCTTAAAATCTAATATCCTTTCATGGACTAAAACTTCAAACTGTTCCTAAAGAAGTTAGGGGCCGGGGATTACGGGAACTGTGGTCTTAGACATCTGCCGTATACCAGATTGCCTATCTTGAGATGCACTGTAGCATAACATGGTTCCCCTGTTCTCTTCCTATGACTGTGCTGTTGATGTTGTTGGGCCAGAGGTGCATTTGGAAATGTTTGCAGAAATGCCAGAAGATGACAAATCTAAAAGAACAGGAGAGGCTGAAATTTTCCACTCCTGTCTGCTTTTGAGAAATTAAAATGGTCTCTTCTACAGTAAAAGGAAACATCTTGCTGAAGGCCAAATGCCTTCCTAGACATGAATAGACCATTTTAAATGTCTGACACCTGGGGAAAAATTGTCACAAGCATATTGTACAATAATTCTCAAATAAATGCTGCAAAAATGTACTTCTTTTTTTAAACAAAACAAAAACAAAAACAAAATCTGATACTGATGTAGTGACTAACATTGTTCCCTTGAACTCTTTTCAGCTTTCCTGCAAATCATAAATAAATGAGCAGACTCATTTTGCACCTGTCCGAAGCCCACTGAATTCTCAAGAAAGAATCCTATCTAGATTTGGGATGTGGTTATTCTTGTACTTAAAGCTATGAACACATGGCCTTCAAAGGTGCCAACATTCCCTCTTGGGTGCCATTTCGAGCATTTTCTCCATTCCATTCCTTTGTCTCATGTTGGATTCCTTTTGTTCTACAATCATTCTGCTCCCCTTAAGCTCTCAGTCAGGAGAAATACTACAACTAATTTAGGAGCTATAATATGCAGAGTATACATATACTTTTGGTCTCCTTGGTTCATTTGTACTTTCCCTACTTGCTCTACATGCTGTTGATGAAATACATCAAAAGTGATTCTCTAAAAACAAGAAAATATTCAATTATGGGGGGATGCAATTAAAAAGGAACCGTTAAGCAAGAGAAAAATAGTTTGTTTTTAGATCCATTTGTCCAAATGGAAAAAGGAACAGCACATAGTATTTAATTAATTTAATTAATTTAATATGAACCACGGAAACATCTTTCTAAGACATCAGAAGGGGTTGATGGTTGGAATCTTATTGGTGACATACATGCTATAACCTCTTGTTACGTCAGAATATATGTTCACTACACAAGGAAGCATTCAGCAGCTCCTTGCTCAATAATCCATTGTAACTGAATTTTACAAAGCTGCAGCATGCCCAAATTTAATGGCTGGGTGAGATGGAGGAGTGCCTGGGCAATGTACAGTTGCAGTTCCACAGCCAGGAGAAGACATTATTTTTCCAATTTACCATTGAATAATGAGATTACTTGTATGTGTGCTTTGGAAACCTGGGAGGGTATCTTTTCTCCCAGTTGTGGAACTGCAGCAAATGATACCTGGATCCATTTGTCCTGTCTTCAAATTGATTGTGAGGGTACACTTCCCTCAAAGTGTTGAAAAGGTCAGATGTTTTGAGGTAGAAAGAGAAGGCGGCAGCTGCAGTGTTCTGGTAGAGCATTATGCTCTGCTAGTCCTATCTGTAGGATCTCAGCCTATTTGTCCATCTAACCCGCTATTCTATTCTCTAGTTGCCATTGAGGTTCTCACAAGAGAGAGTTCTTTCTGACCATATGATACCTGAGTCCTTTAACTGAAACTGTAGACATTAAACATGGGTCCTTCAGCACACAACATGTTGCCACTGAGCTGTGACACTTACTTCAGGGGGTTAGGGTTCAGATGAGATGAATGAGCAGATAACGTCCTAAATCCAAATGTTAGTCTCAATGTTCATAAATGTTGATTGATCAAAGTCACATTGATTTGATTGGGTCTTCTCTAGTTGAGATTTGGCAATTAGACTTAGGCTTAACAAGGAAACATAATATTAAGGCTGCTAACCTACATACATTTGTGAACTCCCATTGTCTCCATACCAAAGGAATTACAGAGTTGTCTTATATTTGTCTAACTTAGGAATACTCATGGGCAGCAGGCATACTATCAGGTAAGCATACATGGAATTACAAGTTCGGTCATGCCTCACAAAAATAAAATTTCAAGAGAACCTAAGTACAACTATCTTTGGGGTGGATGAAAACATTTCAAGCGGACCCCTGAAATCAGGGGTCAGCAAAATGCAACCTTCCCAGATGTTGCTGAAGTACATCTTCTGTCAGTGCCACTTCCAACTATTCTTAGTGAGGAATAATGGGATTGCAGTTCAGCAACATCTGGAGGGCTGGGCTTTGTTCATCCTGGGTCAAACAGAATAAATGTGAAGGAATGCAGCCAAGAATGTTTACACTGGCTTTCATTTGAACTTTATGGCTTCTTTAAATGGTATATTATATCTACTCAAATTCCTTCACTCCTCAACCCCCCAAAAAAATTAATTCATTAAAACTGCACCCCCCTCCCTTTCCACAGAAGATGAAGTGATTTGATGCACCTCTTCATTTTGCAGAAGATAAAAAAGGAGAATCTGGCTGTAAAAATGAAAGCACAGAACTGAAGCCACTGGTGAAAGAAATATCATTAGATATCATTATCTGGCTTTGGCTTTTAAGTACAATCAGATAAGGGATTTCGTTATGCATCCAGAATGGTCAAGGTTGTTGTTCAGACTTTCAAGAAGATAACAAAGAGTGCTTGTGAAAGAAGCCAGATATGAATTAGATAAAATGAAGCATTGAAGCGGAAATCTTTTATCAGTGGGAGAATTAGCTCAGGCTGTGGTCCTGTGAACTATTAAGCTCAAGCAATGTTATGTAAGAATGAGGGAACATTTATTCAGAATGAGGGAATATATATATATATATATATATATATATATATATATATATATAGTATATTACCGCACTATACTGTTATAGTGCTGCTTTTCCAGTTTTACTCCTCTGGTTGCCTCTATTGCATCCTTCGGTTTGTAGTTCAGTGAAATCTAAGAGTTTTCTGGCTGAGAATTCGAAATGCTGTTTGCAGCACTGGAATAAGTGGAGGTCCCCACATTTGGTGGCAGTGGTGGGATAAGGTGAATGTCTTCACAATTCAGTAAATGCAATCTTAAAATTATACATTAGGAGCTTGGCATATTGTCCTATAAACATATTGAAACTCATTTCAACTTCCATCCCAAACAAAATAGAAATAAAACAAATGAGCCCACAAAAAGAGAGTCAGAGACAGAAAGGCAGAGTTTCTTTCAGGGTATGTTCCAGACACTTCACTAAAAGATATTTTTATATGGATAGCAGACGTGAAGTCAAGTTACTAGATTGAAAAACAAACAAAGAAAGCCAGAACTTCCTCTCTCTTCTCTTAATGTGACAAGATCCATCCACTTTTGACATTCCTATGGAATGCTGACGCTTGTAGTTTGCTGATCATTCTAAATGCTGCTCCCTAAAGTACAAAGCCCAGGATTCCACAAGATCTTGCAAAGGCAATTAAAGTGGAATCGCTTTTGTGTAGTGTGAAAGGGTCCCCAGAAACAAGATATAGCTGGCTGGGGAAATGTACTGGAGTATAGTAAGTTGCAGATCTGACTTTTTGTTAAAAAGATAGGATGAGAAGGCTCAACAATAGAAATAAATTTCATTCAAAAGCAATACACACACACACACACACACACACACACACACATGCGTACATGTTTTTCAGTTCCAAGTCTCTCCTGGAAATCATCTGGAAAAACAAGATGAATGCTCTAAACTCCTAATGATAGATATAAACACATTCTGTGGTAAGACAGCTGATAGTTGAAAGCAGCAACACTTTCCCTAATCTTAGAATACATATGCTGCGGCTGTGTCCGAAAGGGTAAGAAAGTGATGCCAAAACCAAATGACTTCCTCAGGAGATTTCAAGATGCTTTGAACCTCAGTTGACTTGCATTGTTTATGTTCCGTTATCTGCTGTGGTCTGGCAGCATTTGCCCAGGAAAACTTTCATCTACATCAAAGGGATGGAACTTTAGCCTGGGATTAAAACGTTGACAGGGAATCTGGAGTCGTAAAGAACACAGATAGCCACTTGGGGATCTTCCTTGATAGATTGCTAAAACTTGTTTATGGGAAGGAAAGAGAATGTCTATACAGCTGATAGAATCATAGAATCAGAGAGTTGGAAGAGACCACAAGAGCCAACCAGTGCAACCCCATGCCATGCAGGAACTCTCAGTTAAAGCAACCCTGCCAGATGGCCATCCAGCCTCTGTTTAAAGACCTCCAAAGAAGGAGACTCCATTAGAATGAGTGTGAACCTGGCCCTCCTTGGTGCATACAGAGAGCAAGTCATTGATGTTCTCTGTATGCCCACCACTCCAGAAACCTTGTAGAAAATCCATTTGCCAGCTCCAATCTATGCTTCCATCATTAGATCACTTTGTAATTCATGATCTCTCCTCCTCACTTGCTTTAGCCGTCATAAGAAATGAATGGGTTAGAGGTGCCCATAAGGTACATATTTTACAAGAGAAGCATGTGCCAGAAACATTCTGCATATTAACAGCATCTAACTCCTTTTAAATAAAACATAATCTCCATTTGTGGAACTTCACAGCATGAGCATCATATCACACCAGGCTAAACAGCTGCTTCCTTTTCATCAAGCGACAATTTGAAACACCACACTTGGTATATATGGTGAGATTAGAACTCCAAAGGACTGAGGGGCAGTTGATGTATTTTACAATATCAAGTGGCTTAAGAGAAACTGTGTGTGTGTGTGTGTGAGAGAGAGAGAGAGAGAGGGAGAGGGAGAGAGAGAGAGAGAGAGAGAGAGAGAGATCCTAAAACTATTAAGAGAAATGACTGAGGCTTCAATGGTTGAGTGTTCCCCCATGAAAAATAAAGTCCACTTGAACAGGCAAAACTAATGTAACAGAGGTAGTTAGTAGGAAAGGTTTCAGTAAACCATTCTCCATGATATGCTCTTTTCCGCTTTCTTTATCCATGACATTCAAGCATGCAACCTTCACATTCATAGCCTTCCTACTTGCAGAATAAGGGAGGAAGAAAGACTAATAACCTAACAATCAAGGATAAAGATATATGAAATCTGTCTACTTTTCCGGCTGTAATCCTCTGTCAATCCACTTTTCATCTGCTTTTAAAATATCCCAGTTTCTTTTGCTTCCTCCCACTTTCTTCCTTTATCTTCAGCTTAATTCAATTGCTGCACACTGCGTTTAAAGTGCAAAAGTAACTTGCACTCAGGTACAAAACACATTGCAGAATGAATCCAGTTTGAGACCGGTTTAACTGCCATGGCTGAATGCCATGGAATCCTGGGAAGTGAAGTTTTGCAAGACATTTAGCCTGCTCTGCCAGAGAGCTCTGTTGCCACAATAAACTAGACCTCTAGACCATGCTCTGATGTTGTTTGGCCACACATGTCCCACTTTCCATCAAGTGTAATGTTGCAGGGTTAGCCAATAATCTGGTTTATAACTGGCAGGAATTTTTTAAAAAGAAAATAAGTGTACATTAGACTGTAAAGATTTGTAAGTTCACAGATACAGATCACAACTATTCAGTGCATAGTTTCTACAGCTAATTGTTTGCCTGATGGACATCTTTCTTCTTATGAATCCTTCCACACTTAGATAGGCTGGTCTGCAGGTGACACATAGGTCTGTACCTATGTCTTACCACCCTGACAAAGTGCCTTCGAGAATTTTAAAAATGCAACAGGAAGCTTGGGAGTTTAACTGTAGCTCTAACTAAATACTTAAATATAATTTTCCAAATTCTGAAGTACTGATGGGGTGGATAGTTTATGCCACCATCATTGTTTTTCAGCATATTTCAAAGGATGATTTAAAGTAGGGATTGACAACCTATGACCTGCGGGTCAGATCCGGCCTGGCGAGGCCTTGGGACCGGCCCCAGCCTGGTCCTGCCACTGATTGCCGCCCCTGCCGCAGCTTCTGCGCCGCTCCAGGCGCCATTTTGAGTTCGGCCCCCCAGATGTCTGAGGGACAGCAACCCGGCCCCCGGCTCAAAAAGGTTGCCTACCCCTGATTTAAAGTCTGAAAACAATAAATAATCATATTCAGAGGACTTTTGAACCTTAATTGTAACTGATTTTTTCTTAATGTAATATGAATGAAATTCTGTGATATATTGATCGTAGAAGAGTGGTAGGCAATTGTGGAGGCTGCATGGACCAAATATTACTCCGGCACCACAGTCGCAATCTGTTCTCCATGAAATGTCCCTTCTAGGCTTTTTTTTTTTTTTTTGGTCTAATATCAGCCATTTTTTTCTTGAATGTGAAGGCATTTGTAATGTGTTTTGTTATCTGGTATTTGTGTTTTTTTGTTATTTGGCATTCATGTAAGAGCACAGCACTCCCTGGTAAAAGATCCTTTTGCCATATGAATTAAGAGCCAAAGTCCTTCATAAATAAAAAGTTCCTTGTCTTCCTTTAGAAAGAGAACAGACAGGAGGCCTTGATATCTCTATATATCATGGGATTCCCAGAAAGCATGCAAATGACATCAGTTTGAACAATTTTTAATATTAAAAGAAGAGAAAATAATTTAAGCGGTGTTTTAGTTTGATTTATCCATCTGTAGCATTGCCCAATTTTTAATTAGCAGCTTCTCAACTAAAGAAATATCTTGAAGGAAAGGGAGCTTTGCAACTGGAGGATAAAGCTGCTGAGCTTTGGACAGTGATTGATTAGAAAATCCGAGGTATTGATATTGCTATTTAGCTGTGGTCATATTGAATTAGTACAAAAAACAAAGTTTCCAATTAACCAGTCAACAGTGCAGAATAAAATGGCTAACTATTTCAGTCTCCCAGACAGACACACACGTAGCTGGAGGAATCAAAAATGGATGTCAAGTCAATGATCCTCCTTTACAAGTATTTAGCCTCCAAATAGTCTGTTTTAGCTAATTGCAAAGATCAATCCCTACAGGTTTTAATTAAACTTTCAAGCCCATTGCTCATTTGTACAAAATGAACTGCATTGTAACATCTCTAGTGTATGTGGAATTTTGTTGGATATATTCACTCCTCTAAAATATGTTGCCAGGTGATATTCATCTGAGTCTTATAGCAGTACAGTACTTTAGTGCCAAGTCATTTTGATAGCTCTGTCTGTGGTACTTGATGTGTGCTGGGTCATATACACAGGAGCATTTTCACTTGATGTTGATATTGCGGCCAGTGCACAGAAAACACATTTGTGTGACTGGGCCTACAGGAGGTCTTTACAAGAAACATTGAATTCTCTGTAAGTTTCTGATGGGAAAAATAAGATCCTAGGGAAGTAGCCATGGCATATAGGGGAGAAAAAGCGTAGTGAATGTTTGCAAGAGAAGTTAAAATTTAATAAAATGTGTGTATGCCACCTCCCACCCCCCTTTTGCTTTCTAGTTTTCTGCTTCAAGAATAAGAAGCTGGTCCACTCCTGGAAGAAGATGAAGAAATGTGAATACAGTCAGGCCTTCATATCCATGGATTATTTTCCAATGGATTCAACCATCCAGAGCTTGAAAATATTCCAGAAAGATAGAAAAGATATGAATATAGTAATTAAAAAAACAACAACTTGATTTTGCTATTTTATATAAGGATGCTTCATTCTTATATAAAACTTCATTTCATTTCATATGTAAGCATACATGGATTTTGGTATCCATGGGGTTCCTGGAACCAAAGCATACTCTGAACATGACAGAGAGAAGGCAGAATTTTTTAATCGCCATGATTTCTTCTTCCCCAAGAAAAACTACTGAATAGTGGGTTTTTAAAAATGAAATGAAAAATCAGATGAAACATTACCCTAATCTGGTGGCACAGGGGTTAAATGCCTCTACTGCAGCCACTCATTCTCAAACCACAAGGTTGTGAGTTCAATACCAGCTAGGGGCTCAGGGTTGACTCAGCCTTGCGTCCTTCTGAGGTGGCTAAAATGAGTACCCAGCTTGTTGGGAGCAATTGGCTTACACATTGTAAACTGCTTAAGGAGTGCTTATGTGCACCAATAAGCGCTAAAGAAATGTACTTGCTATTGCTATTGCTCCCCGAGTAAATGAGTAAATGAATCGGAATCAGGCACTCACAGCCTTTGGAATGATGTAAAGGAAAGGGCTCTGGGGGGAAGCCATAATCTAAAGGCTTGTCTCTAAAATAATGTTAGGGCAGTCAGGGACAGAGTGAAAGCCAATTAGGAAAAGAGAAATAGATAAGATCTGAATAGGATTTTGGAAGCTTTAAAAGAGGAAATAGTTCAGGGAGTTCATGTTTAACTTAACTGATATGAAATAAATCTTGGTTTTATGATAGATCAGTATTTTCTGCAGCCATGCCTGTGTCTAAATGTTTGCATTTAAGAATTGAAAGGAAAGATAGCTTATGTTTTATCATGCTGGACCCACTGATTAAGAGAGCCACTTGCAAAGACAGGGGTTACCTTGAGGCCTGAGTACCAGAACTGGAGAGGGATATTGATGGTAAAAGGGTAAGATGAGTAAGAAGAGCCCTGAAGATGGAACTGTTGGATCACAAGGAATATCTAGCCATGAACTTGGCATTCTCCTGGTGTTTTGAACTACAGTAACTACCATCTCTTACCATTGATCACACCAGCTTGAGTTAATCAGAGTTCATATGGAAGTACTATTTAGGAGGAATCCTGCTATAAATGAGCACATGTCTTTAGGTCTTGATTCATTGTATCCTGTGGTTCCAACTTGCAGGTGAAAGTCCATGAGAGAAGGGATAAATTTGCCTCTCACTCACCCCACTTGCAACATAACAGACAGGCCAAAATAAATCTACTTTGGGTCACTTTGGAGGTATGCTGTTTAAATGACAGACGCATCTTAAGAAGCCAGAAGCTGCGCTAAAGCTGCACTCTTGTCCTTCAGACTGGATCATGGCTTAGGCATAGTTTCCGGCTTCTTAGGATGCATGCATCATTTAAACAGCATACCTCCAAAATGACCCGAAGCAGCTTCATTTTGGCCTGTCTGTTCGGGCCCAATGTTTACTTTTCCAGACCCCCTCAACAGTATTGAACACTCTTAACATTACAGTACTTCCCTGAACTGCATTTATTGATCGTATTAGTATGTGACATATAGAAAGATGCAGAAATAGCTTCTCAGTATATGACCATTTGTAATATGAGGGGGAGGAGAGAAATCATTGCAGCTTTTGAACATCTTTCATTCCTTTGGAAAGACATGAGAAAAATATCAAGAACATTTTGGTGTGGAAGAGAATGAAAAATTACTTTGTTTTCTGGTGAGAGAGATTAGTTATTAATGCTCATAGTAATGCAGTAGGGATAATTCCCTTTCCTTTCCACTTATAAAAAGTCAAGCTATGGCTCTAAGCCGTTGAAATCAGCAGGCTGCCAGTTGTTGTTTTGGGAATGGAATGCTTGGAGAGGAATTGCAGAGGGGATTGTTCATTTCCTACTTCTTTCTTTCTTTCTTTCTTTCTTTCTCCCTACTGTTTTCAAAATGGCAGCCACTGGGGCGTCAACCTCTACAGGTCATAGTTCTGAGCCATCACTTGGCTTTAAAAAAGTGTTAAGAAAACTGGAAATAAAACAGGAAATCTCAATGTCTTGTTCACACCCAACCAAAAAGCTTTTGCCACCAAAACCAAATATCCACTCCACTTCTAATCTCTGGGAGAGATTTTATTTCCCATTCCCAACATCTGAAAGTCTGGTGTGTCCAAAAACTCAGATCAGCTTTATATTTTATCAAATGTGGCTACATTTTCATCTGCTATAGTGTTCAGTCCTGGAACTTTCCCATTATTGAATGAACACCTGAATAGTTTGTATTTCTAGAATCCTTTGTATTTGTATTTTATAGAAGAACACCCTGTTTTGGTATCTTCTTCATCCATATATGACCTCTTCATCCAACCTAGTTCAGTCTATTAACACACTCTATTTGCAGATTATTTTGCGCTGCCAGTGTGTTCTTTCTTTTTTGACTGTTGACTTTCATTTCCACTTTCCTTTCTATTTTTTTTAAAACTATTGTGCCTATCAGAATAATGATAATAAAAAGATGAGAAGACCTATTCTTTCCACTTTGCACATTAAGAGTAAAACTACATCATAAGACAAATGGGACCAGACACATGTGGTTGCTGCAGTCCTAGTGCGAACGATGCCAGCATGGTCTCTTGCAGGTCTATTTCGCCCATTTGTTTCAGGTGCTAGATTAAAACAGAAATTAAAAAGGAATTATCTTTCAGATTATGCACTTTTCTGCATTTGTCAATAATTTATTGGTTTAAAATGGGTATAAAATAAATAAAAATGGGTATAAATGGGCATATTTTAGAGGAACATATGTACAAAGATATATATTTGGGGAGAAACGATGCATAATATTTAAAAGCAAAAACAGGACAGAATTTACTTATCATTGAATACATGTCAATCAAATTAATATTGAAACAGAAGTGTCAATCCTATTTTTCCTCCATGCACCCTAAAATGAAAAAACATAATTCAAATGGATTCCTGGCAAGTTTAAAAGCTTTGACAAGGGTTGTGATACAGCATGGCCAGATCTCTAAATCCTAATGTCTGTCTCCCTTCAGAATATACTTGTAGGCGAATGACATATTGAACTATGTTGCTCCCAGTATCTATAATGTTAACATATTAATATCTCAACTGCCAAATATCCTGAGATATGTTGTTGTCCAGGTTGCCTAAGGACTTAGAAGGGATATAATTTGTCATAAAAAATGTATCTCCTGGGTTTTATTGAACTGAGGATATTGTTATTTGGCACCAAGGAGGAACTGAGATCTCCTTCAGGGACCTAGCACATACATTGCCATGCATTCTAGTGTGGAGGGAAGGGGGTGACTATAGAGGTTTGAACTGATAGCACTGGAGTGAGACCTTTATAAGCCTCCATATTGTCTGAATAGGGTTGTTGCAGTATTTTAGAACTCAGGTGTGAGGTAGGTTTAGAAAGTTAATTCTAATCTTTCCATATGATGGCCTGTTTCCATCATAGAGCTGTGGAAAAAAGATGGAATGGCTACTGCAGGGGAAATGATGTTAACCACAAAACAAAACTCCTAATAAGATCCAAAATCCATCCTGTGGCAATGCCATTTGATCCAACCAAAAGGCATAAAAAGCAGCATGCAGGTTTTCAAAGCTTCACAAGGTCCTGAAGGCTATGGAGCATTGAAGGAGAGGGTGATGTATTTTACACATTTTGGGGTCCAATAAATGTACAATCACAGGATGGATGATCAAACGGCATTCATTTAGAGGTGAACAAATGTCTCATTGTCTCTCACGCATCTCACGAAAACAACAAACTCACATTCTTTCTGTTGAATGTGTGAAGAAATCACCCAGTTTTGAACGGTTCTTATCCAAAACACACCAAATAGCATTCTGATTGAACTGGATTGGCCAAATTGGAAGAGTTATAGCTGTATTTAGCATGGAGAAGATCATGTTACACTTTTAACACTTGTCACATAGCTGAAATAGATGGGGAAGCCTGTTAAAAGGGAGCCAGAGAGGAAAATGACACATTTTAACTCAGCACTGCAACTCACAGGGATAGAAAACCAGGCTTTTAAGATATGGGCACTTTAAGATCTCAGCTCGGATGGCCAAATTTTCGGTGTCACTTTATTGCATTTTCTAAAATCTTGAATTTATGAAGAAACATGAGAACTGTGGAAAGCTTTCTTTTAATGAACCAAACAACATTCTGATCAAAATTCCATTTGTGCACCAAACCATACATCTAGGACAGAGACTCAGCTTGCCAAGTATGAGATCTTGTTTCTAATTACTCTGCCATGCAAAGGACTATGAGAATTCCCAGAACACCTATTAGTTCTTTGGTTAGGTCTTTTTTGCAGTCTTTTTCTGAGTGGAATACATTTTCCCCTTTAGCTGAGCCTTGAACTGTGACCTTGTGCTAAAACTGGATGTCTGTTACCTTTAATCTCTAACTCCACTGCTGCTGACTTGACCACACTGGGAGAATGGGAACATAACAAATGGAGAGAAGGTGGGGGAAGTTATTTCAACTGCGGCAAATTTTACCCAGTTACTGGGTTTACTTGACTTGCAGAGTCAGTCCATGTTCCATAAGTGCTGCTCACAGTATAGTTGAGCAAATCCCACACTGCCTGAAACAGTGTCTTTTACTATATCATGCCATTTGACAGAAGCTGTCAATTGCTTTACAGAATGAAGGCCTTTCTCCATGTTGGTCTCAATACATGTTCATGTCGCTGCCAAATATTGCATTAACAGGGTGAAACAGACCTCCCCAAAGGAGAGGCTTGCAAAATGCCACTTCGTTTAGTCCGGAAAAAGGGCACCCTTGCTGCCACAGTGGCACTTTTCCTCACTCCTTTTCGCATGCGGCATCTGAACGCTGCACCTAAGGAGTGCCGTAACACTGGTGGCATGATGCCAGCTTGGGGATGGCATTAGGTTATGTGTCACCAAACACCACATCCCCACACTGCTTCCAAGTCGGTGCTTACTGCTGGTCTGTACAGCCTGAACATGACTTCCTTCTATATACAGAGGCCATGCATTTGTTCTAAATGGTGTATATGTTATCATGAGAAGATCTATGCTCACTGAGATTATACAAAGAAGTGTTGCCAAACCTATAATGGAAAAAAAAAACACAAGCAAACAACTAAGCAGGAAAGCAATTTCTGTTTCCCATTTTGTTTCCTCACTGCATATTTGGGAACTGAAAAATTATCTTGTGGATGGTAGAAGCCCTGTCACTTAAGAACATTTCAAACTCATTGCTGAGAAGCATTTGGGGGTGGACTCCGGAGACAGGAGCAGTCCTGTGATGACAGAAAGAGGGATGAAATTATGAGCATGTCTTTTTCTATCTTCTTCTTCTACCACTTTGTAGTTTGGATTGGTACCTTGTTTTGCCATGTGTGAACACAGGGAAGAAGAAGAAGAACTCTGTCAATAACCTGTAACCATTCCTAATTATTATGAACAGCCATGAGAGAATAAAGGCACAGAAGCACACTGAGGATTGGAAGCAAAGGTTTTGCCCTCTAGCATATTCTCAATTTTACTATTGAAATTATTTTGTCTTTCAGGTTTCCATTTTGTGTGATATCAACATGTTTCTGACACAGATGTTCAAAACAGTAGGAAAGCAAGTGCTTGCATACCTTTATTCCCAGCCAGCCAGAGCATTCATTCATACTTCACTGCAAATCCTCATTAAGAAGGAAACTAAATGCAAAATATAGAACTGGAGGTGTCTGGGGGATGACAAGCAGGCTGTGAGATATGCCAGCCTTGGTTACTTGATCTTTGTTGTGTTCATCACTTGAATCAGAAGTTTATATGAAAATAATCGGAGCTTGGAATATTAGGTTTGAAAATTAATTTGATAGTGCTAAAAGTTAGAAATTGGGGAACTAATTCATTATCACTGGCATTAATAATTGAAATTACATAATTAACTAATGTAAAGGATAATGAACTCATTATTGAGGCCACTCTTTCTGAATAGAGAGTGGGATTTGTAAGGGATGGCATAGAGGCTCTCAGCATTGACCTTGGAACAGATTTTGTTATTGGTACTTTCAAAAGTGACCCTTTTAAAAATCATTTTCAAGTTTAAAGCATTGCTTCCCCACGCCCCAAAAGATTTCAAGGTCTGTAATGTAGTTGTTGCCTTGGGATGGTAGGACTTTAACAAACCTGGGAACAGACCAGTTGGGAAAGGCTGTTCTACAATATGGGATCTCATTTTATGACCAGTTCAGTTGAGTTTTATCACTGATCAGTATCACTCCTCCTTTTTGTTTTTTATGCTGCTCACCCGCCCTTGCCAATGTATTATTATTATTATTATTATTATTATTATTATTATTATTATTATTATTATTATTATTGTATGCCTTGCCTTTCAAATATTTTATTAAAAATTAGTAAGTTAAAGATTTGTAAGGAATGATGTAGTTATTTCAAATAAAGAACACTGATCTACCACAAGGGTACTATAAGTGGCTGGCTACTATGACTTCTTGGTGAATCAAGGGTAGAGAGATCTGTTGAGTTTTGAGAGTGTTTTTCTGGACAATTGAAACAGTGCATGCTTTCTGCCTCTCAATTCCCTATCAAGATGTTTTATTTGCACACATCAGTGGCAAAGCATAATTTTTATGGACATTCTAAGCTGATGGGTGAAGCTGATAAATCAAGATCCAACCTGGCTGGTTGGTGGGGTGGGTTCTCCCAGACAGATCAAGAAGTCTTCTATCAGGTCCACCTGGAGAGCATAAACAAGCATCACCTCAGTATGGTGGAGTCATTCTAACTTGGAGCTTCTTCCTTGGATTTGGCATGCATCTCCAATCTTCTGTGTTTTCTTTATTGGCCATGATGACACAACTTCCGGCAAGCGTCATTCGGGCACTTTGACGCACATGCATCATCATAGCGCACCCCATGTAAACGGGGTCACACCATGATGGCGCACAGATACCAATAGTGGGGCTGGGCGCATGTGGACGCTCAGCCCTATCTAGCCCTAATTTTGGGCCCAAGTCGGTGCAAAGCACCCATCTGTACCAGCTTGATAGCTCACAGCTCATTGTTTCCTCCTCACACATCTACCCATTATCAGATGCCTCCTCACACCTCTATTCATTATTCTTTTGCCCAGCATAACCAACTGAGTAGCACATCCCATCATCCAGTATCGCAAAGCATATATAAACTATATAACCAGCAAGCATGGCAGGAATTATGATCCTGACACTATTGACTATGGGAATATCCTTCAAAATGACAGGAACTGTCCAAATAAAAGAAAGTAATGAAATTCACTGTAGCCAGATTTGAGCCAGTGGGCAAGTTTCAAACAGAAGAGTAATCTAAAATTCTGCTAAGCCAAAGAAGGATCTAGAGAGATTTGAGTGTGCATCAAGCTGACCACTTGATAAATAGAGAGTGAAGGATGGCAAGTGCAAGTTGACAATGATGGAGAAGTCATTTTCAAAATGTAATACCATTTCACACATCTACTGCCTTTACCTTTGCTCAGATTTCTACAAGAGTTCGTTTTTGCAATATTCTGTTTGGCTTTGGTCATACTTCACCTGGAATACTGTGATAAATTCTGAACATCATGGTACAAGAAGGATTTTGACAAGATGGAACAGTCCAGAGAAGGGCAACCAAGATGATCAAAGGTCTGGTCTTTGAATGTCTTCCCATTCCCACATATACATCAAGTCCCCTGATAGGAAAAGAATGGGATACAAAATATATAAAGAGCTTCATGCTTGATTTCATCATGTGTTCTCTCTTTCTCTCTTTTTTTAATAAAGCAAAATCTGTCCCTTCTAAAAATGTACACCTTTAGAACAAACATTTTAAATTTCCATGTTGCTTGAACACATTCTTCCTATTTACTAAAATATCTTTTACTAGTATTTTTCACTTGTCTCTATGTGTGCTTTCAAATGCACACATTATTATCCACCCATATCTCTTCTGCAGTTATCCATGTGGAGATTCCACATTGTAAATTGCATACAGCCAGTGAACTATGCAGAATGTATAGATGAAAATAATCCTGCCATACCTCTGAGTGATATTCACATAGCCCTTCTTCACAGACCCCTGACAGCCCCACTATCTGCTCCCTTGATTTCAAGATGTGCGTACAAATGCTTAAACTGGGATTTTATAGCCATATATCTTACATTTGACCTTGTGGGTTTTTTTTACCACACCAGTCTCTTTTGTATGGCTTGCATATGCACACTATTATACTATAAATGTTTTGGTTCAAAGTATTATAATCAGTGGCCACTGATAAGCTAGCACTTAGTTGGATATTCAGCTGATGCGGAATGGAAATCTAATTAACTTTTACTGTATGTTGCAAAGAAAAGATTGCCTGTTACAAGATGTAAATCTTTGTATTCTCCATCTTCACATGCAAGAGTGAATGATCTCCAGAGTTTTCTCCACACTGAGGAAGAAAATAAATGTCAAGACATTAGATCAGCTATTAGTTAAGTATACTAAATAAGCAAATACCTCTTTCAATCATAGGATCATAGAGCTGGAAGGGGCCCTGTGGGCTATCAGGTGCAACCTGCTGCTCAATACAGGATTCCCAGATAATTCAGTGGTTTCCAACCTTTTCTAGGATGTGTGGCCCACATCCTAGGAAATGTTTCATTAATGCTTGCCTCCCCTACAAAAGTAATATCATATATGAAGATGAAGAAGTCTAATTTGTATTCTGATATACTGATATACTGTATATAACTGGTTTGTATAACTGATTTGCATTTATATCTGATTTGATCCATACATATTCAATAGTGTATGTAATACATAAGGATTGAGTGGTATTCTTTATTATGTAGTGTTTCTGGACTGATCCCAACCCCCTAATCCTGAGCTACTGGGCAGCTGTTGCAAGAAACAGGGGTCTGTTCTGCTGTCAGTTGGACTGCAGTGGACTAATATGCCCACCCCACTCCCTTCTGTGAACTTCATTGCAATATTCAGGAGCAGAATCCCTGCCACAATTTCTCCTTGCACCTTTGCAACAGATATAAGACCACTGTTCCCTGACTAACAGGAGAACAGATCCCTTTTGCTTGCAGCAAATACTTCTCAGTAAGACAAGGCTGGGTGATTTTTATGATCCCTATGCATTCCAACAGTATTGAATATAAAGATAGTTAATATAAATCAGATAACAAATGCAGCAATTTTATTTTTGCTTCTCTTTCTGTGCAGAATGATGCCCTGACAAACTGCATGGTGCAAGCAAAATCTTACAGTATTACCATTGTTCTCAATGCTGCAAAACGAATAGTGACAAATATTCTTTCCATTCCAAGTGGCCACATGTCTCACTCTACAGAAATGCAAAGTATTCAATGGCTAATTCTTCAAAAATTCCCCCCCTCTGCAATCATTCAGTTGCATAGTCATGTGCCATCTTCATAGAATCTTATATATTGCAAAGTATTGAAACCCTATGGATCTGTCTGTATCTATGGAGATAATCAAAGTGTGGAGAAACAGTAGCATATGGAAATTCCTGGTCCCACCCTGCATGCAATGACTGAGTTTTCTGCTTCAAACAACCTTTTGAGTTATTAAAGACAGGAGCACAACTGGAAGTTATGGACTTGCTTACCACCTCAACATGTTGGTTATTTCTAACTTTGGTAATTTTTATAGGGCTGCAATTTCCAGATTAAAACATATCTTCACCTACTGGGTGTACTAGATGTCTCTTGTCTAAATAGGATGGCCATTTGTCTTACTTTAAAGAAAGCGATCCTATATTTGAAGGCATTCTGATCACTGTCTAATGTAAAATTGGGGAAATCTATCAATTCCGCTCCGTTCCACATTAAAGTGGTGGTTGTGGTTTTTGTTTTGTTTTCCTTTTAAAAAAATTCTTTTTGTTCCGCATGTAAAGGAATCTCTGAATTTTGCCAAATCCTTCACAAAATAACTGAAACAAAATTCTTGGAATCCTTTGCACCAACCAAATTCAATAGGAACAACTAGCCCCAGAAGTCAGAGGACTACGTTGTACCTGCTTGCCATATAACTGCTAAAGATGTGGAATAAAAAAAGAAGTGGTGGGAATCCCAGTTCAGGGTAATTTTTAATTCAAAATCAAATATTCAAGAAATAAGTATTTAAAATCTAGGCTTGAATGGACATATCTGTCAATTTCCCCCTTTCACACATTTGATTTTTAATAAATAAATAAACGTGAAGGTCTTTCCATCTTGAATATGGAAGAATAAACACTTTTTGAGATTTTGTTTTCCTTTTTTTAACAAAAAAATCCCAAACTGGAATGTGATTCAGGGAGAAAGGAGAACAGGGGTCTAGTGGCTGTTTGTCAGCAATTATTACTTTGGTAGCAGGCTGTCTATTTTAAAAGGCATTTTTAGAAGGGAAGCAACAACATCATGGCATTTTTGTAGGCTATCCCAAAATTCACATGAGGAAATAGGTTTCATTTTCACTAAAAGGTGAGGAAGACACTTGGGAGCTGCATGGTGCCAAATTCGGTTGTAAATTACTTGGAACATGAATCGCTCACAACTTTCATCATGTGCCTAAAATTTACTGGCATTGCCAACAGGGAATGAAGTCTTCATGCAGTATAATATAATTGGAGTCTATTTCCATGATGAAAGATAAAAAGATGTCAAGGAAGACAAATTATTGGGAACTGGGGAGCTTCTCAGTGAATTGTGATAGATCTGGCAAAGGTATTGTTCTCTCCTTGTTTATACACTAGCCAACAAGTAATTAGAGGACCGTTTCCATATCCTCTATAATATTATTAAATAGGAAAAATGTCTTTACTCCATTGTCTAGAGTGCTGTATTTTTAGCTACAGTTTAGGGGAGAGGAGACTGGTTATGTGGCTCCAATTCCACTCTTTCAGAAATGAGAAGGCTTTTGTCAAGGTGCCAGCTGCATTTGTTATCTGTAAATGATCCTCTCTCTGCCCGTTTCTCTGGATTTATTTTACACATTCAACCAAAGAAAACTAAACCAAAGAAAGAAATTAAAGCTTTCAGATGTTTTATGCACATAACATAAATACATGGGAAGAGAGTATGGACTCCACTCCATTCCCACAGTGAACGTTGCTATTCTATTTCTATACAACAGAGTCCTTGCATGAACAGCTTCATATCAAATGGCAATATGGAGACAGCTATGTAGCTCACCCATGAATGTTTCATTTAGCTGATGTCATGACTTAACAGAACTGTTGTTCTTCTTAGGTCTGTTCAAGTAAATTTCAACTTATGGCAACCCTATGAGTGAGAGACCTCCAAGTTACCTTAACAACTCTGCTCAGGTCTTGCAGGCTCAGGGCCATAGTCCCTTCATTGAGTCTATCCATCTGGAATGTGGTCTTCCTCTTTTCCTGCTGCCCTCCACCATGCTAAGCATTGTCACTTTGATGAATCAGCAATTCATCTCTTGTTCAGATCTGAACAACATCCACCCTAAAATCCAATTCACAATGGAAAAAGAAAAGCAAGGAAAAAGCAATGGAAAAAGAAAAGAAAAGCACTGCTATTCGTGGATGTCCTAGTCACCCACAAACTGAAGCAACGTTTGGGCCACACAGTATACAGAAAACCTACACACACTGACAGACACCAGCACAAGAACTCCAATAATCACCCAGGACAAAAAAGAAGCACAGTAAAAACACAGGTAGACCAGGCAAAACACAGCTGTGAACACCACTTCTTAGAAGATGAATTGAAGCACCTAGCCTGGGCTCTACGGGCTAATGGTTACTCCAGTTCAGACATCAGAAGGGCTGCCAGACACAGAGGAGTGAAGACAAGCAAGCACCCAAAGGGCAGGTATTTTTACCATACACCAAAGGCGTCACAGGCAGAATAGGAAAGCTGATGAGGAAACACAACCTCCAAATGGTTTACAAACCAATCAAGAAAATCCAGAAAATGCTGCACTCAGTGAAGGACCAGAGAGACTCTCTCACAGGTGCAGGGGTTTACCACATACCATGCAGCTGTGGACAAGTTTACATAGCAACCACCAAACGCAGTGTCCAAACATGAATACAGGCAGCTCAATCATCTTTATGGCCACATTCAGTCCTCCTGATAAATGGTGAGAGACATCTGACCATATACCAAGTTCACATGCGTGACAAAATGCTCTATTAAATCGGGCAGCTTCTACTTTCTTGTTGTCAAAAAGTTCAGGAAGAAGACAAACTAAATCCTAAAATGGAACCTAAAATGGAACCTTCCCTTTGAGTTATCAGACAAAAGTACTGTGACCTAATTGAAAGAGATAGGTCATAGCTTAATGGTAGGGAGCATATGTTGCATCATGAAGGTCCCAAATTCAGTCCCTGGCATCTCCATTTACACCAAGCGGATGAGGAAGAAGATCTTCGTTTCATATCCTGGAGAGCTGCTGCCAATAACAGAAAAAAAAAAAATAGAGATGGATGGATATGGTCTATAATCTCACATGGGATGTAATGTGATCAAGGCAGTTTTCTCTGAGCAGTACTGAACTGCAGCTTGCTTTATTACTTGCCTAATGCTACCGCTCAGCCATCCCATTATAAGCGAGAAAGGCCACAAGTGTCTTTATTCAGTATTGCTATGTTGATTTGGAAGCATTATTCTCGCATGCCTTTAGTCATTGCCCCAATGGTGCGGTGCTTTATTTAAAAAACAATTGCGAGCAACATGAGCTTATTTGAAATGACAAGAGCTAATTGTATAACTGAAAAAAGTTACTTTGACTAATGATGTCCTTTGAGGTAATATATTCTTCAATTGTCAGGCCTCTGAACAGCACTTAGGCCCAGGGGGATTGCCACAGAGTGCTCTAGGGCACAATTTCACAGCCAAGGCGGCACAAAGAACTCCAACACAACTGTGAGTAAAAATAATTGATATTTCAAAGCGCGCCACTCTCTCACTCTCAGGCAGCTTTGTCATCAAAATTCTGTTTAGAGTTTTAGCCTTAAAATAGAGAACAGAATGAAAACAGCTCAACTTAAACATTTGGATAATTATTTCCTCTCAGCGTTTGAAAGAACTGCGATAGGCTCCCGTGGGGAAAGGCAGGAATTAAATTCGAGAATGTGCTGTTTTACAATCATGGTTTTTGGATTTAACCCCAGGCCACTCGGTCAAATATTTCTCAACTGCAGTGCCACAATTTTAACTAGTACACTACCAGGTTTTCTAAAGTGCATCAATTTGTGCCATATCCTTTCAGCAGCTGCAATAATCCCATTAATGTGTTTAGATAAAGATAGTAAATACCCCTAGTAAATGTAGTAAATATCATTGGATGGAACTACGGGTGAATGTAGTGTTCTTTCAGCAGCAGCAGCAGTGGCTTCTTCCAGAAAAGGTTGGGAATCATGAAGTGTTGGTGTAATTCTTCAATAATGTCTTTTTAAAAGAAATAATTTTAGCAAATTTCTTCCCATTGCAGGGAATTTGAAATTTGGGATATATTCTGCATGACGACATAAAAGCCACATGTGGGTTTTATGCAAAAAAAAGAAGGAAGGAAGGAAGGAAGGAAGGAAGGAAGGAAGGAAAAAGGGAAAGAAAGAAAGAATTGTTTTTGGGCAAAGAGAGAGACAATGGCGCGATACAGACTGCCCAAAAAGGGCAGACTGCTGGCACCTATTTTTCCGCTGGAGGAAAGCCTCAGCCGCCAAACAGCGCAACTTCCCGCCAGCGGAAAAAGAACCCACAAAAATGAATGATGAGTGACGGAACTAACTATGAACAGGGCTATTATTTTTATCTCAGACCATTAAAAGGATGCAAAGTGGAAGTTGGCAAATACAGCCTTTCAGGTGCAGGAGAACTTGTTTCTCTTCTGCCATCACCATTTCTCTATTTGACTCACAATTGCTTCCAAGAAGTGTTAAAGCTTATAGGTCATGGAGGTAAGTGGCACAAAAGTGTTCAAATATATGCAAGTCCCATAAATATCTAATAGGCATATGACTTCAGGGGCTTCCTCCTTGACTAAAACAAGGTGCATTTCTACAGGGAGATCAAATCAGTGACAAAAGAAACACTGTGAAAATGAAAATAAAATCCATGACAGACTTTTTGCCAGCAGGGTTGTTTTCGCAATTACCATTTATACTAGTATTCACATTTTGATTTAAGAGGCAATTATGAAAACAGCCTAATGAGGAAGGCCTGTCACGGGCCTCTATTTTCACATTGTTTCCTTTTCCTCCAGTTTGAATTTCCAATTTTAACTCATTGTGGAATGCTTTGTTAAGGTAGACTTTCCAAGCGTCTGACAAGGCCATTTCCCTGTGACACCATTTTGCCTGCAAACTTTACAATGTCTTGAAGAAGAAAGGGGTCTATAAATTAGGATCAATATTATTCTAGCTTGATTGGGAAATTTAACACCAGCAGTTAGCCAAGATTTTCATTTCCCATTTTCAGTGGGAACACCTCTCATCTTTTTCCAAGCTCCAATCCAAAGCCATTTTCTCCCAAAGCTACTCATTGAGAGTCATGGTAGCTTCTGATCATTAGTTGTCCAGAATGTCTCTTCATTCTAGTATACCTAACAAGCATTTGTTATATGTGTCATTATGTATGTGGTCGAAATTGATTCAAGAGCAGTTAGCAACAACAAATGTATGAGTTTTTTGTGGTGTGGTCGAACTACAATATTTCTATTTTTCCACTGTGGTACTTAAGGAATATTTCAGCACAATTTTGTGGGGTCCTGGGAGTCTTATGCATTGTGTCACCTATGTACTGAAGGGACAAACAAGGCTCCTGAACCCTACTGGGCACCGTGGAGGTTGTTTCCATTGACAGGGTTGGAAATACACATGCTAACCACCCCCCTTTCCCCCCACTCCTGCCACCAAACATTCCACCTCTTATTTCCTTCCTCTTCATGGTACCTGGGATATTCTGGAAGAGATCCTGGGAGCCCTCTCCCAGTAGACTGTTATACAATTGTTGGATACTGGGAGCCTGCCTGACAGCAACCCAGTGAATGGTGGTGCTGTGAGCCAGGTGCTTGGGGTGGATGGTGGCATCACCATACAGGATGTTGTCCAATTCCATGAAACAGGGCATGGTGGCTGTGCCACAACCAGCACATGCATTATGGCTGAACATGGCTCAGTATTTCTGTGAAATGGCTTTGCTTTTCATCTTGCATTTTTTCACTGTTCTGTTATGTTGTTCCATACATCAATGTTCTGATGTGATTCAGTGTTGCTGGTGGACTGTCTGTTCCCCACAAATGGCAATGAAGTCAAGAATTTCTTAACTTCTGCCTCTTTTCTCATGGCTCATTGGGGCCTCAGACATCCCACTGAGCGGAGGGACAGTTAGCTACTAATAATATCAGTATGCATTTCTCTAAACAACTACCACTTTTGCAAAGGAAATGGCAATGAAGGGACCATTAGAAAGCAAAACTGAAACAGGGACAGAGGAAGCTTCCTCCTGACACCTTCTGCCTATCCATTGAAGCTCCTCTCCCCCAATCCCACACCAATATTGCTGTGGAGCACAGTACACACACACACACACATACCCACACACACACAACATCTGCTTTTTCTACTCAAATCTGGAGTCAAAACTTTTTTTCTCTGGATTAAAGCCCTGAGGTGTTGAAAAGGCCCCAATTCAGCCTAAGTTGTCTCCAGTGAAGAAAAAGTGAGATTACTCTATTTGGCCCATGTAGACAAATCCTAGGTGTGCCTAAAAATGGTACTGCTGTCTACAGTCAAATTTTAATTAAATAAGTCCATTTTATTTTTTAAAAAGCAGAATAAACTCTAAATACACACCTCAGGGTGTCAAGTTACAGGCACAGAGGTTAAATAGTCATGAGCAATGCTGGAGACAGGCTTGTGTGTGTGTGTCAGAACTGTCAAGCAAAGTCATTATGAAAACATGGGCCACCAACCTGCCTTATGTCAGTTTCACAGTTACCTAAGAATGAATAATACCTCTCTTCCTGCAGTAGTCAAATGTGGCTCCAAATGCCCTTTTATTGAAGCCTAGCCTTAAATTATTAAAATTATTAAGGTTAACTGGTGTGTTATTGTGGATGTAAAATGCATATGACAATGTGGAACACTTTGGATGGAATTATATTAAAATACATTTTAACTCCAGGCAATAATTTGTAGTATTCTATTTTCAGCTTTACTGCTTTCTATGAATACGTGTACTGTTTTTGAATATACTGTATATGTATTTTTATTTGAGCATAATTGCACGTCATAGATTCTTTTGAACTTTTATAATGCTTATGTCCTTTTTCGGAAGGGGTAGTTTCCAGGAGACATTGAAGACTGTCATTTACTTTGCTTGATTATGCACTGGTTATTGTGATTGCTTTGAGTGAAGAAAGGGGCAACTCAGGATGGATAAAAACAGCAGGTGTTATTTTTAAAGATATCTGATGGTGCTTCTAAAGGGAGACTACTACTCCTTGTGCTTATAGACATTCCCCTTCCAACTCTGGTACCATAGGTTTGGCAGGTTTTTGTACCATTTCAAAAACCTCCAGAACCTGTTTCACTATGGGTGACAATGAGATGAAAGAAATGGGTCTGCATATTGTAAGAAGTAAAGTCCCTCTTCTTCACCAATTTCTTCAGAGACCTATTGACTCCAACTTTAGTTTATTCCAGTGGTTAGCTTGACAGATGGTTGCAGATAGCACAGCTGCACTGTGAATCAGGCTGAAATCATACTATATATAGTTGCTTACAGAAACAGACTGAAAGCACCATTAAGTCAGATGACTTTCAACCAGCAATCTCCTCACATTATGGTGTTTTCTTCCAAGATCACCTTCTGAGCTTGAGTGCCCACAAATGTTCTGCTGAAAGGAAACAAAAAAGCAAGAAACAAACCTGAAATAGTTTGAAAGGTTCTTCCATATTTACTTGAACCACTCACATGAAAGACATTTAGATGAGAGTAGCAAAAACCTTACATGGAGCAGTAAGAGAGACACACATTTATTACTATAGCATATCAGACCTAGTTCGCTTCATCCCGACTCTGTTTAGAAAGTATTATCTAGGTATCTTGACTGCCTTATTTCAGGCTGTCAGAAATAGAGGATCAAGCCATGGGTGGTCAATGCGCAGCTCTCTTGATGTTTCCAACATAACTTAATAGCAGTTGTAGAGTCTACATATTGCAGTAGGACAGAAATTGTGTTTTTATTTGTGTTCTTTATGTTCTTTGTCTCGAACATTTTCTCGGTCTAATTCTCTCCACTAAAATTCTTTAAAGGGTGCAGTATAAAAATATTTCGCTGTTTCCTGTTGTGAAATTTATATGAGTTTAAAGAGAATTTGGGTGAATTTATGAGATCCTGAAAAGTCCCATGATCAAGCCCCTTGGGGCTCGGGGCTCAAGGCAAACCAGATGTGGCAGCATCTGAGAGAGGTGCAATTGGACAACTCATTCTGACAAGAGTGGAAATGAGACCACATGCTCAAATCCTACAGCTCCCTATATGACTTCATCCTTTAGTAGTAGAGTCTCTGGTTTCACAATGATGGTTGAACCTGGTGCTCCGCTGTTGGCATCACTGATTCTTTCCTTATTCACATCACAGATGGACTCTACAAAAATTGCAAAACCAGGCTAGTCAGATCAATATTTCTGCTAAATCAAGATGAATGAAGCTTTCAACCTCAGTTTCACTATTTTTTTCTACTTTATATTCATTTTGTCTCAGTTATTAATGAGTCTACAATTTTTTTAAAAATCAACAAAAATTCCAACATTAGGAATATTTTCTCCTTTTCCTGCTTCATTTTGTGCCTATGAACAAAATAAAAAAAAGGTATGTATTTTGTGAGCATTTATCCTAATACACATTTTTTTGTGTGTATTTTTCTTTGGGCATTTATATGCGTGAAGCACACCAAATGGGAGATGTTGCTGAGCAAGAAGGTGGCACATAATTGACATGAAATTAGCATGAATTATGTATTTATTTTTCTTCTGGATCTGTCAAATGACGGTTGTTCATGAACATTTCTAAATTTCTTCTCAAATGTTAGAATTCTAAGTTTAGACAAGCCCCCTCCAAAGGTGACTAAACATTTTGAAACTGAGACAGCAGAACAATGCAAAACAAAACTAAATTAAAAAATACAGTTGGGCGGTTTATATTTAGCATCCTTGAATGCTGCGAGAAAGTAATTAAAAGCAAATGCCTTCCAACCGAGCAGAATTTCATTCAGTAGCTACTAGCAGTTATCACAATCTTGTGTTCTCTATGTCATTATTTTAAACATACTGACTCCTCTTCACATTTAAAGGATGTTTCTGCTAATCTGGGTGTTTATGGAATCTAGGGTAGAGAAATGTGCCAGTAGCCAGCTTCAAATGTCTCAATACAAGTGGGCCCTCGGTATCCATGGGGGATCTGCTCTGGATCCCCCTGCAGATACCAAAATCCCCGGATGCTCCAAGTCCCATTGTCCTCCATGGTGGTGTGCCGTCCTTCTCCTCTTCAACCGCTGCTGCTGCCACTCTTTCTCCTCTCTCCTTCTCTTACTTCCTCCTCCTCTTCCCTCCACTTTCTCTTATCCCCCCATTGCCACTGCTGTCTCTTCCTCCTGTTCCTTTTCCTTACTCCCTCTCTCCTCCTCTTCTTTCTCCTCCCTGCCAACGCTGCTGCCACCACGCCTCTTCCTCCTCTCTTCTTCTCTTTCTTGCTCCTCTTTCTCCTGCTGCTGCCATTCTTCCTCCTCTTCCTCCTCCCTCCTCTTCCTCTTCCTCCTTCTTCTCCCACCACTACCACTGCAGCTCTTGCCCCTATCTCCTTCTCTTCCTTCCTTCCTCCTTCTTCCTCCTCCTCATCTTCCCTCACCACCTCTTCCTCCTCTTACTTGCTCCTCCTCCTCCTCTGCCTTTTCCTCTTCCACTCCCTGCTGCCGCAGCTCTCTCTTCTCTTCCTCCTCCCTCCTCCTTTTCCTTTCTTGTCTTCCCCACCCACCACCACCTCTTCCTCCTTCTCTTCTTTCCTCCTCTTCCTTCCTCTTCTTCCCACCTTCGCTGCCTCCTCCTCCTCCTCTGCTGAAATCTGCAGATGGCAAGTCCGCATATAGAGAGGGCAGACAAGATTTTAAACTTCAGCAAAAGGCAAAGTAAGATCCCTACAAAAGAAGCACAGAAGAAAATGCTATCTATGCTGTTGGTATAGAATGACCTAAATTCTCTTTTAATCCTGGCTAGAGCAGACTCATTGGACACATGTCTATACAGTATACAGTAGACTCATTGGATACAGTATTGATAGTGATGTTCTTTGTTTTTATCTTGGATGTTTTTAATTATGGTTTAAATGTATTTTAAACTAGTTTTAATCATCTGCTTTTAATAGTACTGTTTTTTAAAACGTAATATAACATTTTAGTTAGTTTCTAAAGTTGACCCTCTGTATTTAGAGATTCAGACATTCGTGATTTGAAAATATATATTAAAAAATATAAACTTGATTTTGCTATTTTATATCAGGGACACCGTTTTACAACCTCATTGTATTTAATGGGATTTGAGCATCCATGAATTTTGGTTTCCACAGGGGTCTTGAAACCCAACCCCAGTGGATACCAAGGGCCTACTGTATTTTAAATTAGATCCCATGTCAGGATGAAGGTGGGATATACATTGAATAAATACATACAGTAGTTCCCAAATTTTGGTCCTCTGAGTGTTTTGGACTTCAGCTCCCAGAAGTCCTAGCCAGCTTAGCCAACAGTCTTTGAGCTGAAGTTCAAAACATCTGGAGGATCAAAGTTATTCAGAACCACAGAATAAATAAAGAGCAGCTAGAGAGCTGCATGATTTGCCTCCCTCATTTTCTCTCACTGGGTTTTCTCAACTGGATTTCACTCTGAATGCCATGATGAAAAGGGGCAGGAGAGCCTCTGACTGAGTCATTCATTTACCTTGAATGTGTGGCATCCCATTTCAAAGCTATCTAAACATAAAGCTATCACTATATCTTGTGGCAGTGAATTCTATAAATTCTATAAATTAATTCCAAAAATTAAATGTTTTCTCTAAAGAACAAAACACATATTATTTTATCTGTCCAGGATACCACTTGGTCAACTATCAATTAATTGTACTAGGTGGCTCTCTTGTGATATTAATAGAAATCCCATTCTATATATCTTGAAATGATGCATCTTTTTATAACCCTTTGTGCCTTTCCCATAGCTGCCTCTTTGCTAATACAAAGCCTAAGCCCTCAAAAAATACTCTCATGAATCCCATTGGGGAGTTGGTTCTTCATAAATCAACTAACATTTGCATAAATTAGAACTGGGGTAGTTCTGTAACATTCTTTTGCAGAGATAGAGAGAGGGATGGGAAATAAAGAGACAGACACAAAATCTTGGTTGAACTGGGGCTACAATGTTTTCTCTAAAGAACAAAACACATATTATTTTATCTGTCCAGGATACCACTTGGTCAACTATCAATTAATTGTACTAGGTGGCTCTCTTGTGATATTAATAGAAATGAGAATGATCAGGACAGGGGAACGGATGTGCGGTGGCAACCTACCCTAAGTAAAGGTCTAAAGCCTGTCAGATTAGGACAAAAACTCTATGGAAAGGAGTAAAGCAATACTTTCACTCCTTTTCCCCAGCCACACCATAAAGCACCCCTTCCAGTTTTGCAGAGCTCTGGGCAGCTGCTGATGGTTGCCATAAAGATCCAGCCATATCCAGCACATGGGTCCTATAGCCTCGAGTGCAAATTTCTGGCATGTCCAATCTCTAAAAAGGAGTCTCCAGGAGCACACCAAAATTCCCCTAATCTTGACCATCCTCAGATGAACTGCAAGTAGACAAGGTTTAAACTGTGTTGGCTCCTATTCAACATGTTGCATGACAGCACCTAAAGCCACTTATTCCCAAACCAGAGTGCAGCACTGGCCAAGGAGCAGAAATTCAGTATAGGAATGATGTTACATTACTACATAGCAGAGCCAGGAAAGTGACTGTTTCACAAGGGGATTGATGCTCAACAGAACCGATACACAATGGGATGCACATTGCATCCATTCCTACTTGCAGCACATCAATTCTAATGTGCATTGAGCACTCCTGCTAGTGTCCTGTTACACATCTTTGCAGTTCACTAACAGGATTACTTAGTGACTCTGCTACATACTAATAATGTGCAATGTTATGTAATGTAGATGCTACAGGATTCTGGTGACTACTAGTGAAATATCTTTGTAATCATACTAGTTTGTTTCAATAATTTATACAAGAGAAAACTTGTATTGCTGGCTGCAAATTTTGTTCACTATTCTTAAGTGTACTGTCTTAATTCACATTTCCTGGAGAAATGTGCACAGATATCAATGAGATTCCATGTTTCTTCAAACGTTGTAATGCAGTTCTAGAATCACTTTATTCTAGACATGTTGCCGTTGCTTCTAGGGCAACATGTGTATAAAATGCACAAAGTGAGGGAAATTGTGCCTTAAGCTATAAGAAAGTTTTCTTCAGCAAGCTCAAAAGACCAGGTATAGCTTGTGACATTTCAAAATTCAAAAGTATAGAATGTGTATGCATTATTGCAATCATTTATAAGAAGTTTAACAAATAAGTTCATATTTTATATCTAGGGATGGATCAACCTGTCAGTTTTGTTTTCTCCTGTACTCATTTTTGGGGGGGTTATTTCCCTAGAGTTTTTGAAGGAATTTGTGAATTTTAGAAAGGTCTCAGAAAAAAACAAACCTGAAATCAAATGACACGCATACATAGCTATATTCCCAACTAACTTCATCCATTTGCTTGACAACAGTTCCACTTCATGCATCTGATGAAGGAGCTTAGCTGAGATTTATGCATTAAAAATGAAGAATTGTGTCTCAAAGGTACGTGCCGCCAGGGCTCACTCTGTTTCTTTAGACCTTCCTTTTTTCCCCTCTTTCTTTTTTTAACACAAAGCCCTATTATGAATGTCTATATCCAGCTTCTTATACAGAAAATAAAATTTATACTTTTCCAAATCAACTTTTTCTTCATTAGAAAGGCCTCCCCTTCTGATGTTGCAAAACACGTGGGAATCATAGAATCATAGAGTTGGAAGAGACCTCAAGAGCCATCCAGTCCAACCCCCTGCCATGCAGGAACTCTCCATCAAAGCATACCTGACAGAAGGTCATCCAGTCTCTGCTTAAAGACCTCCAAGGAAGGAGACTCCACTACACTCTGAGGAAGGAGTGTGTTCCACTGTCTAACAGCCCTTACTGCCAGGAAGTTTCTCCTAATGTTGAGGTGGAATCTCTTTTCCTGCAGCTTACTTTCCATTGTTCCAGGTCCTATTCTCTGGAGCAGCAGAAAACAAGCTTGCTCCCTCCTCAATATGACATCCCTTCAAATATTTAAACAGGGCTATCATATCACCTCTGACCAGTCCTTGCCTTCCGAACATGTCAACATCTGACTGTACTTTCGGCTTCAACCCAGTTGTGTCATTAACTAGGAATGCAAATATTTAGCTACTTCATCCATACAAATAAGTATGAGTAATTACCACATTTTTCTCCCACTTTGGAGGAAACAAACATTTCTCCACTGTTCCGGCTTCACTCTTCTGAAGTGTTTGACATATTACTCTACACAGAAATCAACATATACATATATTTTGCCTTGAAAATATTTCATTCAGAAGGTTGCTATATAAACTTGATTTGATGGCAATTAACTATTGCAACAACAGAGTTATGTTAGGTCGGTTGCCTCATGATCAATGTTGTGATAGGGCCTAGAGATTTCAAAATACCACAAGGCTACATTTGCTATGCATGGTCTCCTTCCCTATAGTCACATAGTTACTATGCTTCAGCAAGTTTTTGATCATGTAGCACTGTTGGTAAATGTGCCCAGTCAGCTAAAACTCATTCTTACATTGCAATGTGTTGAGCTTCTAATCTCAGAAGATTTGAAAGCAACCATTATGACTCCTAGGGTTGCTATAACTAGCCATGAAATCCTCTCATGTTAGGGCTGCTTTATGGAGTGTAATGCATCTTCTTTTAAATGTAAGCAACAAGACCTAAGAGAAAGACTATGTACCTCCCCAGGTGGGCATTAGGGAAATTAACTTCTAGGCCATAAATGTGGGAAGTAGCCCCCCATGTTAGTAATCTACAAGTGTATTTCTGCATTTCTACTGAGGATTTGCATGCAGAAGCATAACTCTAAATTAGAAGCTGGGTGAACATGTTTTGCATAATTTTAAATTCACCAGGATATAATGGCTTTGAAATATTGACTTTGCCTGAGACACTTGCTTTCCCTTGTGGATACTGCATGAAAATCTGACACAAAGAAGGAAGGAAAAGGAATATGTCTTGGAAGAAAAAAGTGCTTTTCGAAACAACGGCACAACAACAACAAAACCCTGCTTATATCCATACTAAAGAGAATAAATAAATGTCACAAGTCTAACAGAGTTTAAATCCAATGGATGGATGAGCGTTCCAAACTAATGTACTACATATAATGAGTATCTACAACTGGATACAGAAACCAACTGCCTTATTTGGATTTATGAAAGAATTGATAATGAAATCAGAAGTACTGTGGAACTATAATTGTCCAACGTTTGCAGCTTGGGGTTTGGCTCACTTCTTTGAGTTGTCAGAATTTATTCCAAAGCAATCCTTTTCATATGATATAAATGTAACTAACTTGCAAGTAAAAAATAGTAATATTTTGTTCCAATGAATGTTATTGCAGAATGATTCCAACACACACCTGTAAGCACTCATAATATTTGCTCCAATAATGTCAGCAGGGAGAAATGCAAAGTACTAGACTTAAGCAAAAAAATGAAAGGCACAGATATAGGATGGGGAACACCTGGCCAGACAACAGTACATGTGAAAGGGATCTAGGCGTCTTAGTAGACCACAAGTTGAACATGAGTCAATAGTGCAATGAAGCAGCTAAAAGAGCTAATGCAATTCTTGGCATTGGCTGCCAAGAAACTGTATGCTCATTTTATTAAGGAACATACGATAATGTACATATGAACCTCACACTTTTGATTTGCTGGTTTCATGGGGTTTTGTTAAAATAGTTTTAAAGTTATGTCTAACATTCTTAAAATACTACTTTAAATATATTTGTATATATTTCATTCTGCTGCTATATTTTTCCCTATGTAATGTAAAAGCCAAGTTTCAGCAAGATTCTAGGCTGCATCAATAGAAGTATAGTGTCTAGATCAAGAGAAGTGATAGTGCTACTCTATTCTACTTTGGTTTGGTCGCACTTGGAATACTGTGTCCAGTTCTGGGCACCACAATCCAAAAAGGATGTTGACAAGTTGGAGTGTGTCCAGAGAAGGTTGACCAAAATGGTGAAGGGTCTGGAGACCATGCTTTATGAAGAGAGACTTAGGGAGCTGGATATGTTTAGCTTGCAGAAGAGAAGGTTAAGAGGTGACAGATAGCTCTGTTTTCTGCAGGTGCAGAGAATAGGACCTGGAGCAATGGATTCAAATGACAGAAGAGATTCCACCTCAACGTTAGGAACAACTCTCTCAGAGAGTGATGGAGATATGTTCTTTGGAGGTTTTTAAACAGAGGTTGGATACCATCTGTCAGGGGTGCTTTGTGTATTCCTGCATGGAGGTTGGACCTGATGACCCTTGAGGTCTATTCCAGCTCTATGATTCTATGATTTGTCTAACTCTGTTTTTCATGTTTATTTGGCCCTCTGTATCCACAGATTCTTTAACCATGGATTCAACAGCTTGAAATATATATATATATATTCCAAAAAGCAAACCTTCATTTTTTATTTTATATAAGTGACACCATTTTACTTACATTGTATTTAATGGCACTTAAGCATCCACTGTGATTTTGGAACCAAACCCCAGTGGATATTAAGGGCCTACTGTACATTAATACCAAACCAAAGGCATCACATCTTTCAAATAAAATGACAATGATTATAATAAATGCATTTTTTTAAAAAAAAATTCTCCCATCTCCAAATATTGTGGATTGAATCCTGGACGGTAGCAGAACGTTTGTATGGATGAATGTTACTTGTCAATATTTATTTATTTATTTATTTATTTATTTTTGAAAGCTTAAACAATGATTAATAGTTACAAGTTCAGTGTTTCCAAAGTTCAGTGAAGCACCAGTGATGACAGTGGGACATTTATATGTCAACAGCATATTGAGATTTTGAAATGAAATGTTTCTCCAAAAACCATTTCAAGTGTGCCACTTATATACAGTAGATGAATGAGAAAACTGTTAAGTGCTCCTATTCAAGTACTCCTTCTTGTAATTGCCAGATTAAGGACTTTTATACCTCTGTGTTACTGACAGAGAATGATGCGGTAATAGAATAAATTGTTCAGAGAAGAGGCCATTCTCATTGATAAGTAAAAGGTGGTACAGGACTTTGAGGCAGCACAGACTGGCACTTTGTGGCAGCCTGACCGCATACTAGGGCTGAACTAGAGAAGAGCATTCACATGCTCCGTGCCCTAGTTCCGCTGCCCCGCTGCCAACATGGCATGTGCCTGTACACATGGCACATGCCATGGTGATGTCTGTGATCTGCAGTGTCCAAACAGCACTGTCCAGAAGGGGCGTCATCATGGCATGCAAGCACACCTATGATGGCCCTTTCAGGAAGCGGCTCAGAGCAGCTTCTTTTAGGAAGCGGTTCAGTATTACAGCATGCGGCTGCTGCGGCATCAACCCAGCATTGGAAGGGGGAGCTTCCAGCCGCCCATCTGTACTGCCCCTTATGGTGAGGTCATGTGCTCCTGTGAGGCAAGAAGCCAGTACTGACAACAACACTGTTGCTAACAATGTCAGATGGTCTTTTTCTGAGAAGCCAGGCTAAACATGCCAAACAGCTACTTGGCAGCAACAGTAGTAGAGGGTAACACTAGTGGAGGATCTCTCAGAGACAACAGAAGTAGCACCATAAGTAATGCGTGTTAATATTGCTCAGAAAGAGGCATAGTAAACCTGTTGTACCATCACAGGCTGCGATGTTTGGGCCAAGTTATATTACTTAGTTATGCAATTATTTATTCCAGTGTATGTTATAAAATTAGCTTGTTTCCATTAACCACGGCTAAAATTATCTGCAGTTTGTCCCATTTCAGGTAGCACAAAAACTATAGATGACCAAAAGAAGTCAGGAGAAAAAACATTCAAGTTCCTTTTCATAATCTCACCAAAAAGGACAGGGAATGTTAAATTAACACTCTTTATTAGAATTATAAGCATATAGTTATGATGCTCCATTATCTCTGATCCAACCAATGTCATATATCTGTCTATCTGGTTTCCACTCCACCAAAATGCATCTGAGCAAGTAGACTTTGGTCTACAAAAGTTCATGCTGCCAACTTCTTTCTTTCAGTTAGTCTCAAAGGTGCTACAAGACCTCTCTACACACCAACTCTATATGTAAATGAAAATAACAACAACACCAAAATCATTAAGTCAATTTATAGTCACTTTATATAGTCTAGAAATGCACTTTAAGAGGAAATATAGACTTCAGAAAGCATTTTTAAGCCATCACCATAAAAATATTTTTCCTCTTCGTTGTATATTTCAGCCCATGTTTATTGAGATGATGAGTTGTTGTTTTTAATGCCATTTCCTTCTGCTTTTAATGTCAGTGTGCTCCTTTTTCTTACTTGCATTATTTTATGCAGCTGCTGTTAGTTAAATACTTATACATATTGATTTTTAAATATTTTATGAGATTAATTGTAAATGGCTTTGGGGAAACTCATTTCTGAATTCTTAAAGAAGTAACGTCAACACAACTGTGAGCTGCTTTCTAGTCCTATAATTTTGTTTGTACGTTTATGTTTATATCACCTTTCTAAGGAATCTGCTTGTTCCTTGGGAAATATGAACAGCTAATGGGCAGTGAAATCTTAACTCAAATCTCTACCTGCTGTGGATGGTTAGTCATGCACCAATGATGTGACTAAAATGGCCCTTTGCTGGACAAACTGCCTTTCTATTGCTGCACTAATTGGATGGACTTTCTTGACAGCTGGGAGAAGCTTCTCCAATGAGAAACCATTGCCAATGTAAATAATCTGAGATGGCATAGCAGACCAAAGTGGATGTTTCATTACAGCTTATTCACAAAGGGAGAATTGCTTTGCTCACAGAAGAGCTGAAAAGAGGGTGGAGCGGAGGTTTGTTGAGGGAGGAACTGGGTTACACTAGATCCAAACATCCTCTGGTTAAAGCTGTTATTACAGGACAAACTGAACCCAGGGACTAAGGATGCAATTCTTCACTAGTCTTCTTCTCACAATGGATTTGTGCTGCGAGAAAGTCTTCGAAACCACACAGTTTTTGAAGCCATTCACTATTCAATGGGGTTATTCAGGCATTATTAGGGTTGTTTTTAGTGTAATAATAATACCTTCCCAGGGAATCGACAACAAGATTTTGGTACAACTGATGGTTTTAACTTCAGAGCAACAAAAATGACAATAACAATAATAACAACAAAAATAATCATTGGAATTAGGACAATCCCAGAATAGATGGATAGGGAAGTTGGGTAGGAACATGGCAGGAGGTATGTAGGAAGTGTTGGCTTACTCATGTTTGCCTTTGTTCCTAATGCAAGAGGATGCGCAGGGGGAGAACAGAGCAACCAGCAAACTCATTTAGCTCTTATCTTGTTATTACCTGGACCCTTCACTAGTCTTTGGGTCTGCATGCCCTTCCCACGGGAAAGTCTTCTGATGTTCTAAAGGTATGAAAATATGGAAATACAGAAACCCCAAATATAACTCAGGGCATGTCAGGTATGCTAACAATGTCAGCAGACTTTCCCCAATGTACGTGTACCCTTTGTGTAGTTAAATGTATGATATGCTGTGTTGTTGCATTTTTCCAGTCTGAAAAATAAATCTATACTGTACTATCAGAGTGGCCAGAGAATAATGCTTCTCAGCCATTCAAAAGATTGCTTAGCTGTTCTGGAGCCATGTCAGACTAGGCCTGGTGTGTTGGTCAGGACAGGAGGATGTGGGATCCAATGTCCTTTAGCTGCTTGGAAGTGTGTGGGAAAGAATGCAGGCCTTTGGGAGGGAGAGTGATTTGTGGGGAGTTCTTGGAAGTGAAACCTATATTGTAGCCTCAGATCTGGCAATGAAGTTGCTACTGGGCTGAATCTAATCTGCAGTAAAATCTTTCTGGATTCATCTATGAAGTCTGTCTTTTAGCTAGGCAGAGACAGGGCATCACATATGTGTAAGTTAAATATGTGGTACTCTAGGTACAAATTTGAGACATGAAAATAAAGGGAGACATGAGACATTGCAGAAAAATAGCAATTTTTAAAAAAAGAGTTCAACATTTCCTTCCTCCTCCTCCTCTTCCTCCTCCTCCTCCTCCTCCTCCTCTTCTTCTTTTGAAAAGCCACTATAGTCTGTAAGCGTGACCTCTGTTAAATGTTCCTGGGTTTGGAAGCATGTTGCTTTGAAAGATTAGACAGTTCCCTCAGCTCACTTGTGTGGCTTGCATGCAGAATATGCCAATTTTAGTTCTTGTCGCCTCTCTACAACACAGAGATTTACTGTTTAGGGCAAGGTGTGAAGTATTAAAAGCTGATGCCAACTCTAGCAATACACCCAAACAACATTTTTTTAAAGAGACATGATCAACATGACAAAGGACCTGGAAGGGTTGTGGGAAAGCCTCCTACCAAAATCTCCAAAGCAGCATTGATAGTGTAGAAATAAACAAGTGTGAGCAATGTGAACTAAGACCAAGCATTTTTGTTTGGTTTTTGAGAAAACTACACTTTCCAGATTAGCCATGAGCTTGACAGAATTTGCAAACTGACAATTTTCTGGAGATGCATGAAACTGAAGAAATTTGGAAAACATACACAGAGAAATGTAGACACTGGTAAATCCATGAACATTTTAGCTTAAAGAGGTCTTTTGTAAACAAAGGAAATGTCTTCAAGTAGTGTGTACAATATATAATTAAAAATAGATAAATGCAGGGATGCATCTTCTCTCATTTAAAACAACATCCTGACAGACCCATGCATGCAAGACTGGAAAAAGATAACCTCTGCACATATGGATTTCATAGACCTGAACATCTCTGTGCAGGAACAAATGGAAAATCATAAATCTACATAGGTTATAAGGTAAATCCTAATGTATCTTTGCCACTGTCAGAATGATCTTCCTCCTGTTATAATTTCATGGATATTTCCACTCCCTGTGTGGCAGCTGTAGAGTGTAATGTATGTGTATGTGCACACACACACACACACACATGTATATCTTAAAATAAGCCAACTCAGTTTACCAAGAAAACAAAATGGTATGGCCATTAGTAACAGCTTTCTGCCTTTCTCTTGTGCTGTTGTAGCATTATTCCCACCTCCCTCTCTTGTTCCCATATCTGTGACATTTTGTTTGACCTATTTATGACTGCAGCATCAGAACACCTGGCGCTGCTAACATTTTTTAATACAGGAGCTGACCCAGAGACTCTCCGGCTAATGATGGAACGTAGCATCCTTTAATAGCAATGACCTGAAGAAGTGCCTTCTATGCTGTCGGGAGTATAACAGGATTCTAAGCAAATACTACAAGAAAGAACTGTTGGCACGCTGTAGAGTTAGCTGGAACCAGAAGAAAAAGGAAAAGGGGAAAAAAAGAGGCAAGAAGTTTCTTTCCCTTGATAGTTTCAATAGACTTCCCCCAGCTTGAATCCAAAAAGCTGCACTGGATGCTTGTTCAAATGATTTGTGACTTCTTTCTAAAGCAGCTACTTGTATCATCCATTTAGGGATAGGTAAATCTCTTTTGCTATTTTCCTTATTATGATTTTTTTTAAACTTCACATTCTTTCCATTCCGGAGCTGAACAAATGTGTGTGTTTTGGTTTGTTATGAAATGTCGTCTGCTTTGATTCAAAGGTATAGAAGTGTTAGTCTATAGAATCCGTATGTAGAGAGATCTTGTAGCACCTTTGAGACCAACTGAAAGAAAGAAATTGGTAGCATGAACTTTCGTAGACTTCAGTCTACTTTCTCATATGAGGTATGGACATATGATACTAATATCATATATATTTACTTATGAGATCTGAGTGGGCAGCAGGCACCCAGGGAATAGATCTTGCAGTGAATAGTTTTTAAAAAGCATTGCCCTAATGTGTGGCAGATATAATAAAGGCAAATTCCATGCTCGGGATTATTTTAAAAGGGGTTGAAAATAAAAACACTGTAATGTTTTTATATAACTTTATACCATGAAAAAGTATGCACATTTTTAGTGAGAACTGGAGAACTGGAAAAGACACAGATATAGGCCATGAAAATGTTCTGAGGGCTTAAGCAACTCTTATACGAGAAGAAAATGTGATGTTTGTCTTTTTAAGATTAGAAGTAGAATGAGTAAAGGAAAGAGATATTAGATATTTATGAGATTGTTTATGGTATGCACACATACATACACATCTATGGCATGAAAAAGCCATTCTCTCTCTCTCTTTCTACTTGGTATCAATGGCGCTTTATAGAGGGGCCTTTTGGCCACTATCGCTATGTGTGAGGGGTGGCGCTTCCTGATGCATCTTGCCCCTCACACGTAATGAGGGCGTAAAAATGGCGGTGCCCTATACACGTGGGTGGTGCCATTTTGACGTGACGGACGCCTAGTGTCAGCACGTCGTGGCGCCTTGATGACACCGCAAGTGCGCCATTGGTGCCATGCAACATCATAACGGCGTCGGAAAAAGAAGCTGCTTTTTGTGGCTTCTTTTTGCTGCGTGGGGGAGCTGCACGGTTTGTCCGCTGCGGCTCCCTCACGCAGCAAAGCACAAAGATTCAGTCACTTTATGAGTGCTTTGTATTAGTTGCTAGTTTGCTTGTTTTTGACAGAAAAATCCTGAAAATGTTTATTCACAACTAAGGTCCACTATATAGCCAGTACGGTGTGGTGATCTGAATATTAGACTAATATTCCAGGAAGCTAGAATTCAAAACCCAAGTGGGGCATGAAAACTAACTGGGTGATCTTAGGAAAGTCAAACTCTTCCCGCCTTAGGAGAAGGCAACAGAAGGAAAATCTACATTTAATAAAGAAACGCCTAGGATTGAGCAGGTATAAGTTGGGGTTTTCTTGAAGGAATATAATAACAGCAAAGGTCCAATGGGACTTTCCTCCTAGGGATGTGTATCTAGGATTGATTACCAAATCGTATTTGTTTGATGCTGTAAATCCTGTTTTGCAGTCTGAATGTTTTGGTTTGGCTTCTTCCCTCTGGAGTTAAAGCGAAGAAATCCATAATCTTTATGACAGATGTTTGGATTTTTAAAGGTGTTCATTGTATTTTTCTTCTCTTCAAATATGGGGCTTGTTTCTGAATAGATGCGGGTGTGTTTTGTTCTGCAAAGGCTGTTCAATATCCTCTGCATTGCATCCCTTGTCTTTTGTCCTTTCTAGCAAATGGCTCATGCCGCTTCCAGAAGATTTTGTGCATTAGCTCTTCACTTTGACTTATACTCTTGAAAGTATCTAGTGGTTAAGGAATCTCAGCATGTAACAAAACCAGGGTGCCTGTCAGAGATAGACCCATGGCATCACTTTGTGACAGATCTGGCTGCCAAAACCACCTTCTGTCATTCAGTCTGAAATGGGAAGAGGTGGCAAAGATTTGTTGTTGTCTCGAATCTTTCATGTTCAGTTAATTGCGCCTCTTCCTCCAGGCTGAAACATTACACCACTGGGACTTGTGATTTTGCTTTGATTTCATTTGTCTCCTTCTCCCCAGACTCACCAACAAACAGCACCACTTTTTTGGGAAAATGTCAATGGGAAAGGTGACAAAGCAGACTGGAAGCAAAGGGCAATTTCCTCACCTCAGAGTAACATTCCCTAGGCAATAAAATAGAGATGAAGGAAATTGCTACTGACCCTCAAAGTTCTCCTTCATCCTTCTTCACTGTCTGTGTTTTATTCTTAATCTTTACTTCAGTGGCATCTACTCATGGTATGACATAAAGAGACCACACAACAAAGCTTAGGTTAAACATGGGCCATTTTATTTCAACTCATGAAAAAGAGGGACAGACCTATAAGTTTATTGCACAGGGCTCCATGGAAGGGAAGGAGAATGGAAAGAAAGGGTCCAGGAACGATTGGGAACAAGAGAGGGACACATTTTACTGCACACAGGAACGCCACTGGCACTGGCGGATGTCCCCATTCCATTCCATTCCCAATCTGTCCCAGAGAAGGCAATTTTTGAGAACTGTTCAGAGCAGTTCTCAAAAATCACCTCCTCTGAGACAGATTGGGAACAGAATGGAATGAATGGGGACTTCTGGTGGCGAAATAAATCTCTCTATAGCTGTTTAGAACTGTTCGACAGCATTCTGTGCACCCCAAATTTGCCTGATAACAAGGGCCTTGCTTCTTAAAGCTGGCCCAAGACATTTTGCTGCCTGTCTCAAAGGACAGGGTGATGTCCTTCTCTATCCTTCACCACAGATGAGAGCAGCAGAACAGTCAATGGAGGGAGGACAGGATTGCTCTATGGCATACACAGCACTGTGAAGAGCTGAGAAAGGCCAGAGGGCTTAGGAGAAACAGATGGAGGAATGTCATCCCCCCCCCCACATCTGTGGTTTATTCCATCTGTGTAATGGTATGACTGACCCTGATGCTCCATCAGTTTGTGAGAGCTATGTCTCCAAAACAGTAATGCAATGCAGCTTTATCAAGGAGCTGCTGGCATAGTATTAAAAATGCTATCCATTGTGGAATACAAAAATGCACTTCTTTCTTTTCGGCTAAGCAGAGTAAAATTTTACATTCCCAAACAAACTTTTAATATTTTTCATCTGGTCTCAATTTCCAATTGTCAGCAGAATAAAAACAGCCAAGTATATGGGCATGTGGTTGTGTATTTATGGTTGAGTTTTTTTTTAATCTCTAAACAGATTTGTAACTAAAAACAGAAATATCTTTTTATGGAAGACAGCTGGTCGAGAGATTAAAGAAATGCAGCAAAGGGAGGGGAGTTCAAATTAACAAACATTCCTAGACAAGGAACGCCTGGGAGCATTAGAGAGCTTTTAGCTTGCAACCTAAAAACTTATCTAATCCCATCCTTGGTCATGTTCTGTTGGTGTTTGCTTTGCTTGTGGGTGATAATAATATTTAGAAAACCTTGAGCGGAAACTACATACATATACAACTTTTGTGCATTGCAGCATATTGAAAAAAGAGCCCCAAAATAATGCTTAGCATCTTGTATTGCAGTTATGGATTTGTAACCTAAATTGAAGATACAGATCCATACGTTTCAGTTTTGGATCCTATCACTGCACAATATTCAGTTATGTTATCTATTCATAATTGTGGCACTGTTGTCACAATCATAAATGCTCTCCTCCTGAATCCCACCTTAAAATCCAGGGAGCCACTTGGAGAGAAGGATATTTATTCTGCTGACAACTGGAGTTTATCACACGTGAGGAATTTATCTTAATTTTGAATGAAAAGAAAGTGGAGCCAGAACGCATTTACATAAAGTTGCTAGTTTAGCAAAATTATATGAATGCTCATTGTATTCGAACTGGCTCGAAAATAGCATGCCATTGCCTGAATTTGCATGTGGCAGTCTATCATGCAATAACATGAAACCATGATTGCGTTCGGACTGACTTCCCATTGCCTGAATTTGTGTGTGGCGGTCTATCACGCAATAACGTTAAATCCCATGATTGCATTCAGATTGCCATTGGATTATACTTCCAATTTCCTTTCTCTGATAAACTCCATGGGATGCACAGTATGATGACATTTCAAGCTCCTTTGGCATTGTAGAATCTTGGCCATCTCTTTTTAAAAATGAAAAAGAAAAAAAAACCTATATCATTATAGTTGTGATGATTTAGCAAGACAAACAATGAAGAACAAATAACATTAGGAATTCTAGAACATAAGTTCAGTCCTAAAGGGCACATCCAAATTTGAGAAAGGAGGGGAGAGAATGTGGGGTAAGAAAGTAGCACATAGGGGCTTAAATAAAAACCACCTCTTGTGTCATCACAGTCTCATTGAGAATCATCTGCTCCCTTTCCATCAGCTTCTTTTGCACTTCTTAAAAAATGTGCCAGAACCAGGATAGTTCTGCTTAAATCACAATCACTTGTGTAGAATTTCTCATGAAGCCACATCTGTCCTTTCAGCATGAACATGAAACAGCTTTCCAGAATAACTTATTCAGGAACTATATATTCCATCTTTCTGAAAGCGGTGCATATTTAGCCCCGAGACATTTGTTCCAAAAATCTCAGCTGTTATTGTCTTTTCAGAATAGGAACCAAGGAGATTCTAAAAGGATTGGACACCAAGAATGAAGAAATGCCAATATAAAGTTTCAGTTCAAATTAACATTTTTAAAAAGCATACATTTTAAAGGTTTATTTGTTTTAGCTTTCTTGTAAGCCACCTTTGGATCACAAACAAGATAAAGAAAAACAAACAAACAAATAAATAAAGGCAAAATATCAACACTCTTCCCAGTCTGAACCACCACTGGCTGTAAAACCTAGTGGTAGATTTTTACTGTTATTAAAACTCTTCAGTTTCCATTGAAATTTCTCAAGTACTTGCCTTGTGATGGAGCTTCACTTTGTTCTCTAAGCCTGGGCACAAAGTTTCTCATATGCATATTGAATGCAAAGAACAGAAAGGGGGTTCCTGTGCATGCGTTCTCAATAACAATAACAATATATCGTGGTGAGCTATTCCTGCTGTAGAGGTCCAGCGTGGTGTAATGTTTTGGGCATGGGACTAGGACACTGGGAGACCAGGGTTCAAATATTGGCTCAACCATGGAAACCCATTGGGTGGCCTTGGGCAAGTCACACTCTCTCAGCCTCAGATAATGGCAGTGGCAACTCCCTTCTGATGAAACATGCCATGAAAATCCTATGACCTTAGGGTTGCTATCAGTTAGAAATGACTTGAAGGAATACTACAACAGCAATTCCTGTTGTAGCCCAAAATATTCTTCTGTTGTTGTTGCTACTGTTGCTTTTGCTTCTGCTAACTGTCTTCTAGTCTACCTTCTAGGCTCTGTGAATGAGACATTTCCAAGACCCCCTATTCCTACCGCTTTGTTCAGATCCTTCAGATTCAGGCCCATGGCCCTCCCTGACTGAGTCTATCCATCCGATGTGTGGTCTCCCACTATTTATGCTACCTTCTGCCTTCCCTAGCATTATTGTATTTTCTAATGAGTTATGCCTTCTCATGATGTGGCCAAAATATGACAGCCTTAGTTTCAACATCTCAGCTTCCAGGTTTGTTTTAGGACCCATTTGTTTGGCTATCCACAGAATCCTCAGCACTCTTTTCCAGCACCACGTCCCAAACGAATTAATTTACCTTCTTTCACTTTTTTCACTGCGCAGCTCTCACATCCATATTTCTGTCACTTGCTCTTAAAAGTGCAAGGAAGACCAAACAGTCTGCAAAACATTTGCTGATGTGAAACAGCATAACTGCCTTCATTTTAGGATTGTCCTTTTGTCCCAACAAACCAGGAATGCAGTCGTTTAAAAGCATGGAACGAGTGGGAGGAAGGAGGATTATCTTATTAAATATTTAGTGTGTGCTTTGAATCTAAAGTCAGTAAAGTATGATCTTAAATCCTTCCGTAAGTCACTGAATGGAGTCTAAAATTACCTAACTACATTCTCTCAATGACCTCCTATAAGAAAAATACACAGTCCTTTCTGTGCAGAGTTTTCATTGACAAAGGTCAGGAAGATTCGGTTTCAAAGGCATTTTGACAGTTTTATTGCTTCTACAGCTATTCTATTTCTATTTCGTTTGGGCTTGTGCAGTGATTTTTCTCCTTTCCTTATATGCTTATGTAGTTGAAAATATATTGTGCATTACTTTAGATTTTTTTTTGAAAAGTGGTATGATTTAATGTATATCTAATCCATAAAAACACTTTTAATGTGCAATTAAAATCTCTTTATTGTAACATTTTTAATTTATTATTTGTCGAAGCCACCTTGGGTCCCATCTTGGGAGAAAGGCAGCCTATAAATGAAGTAAAGAAGTAAAATAAATAAACACAGAAAGAAGAGAAAATGCCTTTTTTCTGGTTGTATTTGGACTTCACAATACAAGATGGCTGAGCATAGGATTCCACCAGGGTTGCATTCAAACCCTAAACTTTGTCCATCTTAACTATAATTTATTAAAATAAGCCAAGTTCATAAACCATGCCTAAGAGGAGGGGACACTGGGCTTATTTCTGCATTGATAAGTCATAGTTTATTATAATATATGACTCCAGTCTCCATCTTCAAATACTGAAGTCAAACCATGATTAGTTCCCCAGACGTATCAAGCAAAACATTATTAACCTTCATTTATACTTTATTTGTAAGTGTCATTTAATAGTTATGTATTAAACAATGATTAAGGACCATGAAATAATTAAAATGAGGGTTTGGGGAACAAGAAGAACAGAGATTATCAAATATAAAACAAAGAGTTTATTACACATGAAGAATTTCTCTTAATTTCGAATGAAAAGAAAGTGGGGCCAGAACGCATTCACGTAAAGTCGCTAGTTTAGCGCAATTACATGAATGTGCAATGCGTTCGAACTGGCTTCCCATTGCCTGAAAATAGCATGCCATTGCCCGAATTTGCGTGTGGCAGTCTATCAAGCAATAACGTGAAACCACATGATTGCGTTCGGACTGACTTCCCATTGCCCGAATTTGTGTGTAGTGGGTTATCACGCAATAACATTGAACCCCATGATTGCATTCAGATTGCCATTGGATTATACTTCCAATTTCCCTTGTCCAAAAAGCTTTCATATCCGGAATGAAGCTCAGACTCTTTGTAGCTATTAGTTCCTACATTTCTTTTGACCCGTCCTCAATAAAATTGAAAAGTGTAACACTGAACAAGTAGAAAAAAATGAAGTGCTTTCATGTGGTTAGTTTAAAGCTGCTCTTCTGGTGTCCACATGTCTGACGCATCTGTTTTACTGATTAAAACTGAGCCAACATCTTAGAAGGAAAAACAATGGGAACAAAACATCCAAGAAGATAGATTTCTTTAAGAAAAACAACACCCCTGATGGTAAGAATTTGGGGCTTTGATGTTGCATTAAAACAGGGATAGGAAGTGTATGCTCACATACACATATATATTTTTATTATGATCATTTATTTATTTTTGCCAGAAAGCTCAAGCAATTTTCTCTTCTGTTTTCTCAAGTTTCCTCTTCTGATTTCATTTGCATTGGTTTTTAATGGTGGATAACTCTCATATGAACAAATAATGTAACCAAAACCAACAAACTCTGGCAGATATATATATATCTTTCTGTATTAAACGATGTGTGATTATGTGCATCAGCTTACAAATATTTTTATTTGTATAACAGCTAATGAAGAAACAAAGCAACAGATGTGGAAATGGACTAATGGAGGTATGATGAGGAAGACCTCTTGGAGTGATAAACCCGGGGAATGTTTTTGTGAAAGGATGACCAGGGGGGCAACCCCTCCCCCCCAAAAAATGCTGGAAGACTGGCTTACCACATTTTGAAGTATACTGAGTAATATATAATATAAAACAACAACAACAAAACCTTCCTATTTTCTAGTAAGACAACACCATGATAGTCTGTAAGTCTATCTGAAACAAGTAAAATAAAGCACAGGATGGGATTTAGAACAGGGGTTGGCAAGATGCAGCATGCATATTGTCCCCCATCTATTCTAAGTACTTTTCATCCTGAAAGGTTCTCTGCCCCTAATGATTATAAAAGAGGTGGAGGAGTTAGTCGTAAGAGAGCGGCTGCATGGTTTACCATGCAAGCTTATTTGCTGGCTAGGGTCGGGAGCAATGGTGTTGGTCCTTCACCCTGAAGGATGCCATTTTCTCCTTTTCACAGTGCTGTGAGTCTGCTGCACTGCCTGGGATGGGGGAGGCCTCAATAGCTTGGACCTGTGTCATTGGCTGGTGACCCCAGCCAGGGGAAGCTGCTGCAGTTTTTGCTCTGGTTGGTCAGGGGGCCAGCAGTAGCCCACTTGTCAGACCGGCAGTCCTACTTTGACCATTGCCAAGCAGGATCAGGGAGAGCAGAGTGGTGATGGAGATGTGGCAAGTGTGAGCAAGAAATGTGCAGTGGCAGCTATGGTAACGGGTGGTGATAAACAGTGGCTAGAGTTGGAAAAGACCTCAAAGGCCATCCAGTTCAACCCCCTGCCATGCAGGAATGCACAGTCAAAGCACACCTGACAGATGGCCATCCAGCCTCTGTTTAAAAATTTTCAAAGAAGGACACTCCACTACCCTCCAAGGGAGTTTGTTTCACTGTCAAACAGCTCTTACTGCCAGGAATTTCTTCCTAATGTTGAGGTGGAATTGCTTTTCGTGTAGTTTGCATCCATTGCTCCTTGTCCTAGTCTCTGGAGCAGCAGAAAACAAGTTTCCTCAACTCTCAATATGACATCTCTTCAAATATTTAAACAAGATTATAATATCACCTAACAGTTGCACTGTCTAGCTCACATTTTATTAGCTTGCTTGCAAGCATATCATGGGGGACCTTGTCAAAGGCCTTACTGAAATCAAGATATGCTATATCCACAGCATTCCCTTCATCTACCAAGCTAGTAATTTTATCAAAAAAGGGGGGCAGATTAGTCTTGCATTACTTTTTTCTCAGAAACGCCGTGTTGACTTTTTGTGATTATGGCATTCCCTTCTGAACGTTCATAGACACAGAGATGGAAACTGTCATAGCTGCTTGTCACGCTGTGGCTCACTGATGGGAAGCGGCTGAAAGTGTCATCCTTCAGTATCCTTCTTATCAGCACCGCAAAATTCTTTCTGTTGGTGCAGGTTTTAAGGGGAGGTTAGGCCTCATTTGTGATTGAGGCAATGGTGCTGTGATCACAAATGTGAACACCAACGTTTAATGCTGAAGAAGTTGCTAGCCATAGCCTGGTATCCTGTTAATGGCATATACATGTGTAATTCAGACTTATGCATGCATATACCTTCTTTTAAATGCTGCACAAATGGCAGTTCACTAGCATTGCTGCTGAAATGGGGAGAGGTGTGGATCTGTATCTACTGAGTTTGATATTCTGCACACAGTGACTAGGATCTCATCCATGAACTGCATTTCTATAATGCCCACTCCCTTGAAAGAACTCCCACTGAACTGAGTCGGGTTTACTTTGGATTAGACATGTATAGGATTGCATTGCTAATGTTAAGGCTTTTCATGCTTTACTTAATGTGGAATGAGAGAATCACATTGGTGCTTAAAGCTGACAGGTGAAGGATGAATCTTGAGTAGATCCTGTAAACGAAATTGATGTTCAGAATCATCGATTAAAAAAAATCCAATTAATAAAATTAATTAGTGCAGCTGCAGTAACAATAACCACTCTAAACAATGAAGAAATAATTTTAATATACTAGAAACTAAAGACCATAGTGTCTAGAAAGTGAAAGAAGCACAGAGGGTAAAACAAAAGGGCCAGGATTACGCATGGAGATGTTGACTTAACATATTTAATAGAGCTCAATGCCTGAATGTTAAATGAAAGCCATAGCAAAAAGCAGAAAGAGAAAGAGGGAGAGAGAGGACAAATGTAGATAGAATTATTTGCCATTTTCCAGTTTACTTAAACTCACCCTTCAGCCTCATTTGTTTGAATTATACATGCTCCTGTGTCTGTTAGATTCACAAATATATATGAATCATATGTGTGCGTTGGCCAGTGATTTACTATTTAGATCACTGCCCCTCCATTGCTCAAGAAACCCAGCAGAGATGAAGCATGCCATTCTCACTGATACAATGTGCTTTGCATCACCCTTAATGGCTCACCTTTGACCTGAGCAGACAAAACATCTTGTGTGCCTGTTTTCCACCCCTGATGGCTTTAATTCTCCCCTAACATCCATGACTTCAGGACAATTTTGATCTGTAGGTGAAGAGCTGCTTTGAAATTTCAGCTAATGAAATATTTCCTAAAAATACTGGGAGTTACCATTCAGCCAAAAGGTAGAAATACTACATTACATTGCTATTGCCTATGATCCATCCTCTGCCACCGGAGTATGGTATGCTGGGTTTGCTCTTGTTTCAAGAATTACTAGCTGTCTGTCTCTAATATCCAGAAATCCCACTGGAACATATGAAGCTATCCAGGTCCTATACTTGGTGTAAGAGACCTTTCCTTCCAGCCCACTAAGGTTTATTAAGTCGAAGGGTAACAAGGACTTGGATTTTTTTCAGTGGTATCCCCAGACTTGTGGAAGTTTCTTTCCCAAAAAATGATTACTATCTCTTTTCTAGCCATATAGACCTCTTCCTGATTTTTTAAGGACTCTTAAAGAACCAGGAATTCTCATGATATGCACTTTTCCTGGGCTTTGACAGTTTAGCAACCGCCATGTCCACTTATTCCATTCATTTTGTGTGTGTGTGTGTGTGTGTGTGTGTGTGTGTTGTAGCTTTGTAGTGATTTCTTTGATATGCCCTAAGATTCCTCCATTTTTTATTTTTAGAAATACATTTTTTAGACATTCGCCTCTCTGTACCTCAGCAAACATACTATGAAAGGATCTGGCTATTGTGGGACATGGAGTCTCTTTGCACCAGCACAGTTTCATTTGCCTAAAGCTGGATCTACTGTAAAATGCGTATTGGTGCTTTGTTGGATTGATATATTTCTTAATACTTAACAATACTTTCTTACTGCTTAATAACTGGTGTATCTTTATTGCCCAAGTGGGTCAGCAAAGAGTAACTTTTCCAGTCTCTTGAGTGATGGAGAGAAGAGAAACTGGTCCACTCCATTGTGAGCAGGAGCATTTGTGCTCCTTTCCTTGAACTGTTGCCATTCCAGTTGTTTGTTATAAGAACTTTGTAAGGGAAGTCTAAAGGCCTCAAAAAGCCTGAAGGCACCAGATCCCTTCTGATCTTGGAAACTATGCAAGGTCAAGCCTGGTTAGTACTTAGGAGACTGCTAGTGAATACCAGGTGCTGTAAGCTGTATTTCAGAGAAAGGTAGTGGCAAATCACTTCTGAGTAGTCCTTGCCTATGAAACTCATGAGTTTCTTACAAATTGACAGACAACCTGAAGATACATCCATTACATCAGAACAACTAAGGCCTAATTTCCAGAGCTTGTCTCCTCTCTCTTCTCGACCAAATCTTTTGATTCTGTGTCAGGTCATTTGCACTGTGACCTTTAGGGCAAGAAATGCCTTGCTAATGATCCTTTTAAGCCACTTTCATTCTCCAGATTTGTGCCAGTTTGTCATATGCCTTTCCATGTCACTCTTTGCTGCTTTTTGCCATTTATATTTTTAATATTTCAATTGGGTGAGTGGGTGGGGAAGAATTAAAGGAGTTGTGCTAAACACTGGTGTGGATAACAGAGAAATTAACTGAGTATGTCTTCTCTTACTATCACTGTTCCAAGCCAAATTCGCTTTCTTCCTCTACCCCCTTCTTATGCCTTGATTTAATGCTTAAAATCTCTCTAGAGCCATAGCATTAAACTGGTAGGCTGTTGTGCTGGATAAATCACACACACACACACACACACACACACACACGTCAATCCAATGCATTAAGTGCTGGAAAAGCTCCAATGACATTCCTCTCCCCCACTTCCCAAACTTGCAAGTCCAACCCCAGTTTAAATTGACTAGTTTTGGGGGTGAAGGTTGTTCTTTATAAGCACAGCAGTCTATTGCTATATCACAAAATCTCTTGAGAGATTAAAAAAACCCCAAACATTAAAAGATGCAAGACTGGGAAAATTAGGTAGAATGGGAAAATGGGGGACATGTGTGGGTGTATGTGCACATGCATACATGCATGTGTGTGCACACATGAGTGCGAGAGAGAGATTGAGAGAGAGAGAGAGAGAGCACTTTCTTAGCAGAGGAAGGCTCTAACTTAAAGAAAAAGCATTCAAAGGAGGCATGGGGAGATAAGGCAGAGAGTAGAAAGATTCTGAAAACAAAAACAGTGTGAGAGATTGGGCACAGCTATCTTAGTCACAATCCATGTAATAACCAAATGTATTAGTTTTGTCAAAATCTTTGCCTTTGTCATGCTAACAAAATACTGCATAAAAGGAGGACACATACTCTGAAACATTAAATGATTTGCAAAAAGCCATTTGGGTTTCAAAAAGAAAGAAAAAAAATCAAGAAGAAGTGCTACCATCCTTGACACATTTTGCTCATTTGGAAGAGGCCTGGGAACCTTTTATTTTTTGACTGAAGAACATGGGGAGTAGCATGCTTCATTCAAATACAAGTATAAATATAGTTTTTAAAACATTCTCTGTGTGTATTCTGTGACCTGATGTTTGCAGGGTAAGCATCCTCCTCAAACCAAGTGGATTAGAATTAATGATCAATGTGGGAAGCCCTAAATCAAGCAGAGAACTTTGCCACTTCGCATTTATTTTACTTTCTTTTAATTGACGAAGTTTGACTTTCCTGTTCCTCCTTTGAAATGGTGGAAGTTTCCTGCATAAAACACTCTTTGTCTTCAGTTTCTCTCCAATTCAGCGAGGCCTTCACAATTCAAACCCTTTCCTTTAGTTCCCCACTGAGAAGATGTGGGAGTCCCCCACTGAGAAGAAGTTGCTAACTTCTCCCTTATCTATAAATCTTCCTGTTTCCAGTTCACATAATGAATTTGTCCTTGCTTTGACCCCATATTTTCTCACATTTTCTTTCCCATTCCCTAACCCAGCCTGCCATATCCTGGCACCCTCGACTATTATCTTTCAGGGTTCCTGACTTTTGGCTATGCTGGCTTTGGGTTGATGGGAACCAAAGCCCAAAATATCTAGAGGATGCCAGTTTGGGAAGGATTGCCACACACATCAAACTATAGTCATCTGCAAAGATCAGCAAGTTATATTTGTGAACCACAGCTCCCAATATCCCTGAGAAAATTCTGGGAGTTTTAGGCTAATATATTTGCATATTCTGTATATTTCTATGTATTTATTTATTGCCTGTGCATCCTCAAAGGAGTGGCAAACCCCATTTGAAGAAATTTGTCAAGAAAACCTCATAATAGCTTTGCCTTAAGGTTGCCATAAGTTGGAAACAACTTGAAGGCACACAACAACAACAACAACAACAACAACAACAACAACAAGATACTTGTTATCAGTTGAATTCATGCATCATCACAATGGTGCTTAACAGTGCAAAATGCATACCCTAGGTCTTTTCTCAGCTTGGAAAATACACTTTTCCAAAATATCCTAAATACACACATGCACACACACACACACATTTCAAGCTCAGTGTATCTTGAAAAAGTATATTTTTTCCAAGCCAAGAAAAGACCTTGGCTAAGGTATGGATTTTGTGGTTTTAAGCACCATTGTGATGATGCATGAATTCAGCCAACAGGAAAAGTGCAATAAATATATAGAGATATACAGTAGTAAAAATATAAAAATGGTATGGCAATTAGAACCTTTTATATCATTGCTGGTCTTCTCTGATGCCTTGTAGCTGCAACAGCCAGATTAATATGCCACTAGAGAGGTTTCTCCTTGGTTTCTCTCATTTTTTAGTTAGGATGTGGAGAGTTTATGCATTTGTAGGTCACTTCAATGTTATCATCTGGTTTCTTTCAAGTAATGTGTACTTTGAACAAAACAACAAAAAATACATATACATGCCTTACTTACTTCCCACATATCCTCTCTCTTCTATTTCCCTTTAAACCTATTCCCCAGTGAGGCATTTGTGCTTCTCTCAACATTTAATTATTTCAGGATGACGAGGGGAATGGTTTAAATTAGGATATTTTATTCAGCTCTTTCTCCCTATTTATTTTGATGCAGAGGGTGGATGGGTAAAATACGTCTGCTAACCGCACAATCCTATATACGTCCACTCAAACTACTCACAGGTAAAGGTGTATAGCAATCCTAAGCCTGCTTTCTTATAGGGTTGCAGCAATGCCAGGATTCCTATGATCAAAGCCCTGGGAGCCAGCCCAGGGCTTTTTGTTTGGTTTTCATTAGCAGGGACAATGACATCATCTGCTATTCATCCTTCTCATTCTCCCCTGTTCCCTCTGAGTTTAGTTGCAAACCTCAAGGTCCATATTCTATGCGCATGCATAATTAAGAGGCTTATCACATTATGAAAGCAAGACAACAGGCAGGGAGATAGCGGCAGATTTCTGCTTACCCTACTGCACGATGTTGTAGCCCTACCTCCAGAGGGAGGCAATTGTAAGTGTTTCTTTTCCGAAATGGTTTTTTCGAGCATGACAAAAGGCATGCTTTTATGGGGGTCAACAGACTGCCCCAAAAGGGCAGGATGGAGCTGCCCGTTTTTGCTCCTGAGAGAGCCCGCAGCAACCAAACCACGCAGGGTCCCTCCACACCAAAAAGAACCCGCTAAAAGTGGGTTCTTTTTGGCATGCACAGCTGCCACCATCACTGTAGTGCGTCGATGATACGAGTGCGGCACCCTGACGTGTGGACACTGCACTGCATTTGCATCATCATGGCGGTCACATGCCGCCACATGCTAGGGTTTGGGAGTGTGTGGTCGCTGTGCGCTCCGGAACCCTAACTTTGGCCTGAGAACGGCACTTTGGCTTTTGGTAATATGCATCTTGACTTGGATGACATGTGTCTATGTTTGTCTCATTTGCTGCTTAACCTCAGGCATCAAAATGTCTTGGGGCAATCCTGACCAGAAGACAAAAAAACTAGGGAACAGATTCTTCAGCACTTAGCAAGCTATATTACACATAATGATCTGTTTTATTCTGTAGTGACCTTCCAAATATTTAGGCCTTTGTTGAGGCCAGAAATCCTCCTCTGAAGTCACCATGCCCTATTTTTGGATTCAGAGGTGCAGCATGAGAACAACAGAGGCAGGCACATTAAAAAGTGGTTTGTTCTTCACAACAAGAAGAGGGTATTGGAGTAAAATGAAGCCAAGGGTGACCACAGCATGCTCTCTTTCTTGTCCCGTGAAACAATCTATGAGTTTTTACAAGAGATGCAAAGTACACTGTGGAGCTATGAGTCACCATCAGCTGAAAGGCTTGCTCTCCCACAAGGTCAAGTCTAGATAGTTTGGGAGTAGAATGTTCTTTTGCAATTGGATTCCCTTTGTTCTGTAAACTCATAATTATTCCAATGGGAATATAGATTATCTTTCCATTTTATTATTGCTTTTTGCTACCTTTCCTCATAGGCAGCAGCATCCCTTTTTGCAATGGAGATTCAGAAGCAAATTCATATGTTGACTTTTGGCCTGTTACACAACTTTGGAAGGATACCCACATTTCAAAGGAGATTATCACATTCATTTTAAACGGGATAAAATTGTATTTAAATTCAAAAGTGGGTTTTATCGCACTCAACCGCAGCCGGGTGAGTGCAACCCATATGTAGCCTGGAGTCCAAAGGTGCTCATCCAGCAGGTTTTCAAAAACGGCAAGCTCGCGCTTTTAAATTTAAATGCGAGTTTATTTTGTTGGGGATAAATCACTTTAAAATGAATGTGATAATCTCCCTTGTCTCTTCAGAAGTGTTATTTATCTGTCGTCATTTAATTTGTTTCTCCCTTTCCATTACAAAGGTAAGTTTAAGGCGGCTTACTATAGTAAAATAAAGATTAAAGACAAAATGTTAATTAGAAAGTTAATATTAAAAACTAATTGAAAACACAATGGAAAATGCAAGGCGTGGCCAGTTTCCACAGTTAGGATATATTTCGGTCAGCATCTATTTCTGAGGATGTTGTAGTGCTCCTTTATGTGCCAAGTTTAGAAGGTCTCAGTGCTCTTACCTGCACTGGCCAGGCTACTCTGGGGGCAGTCCTTGCTCTGCAATTGCCTTGACCTGCCCCTGTTATTTTGGCCTCCAGTTCCACATCACAGTGCTGAGCCATCTGGTCCATCTACTGCCACTGTGGGTCACTTGATTCTGAGGTGCCCAGCAATTATCATATAGTGGCTGCAGAAATGCTGGGTGGTTAAGTGATGCCCATGTAGACAGCCACTGTGGTGTGAGAATGGAGGGCTCTGGATCTTCCTGGAAGTTCTGGAATAACAGATACGTTTTTAAAATTTGTATTAAGGCTATTAAACCATGATTCTGGTGCAGAATGTGCCAAACATCGCCCAGACTTTTTTGTGGCTTTTCCGGGCTATGTAGCCATGTTCTCGAAGAGTCTATTCCTGACATTTTTCCAGCATCTGTGGCTGGCATCCTCAGAGAATGAATGAATTTCTCTGAAGATGCCAGCCACAGATGTTGGTGAAACATCAGGAATAAACTCTTCTAGCACATGGCTACAAAGCCCGGAAAACCCACAAAAAACTATGGATGCCAGCCATGAAAGCCTTCGACTTCACATTATCCAGACTGCTTGCATCACAACCAGGGCTTGGGATGTGTGTTGTTTGAAGAGGATGCCAAAATGGGGTGGGGAACCTGCCTTTTGACTCATGCAGACAAGGTCCAGGTCTTGTGGGAGGAGTAGGACAACCCTGAGATTAGATATGACTGCAACTAGCAACCAAGTCAAACTGTTAAGTTGTTTTTCTTTTAAGTTAGATGTTCCTTCATATTGCAGGAGGTTTTAATAAATATCTGTTAGATGAAGACATCTGGCTGCAGCTTTGTTTCCCATGTTCAAAAAAAGCTCTGGGTAAATTTGCAGAAGATCAGTAGGAGGGTCCAACCCTCAGTGGTTTTAACAATACCTGGTACAATTGCACACAATAAGCAGCTGCCATGGCTGCCCTTGTGCCAATCAAGTAATCAGAAATTCTCCCCTATGAAAAAGCAGTATTCTTTGGCTGACCCTGTGCTGCCATTCTTGCCAGCCTGTTTTGTTTTATGAATGGCGACCTTTAGTAATTCAAATGATTTTTTCTATTACTCTGTATAGCCAGAATATGGTTGATGGTTGTAACTGCCTCCACCCCAATACACCATCATTTTGTATCTGAATCCATCTTCCCCACCTCCCACCTTTTGCACTGGGTGAATAGATAGACTTAGGATTTTAGTGCAAAGGAAATAGAAGTTACAACTTTGAAGTCTGAATGAGAGCATACCCAGTCTTCTCAAACTGTTGAACATTGTTGTAAGGCCCATTCATATATGTGCATGTATAATAACTTAATTCAGTAGGGACAGCTATTCCCAGAACAGTGTTATACTTTTGTTAAATAGGAGGAGCCCTCACTCTCTCAGAAAACAAAAAGGCAATCTTAATGTAACCCCACAAGCATGGTTGAAAACACAGGGAATCTAACCTAGAGTCTACCTGGATACCACGATGCATCATGCTCAGTTTCTCCCATATTCAGATGTTTTAACCTCAAATTCTTTTTGTTGAGTGTGCGCAGAAATTTTGCACATCTTAGTCAGTGTGTGTTGTTACCTAAATTGCTGGGGGTCCCAACAAATTGTACTCAATAGGGAAATTAATTTAGTTCAATAGGAAGCAGTGAGAGGGCACCAAATTCAAGCCAGTATTTCAGCCTTTGTATAATGGTTCCAACCGGAAAGAGCACCAAAGGCAATTCTCCAAATTAATTTAGTTTCTTTAAAATAAAGGGGAACCAACATGCACAGGCACAATCTCTCACTCACACACACAAGGACTAACAATGCAAAGGTAGTAGGTAATAGCAAGTTGCAGGGTTGCTAAGAGATGATACTATATCTATCCAAAGTATAGGCTACTGGAATGAGGATGTCTTAGTTGCCACTGGGACATAAGGGGGATGTTGCTTCTTATTAAGAAATAGAGTATAAAATTATTGAAAGGTACTGTTTAATAGAGAATCAAAATGGAATAACGGGGGTAATTACCTTTTTTAATTTGTGTGTTTTGTGTTTGTGTGTAATCTTTTCTATAAGAAATGTTACTTATATGGCCTTCAAATTTTGTACATAAGCTTTTTGTGAAGTAAGATAATAATGTACGTAACATTTAACAGCAACAACACAGGATTCTGTACCAGAACATTAGTCCACAAGGTAAAACACTTTTGAAGTGGGAGACACATTAAAAAAGAGACAAAAGGCATGAGGTTTTACTGGTTAAATGGAGTTAAGAGGGGCAGATATTGTCAATAAAATATTGTCAACAAAATGGATCTTGATGTGACAAAAGGTTTGGACATAGCCAACTGAATAGACTGCAAAAGGTTGAGATGTCATTGCAGGTTTGCAGAGATCATTAGAATTTAGGAATCAGGTTTAGCTGCCCCCTTCCCAGCCATTGTGCTCTTGAAATAATGGCTTTCCCACCATTCAAACATGCATTCGACATTTGGACTAAGTGTGTTTCATTTCTGAGAGTATGAATTCTTTAGTATGCAAAGCCTTTAATTCGACTATTTTCAGTTAGGATGCTGAATCAGGTATCTCCCTTCCCTGTTCTATCTGAGCCATTAAACATACTCTTCCAAAAAACACCCTTCTCTCCTTTCGGTGCACATGATGTTACACTATTCTGGTTATATAGCCTTTTATAAGAAGAAAAGTTTTGATCTTCTCTCCTTCTCTTTTAAGAGACGCTGCATTTTTTTCCTATTTGCTTTCAAGGACTTTGATTACAGAGCCAGTGTTTTGATGGTCAATGAGGCTTACTTAGCCTTCCATGCAGAAAAAGCATAACGGTGTGGCAACCTTGTTATCTTCAACATCATTCCACCTCTAATAGAACTTCTCTTAACCATTCCCATCAATCTCCACACATCACTGACACCACAAGATGAGGAAGTTCTCAGATTTGACTGTCCCATTATAAATAGTTGGCTTATGCTGTTGAATCACTTTCTGATTCATGTTTCACATGCTCACAGAGCTGGCTCCCACATGTCCTGCTTACATTTCTTTTATAAAACAAATCGTACATCTATGAGTGTGATATAGTGGTTTAAGTGTTGGACTTGGACACTGGGACACCAGGCTTTCGCTCCCTGCTCAGCCATGAAACCTAAAAGGTGAACTTGGGCAAGTCACACACTCTCAGCCTCAGAGGAAGGCAAAGGCAAACCCCACCTGGACAAATCTTGCCAAGAAAATTATCCAAGTGCATTGTGTGAACAACAGTGCACTTTATAAAGGATCACAAACGTGTTCAGTGTGTTTTACTTGTGAGCAGCCAAAGCAAGAAAATGGATCACCCTCACTAGATTCAAAATATGAAACTCCCTGAAATGGTGGAAGGATAGAAAGCAGAATGAGGGTGATAGGAGAGAAAGATACCAAGAGAAGCTAGAACTGAGAGCAGGATTCCAGGGGGGGGGGGGGGGAATCATTTAATTATCCAAGTAACTACTAACAGCCATGTGTTGCATTTCCTCCAATCCTAATCCTTCCCCTTTTTCATTTTAGGTTTTCCTGTTTTACTGAACATGCCAGAAGAAGAGCCACCCACTTTAATGCATCCGAACAATCCAGCTTTAATTAACACTCTAAAACAGAGGATTAGCTTCAGCATCGATCAGGAAAGGTAGAGAGGCAAGCAACACTGGGATGAAAATACAGTGAGTCGATAATCTGAGTTACCAATTATCTAGCAGAGCTGTACATAGAAGGCCCTCACCTGCTGCTGCACACCTGGAGTGAGGGGCATTGCAGAGAATTATCTTCAACATAATCAAGAAATCTAGCAACTGAAATTACATTGGCAGAAAAAAATATGAATGAAACAATAAGTGAATCAACTAGTATTTATCAATTTCTGCTCTGCTTCCTGTCTTGTAAGATGCATCTTCTCCAAATACAATCTATTCTCCTGTCCAACATCAGTTACCATTAGTCTAGATTGTGGCCCAGATCTGCTTCTTTGTAATTTTCACTTCTTGGTCCTACTCTTGTGTTTTCGATCATCATCATCATCATCATCATCATCATCATCATCATCATCATCATCCAAGTATTCCCCATTTTCTTCATGGCAGCTATTTCTCTAGTTGTAGACTGTGGCCATTCCTCTTTTTCAGTTTTTCTGTATAACGTATAATCACACCCCTCATCAACCATTTGGTTCCCTAGCACCCCTTCACACACACACACACACACACACACACACACTCACCTGGAAAACCACTTGGCATTTATTGTAGAAATGCCAGCCTCTGGTTTTGCACTTTACAGTGAAACATGTGCTTAAGCACTTTGCAGACTCAGACTTAAAAGGCAAGCTGCCATAAACATATCTAATAACTAAGCGTCAACGAAACATTCACATTGAAGAACAAAGTGAGGGTCTCATAAATATCTCTTTAGAGTTCCTTACCTTTGGAACAGATTTTCTTTTATCTCGCTGGTGTATTCATTCAATTGCATTTAGTGCTTTCCTGCCAACATTTCAGATCCCTAAAAGAGGTCCTTTTGGCAGCTGCAGATGCTTTTTAACCCACAGCAACAACGCTTAAATTGTATTCAACCTTACCACAATTGTAAAATTTTGCTAACTAAAAACCTGTGGATCTCAAGGGAAAGCTCCATTCAAGATTATGTTTCACCTTGTTCTAATATTCCCCCTGGTGATAGAGATCCTCATCTTTCATATTAATATCCATGGAAACTCAGAGTAACCACCTTCTATCAATATGAAATCTCCAAACGACATTTTTAATGTACCAACACACACTCACACACACAATCAGAGAAAGATTGAGAATAATTTAATTGATCTTTTAAATAAGTCAAATAATTTAAATTAACTTGTTTCTTCTTCAGTATGTGCTATCCCACATGCAGCCTACATAAACATTGTATCTATGCGCTCATACCAGGCTACAGTTTGTTTGGGATGGCCTAATTCTTTTACTTGTCAGAACAAAAGATAAGATTAAAAAAAAATCTCCTTCCACTTACACAATTTATTTATTTCCAAAATCCAGACGTCAACTAAATTTGAAGTCGATGCGATGCGTAGGTCCCAACATTTCACAGATGAAAACCAAAAACCGGAAAACAGTAAGCAGATAAGCTCCACATACTCTGAGATGGTCAACAGTTTATTCAGTATTTTTAAAATGCCCAATGCATGTTGGCCTCGGTGAAAAAAGGCCTTCTTCAAAGGCTTTCGAAAGCAATCACTGGAGTTGAAAACACTCTCCAAAACACAGGGCCATAGAATATCCAAGATGTAATTTTTACTACTCTCTTTACCCCAGATAAAAACCAAGATATGTGTAATAAAGCAGCATCAGAGTGTGGTTAATATGGCAAAAGTTATTTATAGGGAAGAACACAGCAGCCAGGAGAGGATGCAGCCTTTCCTGGCTGCCTCAGCCCACTGGGAAAGGGAAGGTTCTGCCTCCTTCTTTCTGCTCACTACTGCTTAGTTAACAGAGTGGCCCCATACAGACATGCCAAAATAAAGCTGCTTCAGGTCACTTTGGAGGTATGCTATTTAAATGATGCATGCGTTCTAAGAGTCTGGAAGCTGCACCAAAGCATGGAGCATCGCTTTGGTGTGACTTCCAGACTCTTAGGACGCATGCATCATTTAAACAGCATACCTCCAAAGTGACCCGAAGCAGCTTTATTTTGGCCTGTCTGTATGGGCCCAGAGTTAATTCCTATTGGCAGACCACTTCATGCACCAACAGAGAAGACTGGCTAAAGGTACTTAGGATGAACAGCCAGGAACCTACTATTGCTCCTACCTCTCACATCTACCATTTAAAATGTTTGCCTTCCTGGGCTTAATACCAAGGCCAGATCTGTCTAGGCTGGAAGTCAGTGGGACTTAAGAGTATTTAACTTAAATCGGATCTTACCTGTAATGCATTGCATTTCGTTTTGAAAAAAAATATCTCCTTAAACAAATTTTGATAGTATGTGTTATAATGTATAAGGTCTTTCCTGGCGCTCCTGCTTAGTAATTCAAAAGAAAATTTACAGTGTGGAACTTTGCCTTTATATCATCATTAAAAAAAAAAGAATATGATATTTTCTGTTTTTCAGAGGTGACAATCTATGCCTAATTGTTTCCAAGCAGACAGACAAGTACAACTGGGACACTGTGTGACCTTTGGGATTGGTGCACAATGGCTATTCATACAGAAAGGATAACAGCATCTCTGATTATAACCTTGGATGGGTAAATAGGTAGCTGTTGACTCATAGTGGTAGCCAATGGCATAAGAATACACACACACACACACACACACACACACACACACACACAGATGCAGCCATCCCAAATAATAATAAAAGCCAAACATGAAATGCTTCAGATGCATGCTGGGCATGATTGACTGTCTCAAGCTGTGGGCCATAAATGAAGAAAGATCTTTGCGCTGGATAAGTGTCACTGCCTGGTGTTCCTCAATACCAAAGGGTTAGCAGCAACATCCTCCCCTTATACACCTATTTTGCACAAATTTGGTGCCATTTGCAATCTGAAATTAGATACTAACCATTAAGACAGCACAAAATGGGTTTGAAAGATCCTTCCAGGGAAAGCAGAAAGATTGGTTTTAAAAAAAGGAAGAGGGGGAGGAAAAGAAAGCCAACATAAAATGAAGCAAAGTAAACCAGGAGATTTTAAACATCCCTTTGTTGTGTGCTCAAATAAGCAAAGCCATTAATTATACAGTCCAGGTTATAATATAAAAGTGATGTTCAGCTGTGGGAGACATGAGAATCAAAGGTTCCATAACATAGGATTCAAACGACACCCTCATTTACCTATTTAAATGTTAGTCTGCACAAGACACTGAACAGTTGTTATTTTCTTTTGGGAACTGAATGTACACACATCCTATATTTTAAAATGGAAGGTTCCTCCCATAATAGCTTCTCCATTGATAGTATCAGCAACAAGCACCCATGGGCAGTGACCAGTGTTTTAGACTCTGACAAACATACCTTGGAGCATATTGGAAAATTAAAATTGTGGACACTCTTAAGTTTAGCAGGCCAAAAGCATCAAGGGACCCAAGAAGTTAGAACTAAAACCTGACTCCTAAATACCAGCCCTGGTTATGTCACAAAGGGTCGTCTTAGTGATGTTAAGGTGACAGATGATAATGATGATGGTGGTGGTGGTGGTGGTGATGATGATGATATCAGAAGGGTGGGCCTTGTTGATGTCATTTATTTATTATGCATCAATCATACTCACGGCATGCCATTCAAATAAAAAACAAATATTTGAACATTCAAATAGTTGAAGATTATGTGTTCTACATTCTGCATTAAATAAGCATTTCCCCCTGCAACGACTTTGCAGGCACAGCTTTTAAAGCACGAGAGTTGTGGCCCCGCCAAAAAAATGTTGTGAAATGAAGATAAAGTTTTTCAATCTCTGTTTTTAATAGACTGTCTTCATTTTTGTAGTCATGTTGTAGAATCATCCTTCATTCTCCAAATAATAGCCAGTATAATCGTAATAATGTTACTAATAGCATTATTAGTAATGCCACTATTGAGGAAGGGGGCATGATGATGATGATGATGATGATGATGATGATGATGATGATGACGACAATAGACTAAGAGGGCAATCTTCTCAAAGTATGGTTATTCAGAAGCAAGTCTTATTGTGTTTATAGTGCTTTAATATGCTGAATATTCAACATATTGCAGTCATGGTCTCTAGGTTTTCTTTAGGTTAAAGGAGAACAGTTATAGAGACAGAAAGACAGAAGGAAAAGAAGTATATCTAGGAAAACTGGGAAGAGAATCTTGCCTTCTCTGTAAATTCAGGCAAAAGCAGACTGCTGCAGCCTTTCCTGTTCTTCCTTTTGCCATCTTAACTACTCTCTGAAGTTGCTTGGCTTTATGCGGCCCAGTTTCCAAATGTGGGAAGGTATATTTACATATTATATGTGACTAACAATCTTTAAAAATATGTTTAAGAATAAACAGTGCTTTTAAGCCCAGCTGTTATGAAATCATAAAAAAATATATTTCTCAAAAAGAAAAAAGAAAAGGCTTGTTAAAGTATATTCATTGGTCATAAAAGCTCCAATATGTGACAGTGGCTGCAGAGAAATATCTGTGGGTGTGGGTGAAGAAGGGAGGGAAGAGAGAGAAAGAGGAAAAAGAGGAGGGGAAATATTCCTTCTTTAGGAATGCTAGCTGGAGAAAAACAGTGCAGCAAGAGACTTCTAGAATAACAAATATGCCTGTCAAGCATTGCACATTAGCCTAGTTCTGATTTTACTTGAAAGGTCTTTGGATTTGTAGCTGAGCTGACCCTGGAATCGACTAAAATAACATGAGCAATGGCCACTTTGCTTCTTGCAAAGAAGGGGGGAAAAGATGTTCAGGATGAGTCACTGATCTATATCATGTACTGCAAAGTAACTCTTCCCCAAGCTAGCCCAGGGGTAAAAGTCAAGCATATGGCTTCACTCCAACCCAACATACAGCATGCATTCTGCTTTCATGCTAAAATCATACCCTATCTTTCTCTGGAGTTAATGGTGTGTTTTGACCATCTTTAGGGAAGAGAAAGAAAGGCAATTCAATGGATATATCAGGTACACAAAATATCTGCAAACTAATCTGTATGCTGGGTTAAATAATGCAGTATGAAAATGAACCTCACTTTCTTTCTTACATCAAAGTAAATACAGGGACAAGAGCCTGATCCACCATGTGTTTGTTGTAGTTGTTGTTAACCACATGAACTTGATCAATCTCAACCCATGGAGACTCTGTGGATGAGTGTAAGAAGGCATAAATCTGAAGCACACGAAATTTCATGCAAATAGGTATGGCCATAGTTCAAACATTCTGATAATGAACTGGCTGGGTCTTATTCTTTATTTGTTTCAAAAGGCAAAAAGAGGCCATTTCTTCAGGGCATAGATGCACCCTGCTAGTTGTTCCTCCTAAGCCCCCAACCATTCTGTTCCACTGGAAGACATCTAAACCTTCTAAACTAATTTGTTGTCTCAGGTATATTGAAAGACACTATCCCATTGCCAGTAAGGAAATAAAATTCAGTTGCCAAACCAACTGATTGCAATGTGTGGAATGAATACTGTTTTGTCCTTTACGCCAGTCAATTCCCAACCCTAAATGGTCTACGTATGTGGAGGTGGTGGGAACCCAAGCCAAAATACATTGTGCAGTTAATGCCTCTTATCAGCAAAACAAATACAGATCTCGTCAAGATGCCAGTGTCAGATGGCCAGGTCTGTAATGAAATCTTTTATACAGTGATAACCTAATATCTCTCCTGAAGAATTAAAAAGCAAACCTGAAGTAATGTGTTGTAAGGTGGACCTCATATACTTTTGAATGCATCACTGCTTTTGATAATGGGCTTTTAGAGACATGGGTCATAAAGTTAGATTTCCTATTTAGATAAGATATTATTTACAGCCAGAAACTTGAGCTTCTTTCTCTCCTGACGTGGCACATTTTAAAAAATATAGGTATTAAGTAACCATAATAGCATTTTGTGCTCGTGGGCAAAGGATAATTTTCTTCTTAACTAAATGTCAGTACAAGCTATATATGTGTGTGTGCGCGCACGCGTGCGCACATGCGTGCACACACATACATGCCTTTGGGTCATTTCAGACTTATGGTGACCCTAAGGGGAACCTATCATGGGGTTGTCTTGGCAAGATTTGTTCAGAGGAGATTTGCCATTGCCTTCTCCTGAGGCTGAGAGCATGGGACTTGCCCAAGGTCACCCAATGGGTTTTATGGCCGAGCTGGGAATCGAACCCTGATCTCCAGAGTTGTAGACCAACACTCAGACTGTTGCAGGGGAAAATTCATTCCCCCCTCCAGCTTAATGAGGATTGCAGCTCAGCTCACAGAGAACAGGAAAGTCCAAGTTGCAGGAGCTGGCAGAAGATGCCAGCATTCCTGCTTTTAAAAGAAAGAAAGAAAGAAAGAAAGAAAGAAAGAAGGAATCCCAATTTTCCAACCCTGCAAGTCCTAGTCACAGTACAACACTTTGAAGATATTTCTTGTGTAAGGACAAAGGCATGTCTTCAGCTAACGGATAGCCAAAGCAGACTGACAAAACAGTTTGTTGATGTTTACAATCTCCTTTTGTGGATTGGTTGTGGATGGTCTTTCTGTCCACTTTAACACTGGCTAGTATCTCATGCTGTGAGAACCAGCATCACATAGTGGTTTGAGTGTTCGACTATGACTCTGGAGACCAGGGTCTGATTCCCTGTTCAGCCATTAAACCCATTGGATGACCTTGAGCAAGTCACATTCTCTCAGCCTCAGGGGAAAGCAATGGCAAACCTCTGAATACATCTGGCTAAGATTTAACCCCATGATAGGCTTGCCTTAGGGTCCCATAAGTTGGAAATTACTTCAAGGCACACAACAACAGCAGCATCTTTTAGTCTGACATTTTTAATACATGAAACCTTACTAATGCATTGTCATTATAATGAGTGAAATGATGGTATTCAGATGCTTCCTTAATAATTTGGTATATTTCTGTAATTCATTGTTTACCTTATATATCATGAGATGCCCTAAATGCAGTTTACTTTATGGAAAGTTGGTATAAAAATCAACAGTTAATAGCATAAATCTAATAGCTATATAATAATATGTTCATTTTGATTTCTTTTTAAAAAAAGTGAACCTATTTTCCACAGAGAACAATGAATTGTTTTCTTTAAAAGAAAGGTCTACATGAGAAAAATTAGTTACCTTGAGGCCTTCATCTGCTGGAATCCAGCCAGCTGTTCTTTTCTATTTGTAGGTTTTTTCTTTTCTTTTTAAAATAAAAATGATAAAACTGTATTAACTTGGAAAGTAAGGAGCAGAATTTTAAAATTACATTCAAGTTGTGCAGATATAAGACTATGGCATAGACAACTCACCTTTCTCATTCAGGTCTGGAAATCTGTTATCACAGATGTTCCTAACTTAAACATATTGATACACATAAACATATCATGTTTAAAGTATATATATGTGTGTGTGTGTATATATATACATATGTATACACATACATACATACTTCCCATGTTTATGTCTGAAACATATGTCACTCTGAGAGTGTATAAGATAGAAAAGACCTGTGAGTTAACTGTAGCATTTGCTTTAGAATACCATACTTCCCTCTGACCATATATCGGGACAAGTAAGGGATAGATTGATTGTAACAAAACATTGTGAAGTTGAAGGCTTTCATGGCCGGCATCCATAGTTTTTTGTTGGTTGTTCATGCAATGTGGCCATGTTCTAGAAGAGTTTATTCCTGACGTTTTGACGTTTTGACGTTTTGCCAGCATCTGTGGCTTCATCTTCAGAGAATGCTGGCCTGGAAGAGAGTGGGGTGTGTGTGTGTGTGTGTGTGTGATATATATATATATCCCACACTCCTCCATGCCAGCAGTGTGTGTGTATGTGTATGTGTATACACACACACACACAGAGTATATATCATACACAGTATATATTATTCTCTGAAGATGCCAGCCACAGATGCTGGAGAAATGTCAGGAATAAACTCTTCTAGAACGTGGTCACATAGCCCCAAAACCCCCACAAAAAAAGATCTACTACAGTCCTGGTTAGTTTTAGCCAGGGGTAGAAACCATGCAGCTTTCCAGATGCTATTACATCACTAAATGCACAACTAGCTAACATGGCCAATAGTGAAAAATGATGGGGATTTCAGTCCAATAACACTGAGAGGGCCGCATGATTCCCTAGACTTCAACATATGCGACACTCTCATAGAGGAACATATTTTTAGAAACCATGGCATTTTAGGCAACTGGATTTTCCCCCCTTATTTTCAAAGGAAAAACTACAAGAACTGTTTGGAACTGGATGCAATGAGAGACCAGAATTGCATACCAGTATGTTGCTAAGATTACAGTGTCTTCTGAGAGAGGATACACTTGACAACATGTGCAGATTTGAAAAAAAAAAACTGAACAAACCTCATTGCACAAGCAAGCTTTAATCAACAGGGGCATTCATTCATTAATGCATTATCTGAGAAATGCATACACAGATCCCTTGCCCCTATAAATAAATAAGTAATCCAAATGGATGCTGGATGAACAGATGGAAGATTGGCCCATGTAGGGACTATAGCTATATTGTGGTATGGAACACACTTGCAACATACAGATAAGAGTGGATTTAGACAGGGTAAATATTGCAGTAACAAGCCATTGGTTTCCTATAGCTCTTCCCATCTTTGTATTTCATAACCCCTCCTCAGATTCCCATTCTATTCCTGTTATTACCAGCACGTTGGTGATAAAGCCACACATTTAAATTTGTTTCAACAGTATGTTACCACACCCATGAACCAGGAAAGGTCATGATGACATTTAAGTGAACTTCTGGTCACATAGACCTTAGAACATGTGTAAACCTAATGGTAGTGAAGATTGCTGCTTCCCAACCCCTTGCCATGTGCATTTCCTCCTGAAGGTCACAGACAAAGAGGTCTTTCAACCTAAAGCATTAAGCCAATATTTCTGCTAAATGCCCAGTATGGGCATTTTCCCACACTCCATCCTATCTGATGGAGTGTGGGATTCCTGGAAAAATCAATTCAAACTGCCCCAAGTCAGGTTTGGCTAATAAATACTCCTCCTTGGTCACTCTTATTTTGGTCCAGTTTTGAATCAGACAAAAACTCCATCAGATTCAAGATACCACAGTACTGCTGGTTGTGCCACACAACAAGCAGACTGAGTCCGATTCAACTCCCAGCCTTCCCCCAGACTGGATCCTGGCCATTGCAATGCCTGAATTACTATCTAATACTACCTTTTATAAGGGATGCAGTGGCTTAGTGGTTAAGATGCCAATTCTGATGATTGGAAGATCAGAAGGTTGGCAGTTCAAGGCCTGAGTGCTGCAGGAAGGGGTGAGTTCCTGTTACTAGTCCTAGCTTGTGCAAATTTAGCAGTTCAAGAGCATGCAAATAGATAAATAGGAACCACTTTGGTGGGAAGGTAACAGTATTCAATTCAATCATGCTGGCCACACGACCACCATAATAGTCCTTGGATAATGCTGGCTGTTTGGCTTAGTAATGGAGATGAGATCTGCCCCTTACAGTCAGTTACAACCAGACATTCATGTCAATGGAATACTTTGTACTACCTTTTATATCTTACTCTCTCTCTCTCTCTCTCTCTCTCTCTCTCTCTCAATAAGAATAAGAATAAGAATAAGTTCTACTTAGTACTCTGAAATTCTAGAACATGGATGGTTATGTTCTCCCTTATTTTTATTTTTTGCAGGTGGCATTATATTGGTTTTGACTGCCTGGTCTTCAGCCTTGGCACTGATGCTGTGCAACCTCTGTATATAAATCTTATCTTCTGGCTGCTGCCAGGAGAATGGAATTAAACTAGTCCTCATCACCTCTTGGAAAATAGGGCTGTCATTGGTTATTAGTCATGATGGATATACGTTCCTTCCATCAAAGTGCCATGAGGCTTTTTGTTGTTTTGCTGGAGCAAACTAACATGACTATGTAATTGAGAATATATTCCTTCCAGCTTCAGAGACAGTATGCTGGAGAGTGTGAGCAGAAAGCTGTTTTCACCCTTACATCCTGCCAGTGGGCTTCCCATAGAAACTTGTTGCAACTTTGAGAACATACTGCGAGACAAAATAGTATACCCTTCAACATTTCACAGATGAAAACTGGGACATGTGTGGCCAAGCAACATTGGAATGTGGTCAAGATGGCCAAAGTTATTAATGATGAACAACACACAAGCTGGGGGAGGCTGCCACAGTTTGCTTTTAGCTGAGCCTACTGGGAGGTATTCCCTATTTCTCTGTATGGTTATGGAAGCTAGACAGTGAAAAAGTTGAGAGGAAGAAAATCAACTCATTTGAGATGTGATCTGGGTAAGAGTTCTGCAAATATTGTAAACTGCTAAAAATACCAATAAATGGATCTTGGAACAAATGAGACCTAAACTCTCCCTAAAAGCAAAGAGGACTAAACTGTGAATGTCATATTTTGACCATATCATGAGAAGGAAGGAGTCGCTAGAAAAGACAATAGTACTTGGTAAAGTTGAGAGCAATAGGAAAGGCGGAAGACTGCATCTCGTATGGATAGATTCAGCCAAAGAAACAAGAGCTGAGCATGGCAGTTGAAGACAGGTGACTTGGAGGTCTCTCATTCATAGAGTCACCATAGGTTGACATTGACTTAGAATTGTAGAGTTGGAAGAGACCTCAAGGACTGTCCCTGACATGTAGGAACACACAATCAAAGCACCCGCAACAGGCGGCCACCCAGCCTCTGCTTAAAAACCACCAAAGAACCACCAATGTTGGACTACAACTCTGGAGACCGGGGTTCAGTTCTCAGCTCAACTATGAAACCCATTGGGTAACCTTGGGCAAGTCACATATTTTCAGCTTCAGAGGAAGGAAACACAAACCTCCTTTAAACAAATCATTCCATAAAAACCCCATGATAGGTTCAACTTCGGGTCATCATAAGTTGGAAATGACTTGAGGGCACACAACAACAGCAAGCATTCCATTGTAAAAAAAGTTCAAATTTCAAGACAAAACATATATATATATATATATATATATATATATATATATATATATGGGTTAAGAAATCTAAATTGACAGACATTATATATTATTCAATTATACTTGAATTTCCTTTCTTTGGCAAATCTTTAGTTAGCAACTTTAGTTATGTTTAGTGAGGAAAAATCTGGATCAGCATAGTTGCCCATATGCACATCTGTATGCACAGTTGGGAAAAGAGAATAAAGCTTCGAATGTTCCTTTTCAAAGCATTCAATTCTAGTTACAGTTCCAAGCTCCAATTTCCCACATTAGCTTAATTTTGCATTTTTTCAAAAACTACTTTGTTATTGTTTTAAAAATGAATCTATGCAAGTTGCTGGCGTATGGTGCATATTATACTGTCCTCCTGTTCACCTCATTGTTGCTTCAACATTCACAACTCAGTGAGTCAGCAACACAAGATACAGCAAGAGCCAGTACTTGAATAATATATTCCCTTTCTGCCATTTAATGAGGCCGCATTCTGATAATCGTATACCGATTGAACTGTTTCAGCTACATTTCATAAGGAGTGAAATTCTCCCTTGTTAAGTTACAGTTATAATGTAATGTAGTTATATCCTCAATGTGTGTCACAATTACAGTATTTCCAAGCTCTGAAATGAATATTTCATATGTTTGGAAGTACATATAGAGATCCATCCAAAGAAGTAAGTTGATGCAGATACTGTAAAGGTGGCTCTGTTAGACACTTCTCTGTGTTAATAATTCCATGGGACAAACCAAATGAGCCATCATGAAGTAATAATAAATAATAATAAATTTATTATTTTTATACCGCCCTTCCATAGATCAGGGCGGTTCACAGCAAAGTATAGTTGAAAGGAGACAAAACATATTCTCAGACCAGACATTGGATACATTGGGGTAAGGTTTATCCATCCCCCAACAGACTGTGCCCAAGTTACATGTGTACATTTTACATCATGCAAAATGCAGCCATCCAGATATTATTGAAGCGCTACTCCCATCAGCTCTAGGCAACATAATCAATTGGTGAGAGATGATTAGATTTGCTCAGAGTATCACTATTTCTGGTTCTAGCCAGCCATGTTTTTGGCAAGAAGCTCCATTTCATTGCCTTAATCTATTCCTCATCTTGCTCTCTATTACCCAAAGAAAGATGGGGGGCAGGGTGGTCCTCATCAAATATGACAGTGTTACTTTAATTATTGTGAAAATTAGTTTTTGCATGAAGCTGGGTAACCATTAGGACCTTTTGCACATGTATATAACAGTAATGGCTGAGGTGGACTCCAGGATGGATGAATTAAGAGGGTTTTATTTAGAAAAATGCAGAGTACAATCACACACAAATAGCAATACACATGGACAGAGCATTCAGAGCTAGTCAAATGGAAATATGGAAATAGGATAGCAGACTTTGAGGGGTTTGCAAAGCGGTGATAATTATGTGTCCAATGACCAAATCATGGCAAGCTGGAGTGGCTCAGTCTGGGGACAAAGGCGGCACAGTTTCATACCTGGAGCTCAGCCTGGGACAACTGTATGCATACTGTGAGCGGGCAGAGTCTACATAGTTTCTTGGAACCAATATTTATACCTCACATCTAGCAGCAAGCAATGGGCTATCTTGTAAGGTAACAAAGGCTGGATGTCCTTGCCCAGGAATTCACAATGCGACCCCAGACTGCTTGATGGCTTTAATTTTAGTGTGGCAAAACCAACAATTGGATCAGGATATCCTCAAGTTGTATGGATAGAGTAGTTTGACTGGCAACACAACTGGGGCAACCAGACAGGATGGCATACTGTTTTGGGTGCATGAAGATCCTTTGTCTCAAGATGTAAGAAGAAATACAGATGATTAATACACCCATTTAAATTTGATTGTCTTATTATCTGGAAGAGCTCATGCCTCAGGTCTCGCTCCTTTTCTCCTAGGAACCTGGCTTGGTGTTCCTGAATGTCATTGTCGTTTCTTAAGAACATGCTGGCTCCAGAGATGAAATATGAAATATAGAGACCCCAAATACAGCTTGGGACATTGCATGGTGTGCTAACATCTCACCACAGTCAATGGATTTCATTTCATAGCCCTCACTCTTCATTGATCTGTCTTTCTGATTTTTAAAAAGTGATTCTGCAAAACCTGGTGATCCTCTCAACTTGCTGATTCCTTTCTCTTATTTGTGTTTGATGTGCTTATGGTTGCATATTAATCAACATGTATCGAATGGGGTTGTTTGTGTTGTCATCCCTATTTTCAATCTTCTGTATTCCCAATGGATGGATGGCCAAGGCACTGAGGGAGTGTTTGAAGCCTATTTCTGCTTATCATACATCAGCAGAGGTACTCTGGGGTACAGTCAAAGCAAGTTTAGTTTGCCTGTGAGACAACTGACATTGCTTTGGAAGATTAAGACATTTCTCATTCTCTCCAAGCTTGGAGTGTACCAAACTGGTAATAATGACTCGAGTTACTGCCAATTTTCCTGAGACATTTTTTGTCCAAAATGAGTACAAGAAGGAGTGAGATTAGAGCTCTTGTTTTCAGTCACATAAAATATAGAAATGACTTGCAGCACTGCTGGAAACAGACCAGGCTCTAGCTTTGGTGAGCTTCCAGGAAGGGTACTCCACAGCGTTGAGAAGACTGCTCCTTGTACCCTCATGGCACCATCTTGGCAGTCAGCTGAGATAGTCACGCGAGCATTTTGGACTGATCTCAGAGATGGAAGCAAGCATTTATAAAGCCTGATCCCCCCCCCCCCCCCCCCCCCCCCCCCCCCCCCCCCGTTCCTTCCCCGTTCCCTCTTTTCCCCTCCTTTTTTCCTGCTTGCTTTGTAGTATTACATTTTAAAATTCAGAAAAATGTAATAAAGTAAAAATAACAAGGAAACTTGAGGAGGATTGTAAGTGACATCATTTCTGCTGCTTAAAAAATTCCTGGCACTTTGAGAGCTCTACTATATCACTGTTGAAGGCGCTCCATCAGCCAGTTGTTAAAATGGACTGCCTGTTTACCAGACAGCAGTAAGTCTTCAGAATCCAGTTGTCAAAGGAGTATACAGTGGGTCCTTGGTATCTGCTGAGATTTGGGTCCAGGACCCCTCTTGGCTACCAAAATTGATACAGTGGGACACGGGGGCCATGAGAAATTATACAGTGGGCCACTGGGGTTTAGTTCTAGGACCCCTCATGGATACCAAAATCCGTGGATGTTGAAATCCCATTATATGCAGCAGCATAGTAAAACGGTGCCCCTTATATACAATGGCAAAATCAAGGTTTGCTTTTTGGAATTCGTACAGTGGGCCCTTGGTATCCCCTGGTGTTTGGTTCCAGGACTCCCGTGGATACGCAAATCCAGAAATGCTGAAATCCCATGAAATACAATGGCATAATAAAATGATTCCCTTTATATAAAATGGCAAAACCAAAAAAGTTTGCTTTTTGGAATTTGTATATTTCAACAAATATTTTCATGTTGTGGATGCTTGAATCCATGGAGAAAAAATCCATAGGTACAGAGAAGTGACTGCATACCTTTTCCTCCCTCTTCCCACTGCATTTTCCTCATTCCTGCTGCTATTATCTCTTGAATACTTCCCGCTCCATCCGCACTATATGAGACCAAACTCCTCAGATCAGAACCCGCCATACAGATCAGGCAGACTCAAGCATATGTTTCTGATTTGCATAGAATGCCTTCCATCCCCTGACTTTGGAATGTTTATTTTATTTCATTTTGGCACAGAAGAAATGGGGCCTTGCATGTGTGTGTGTGTAAGCCGACTTGTGCTGAGGTTATTGGGAAAACTCATTTGGATTTTAGCAGCAATGCTATCAGACAGAAAGCATCTGACAGGGTCTGCTTTCAATAAAGCACAAGTCTTAGGGAAGCTTTTGGACATGAACACTTTAAAAACTTATTTCGGAACCAATGCAAAAGGGCCCTACAAACATGCTGAAGTTCTGACCAACTCCCTTTAAAACAGTTCTTCCCAAAGAGAAATGCATTCATAAAAACTGCTTTCCAGACACATTCCTTCCTCTCCCAGTGAACTCCCTTAAGCACTTTCATCTAAAGAACTACCATCTGGACCTCCCATATCTGTTTACATCTATATATTTGAATTAGTTTTGTTCCCTTCCCCCTATCTTCTTAAACCCTAATACTACCCACAGAGTCAAAAGGCCTTGCATGCCGGAGATTTAAGGAACAACTGGCATGTTAGGTGCCCAGAAGCTGGGGGCTCATTCAAAGCAATAAGAATCTCTGCACAGGGTGGCCAGATGTCCTCACCACAAAGGAAGACAAGGCATCACAAAATGTAGGAGCTTAAAAAATGTTGACCATTACAAAAGCCTCATTCCCACTACCTTTTAAACCGGATTGCAAATCATTTTGAACCGGTTAAAATGACCCTGGTTCGCACTTGAACCGATTTGCTGAAGCGATTCGGAGAGGGGGCCAATGTGCTAGACCTATTTAACCCGGTTCTTCTTGACACTGTTTTTTCCCACGTCTTTTTGGATAAATCCATTCTGCGCAAGTATGAACCAGATGCAGATCAGAATCGATTTAAATTTGCCCTTTGGCCAGCCGGAGCGGTCCATTTTGAATCAATTCATTCATCAATGTGAACCACAAGTTGGTTATTTTATTTTATTTTGCAGCAAGAAAATGCGATTGGGGCAAATGCAGTGTGAACCATGCTCCGCTGCCAAGCCGATCCATCGATTCGGATCGCAAAGCAATTTAATTGTAAGTGGGAATGTGGCCAAAATAAAAAGCGGAAAACACTCAATATCCATGCTTCTTCATCGTGCTTGAAATGGTGGCCCTTTTTGGAATTCCTCCTAGACAGAAGGCAAAAATGTAGGATGTATGCAGGAAAGGAGGACTCAAGCAAAGCTTCTAGTCCTCAAGGTAATGGATGAAACTGGATGGAGGAGTAAGAAGCAGATATTGCCTTCCCCTTTTCACAGTTGCATCCATGTCCCTGACTGCTAAAGTGACAAATGCTTGGATGGCTGGATGGCTGAATCTTCTCAGCAGGTTGATAGGAGAGACAATGACCTCTGAGCATGTGAGGACTGCTTCCAACTTCCCCAGCACATCTTTTGGTCCTTGTGCATCTGGGGAGAGAAAAGAGTGGGTGACTTTCCACACACACATACATCCTAAAGCCAGAGATGGGTGGATGGCAGCATCTGAGGTCAAAGGATTTCCATTTCGCTTCCCTTGAAAATGGCTGGGTTCCTGCTTCTCCATCCAGGGGGACTAGGTGACCATCCAGAGTGACCTCCCTTTCCAGGACATGTCCTCCATTTCAACTTTCTGCCCAGGAGGAATTCCACAATGTCCTCCATTTTGAGCATGTCTGGGGATGCATCTGCACTGCAGAAATAATCTCAGAAGACACCATTTTAACTGCCATGGCTCAATGCTATGGAATTTTGTTGACTGTAGTTTTGTTGTGGCACTAGAGCTCTCTGATAGAGAAGGTGTCCCAAAAATGACAAATGCATTCAGCCATGGCAATGAAAATGGTATCCAGCCAGATGGTTTCTGCTTTGCAGATGTAACCTTTCACTGCCATGATGGCCATGGCCATGCTCAAAATGGAGGAGACAGTGGAACCCCTCCTGGACAGAAGGTGGAAATAATGGCCATGTTCTGAAAAATGATGGACATGGAGATACCCAAAATTGAATGTAGAATGGAGCATATAATGGAACCCCTCCTGGACAGAAGGTGGGAATGATGGGCATGTCCTGGAAAATGATGGTCATTGACATCCTCAAAATGAAGGAAATGATGGAACCCCTCCTGGACAGAAAGCTGAAATGATGGAGATGTCCTGGAAAATGATGGACATTGACCTGCTCAAAATGGAGGACATGATGGAACCCCTCCTGGAGAGAAGAATAAAATGATGGCCATGTCTTGGAAAATGATGGCCATGGACCTGCTCAAAATGAAGGAAATGATGGAACCCTTCCTAGAAAGAAGAATGAAATGATGGACATATCCTGGAAAATGATGGACAAGGAAATGTTCAAAATGGAGCCCCTCCTGGACAGAAGGTTGAAATGATGGACATGTCCTGGAAAATTATGGCCATGGAGATGATCAAAATGGAGGACAGGATGGAACCTCTCCTGGAAAGAAGGTGGAAATGATGGCCATGTCCTGGAAAAGGAGGACCAAACCTGGTTCTCCCCCCTTTGGATGGAGAAGCAGGAGCCCAGCCATGTCCAGGAGGTGGGTTGGGGATCCTGGGATCTCATGCATTGGCCCCTTGGCTGCGATAGCCTTGGAGCCGTGCTCGAAGCGGATGCTTTGCGCCGTGAGGATGCAGCCTGAGGAGAAGGCTTCCTGCGAGGGCTGGGAGAGCTTTGTCCTCCATTCTCTCCTCCAAGGTCTTCCCTGTTTTCATGTCCAGAGCTGTGTTCCCTTTGGCTTCTCCTCCTTCAGGGAAGAAAAAGGAGGGAATAAAGAGGGGAAAGCTCCCTAAAAAAAGGAGGGGAAAGGGGGGGGGAGCTCCTAAAAAGGGGGTCCTGAGGGAAGGGGGGTCTATGCGAGGCCTCCCTGCCCTTCCCTCTCAGAGACAGGACCAGGCTCTCGGCTTGGTCCTCCCTTTTGCCTCCTCCCTCCTTCTTTCCTTCCCTCCTTCTTTCCCTCCCTCCCTCTCTCCGTCTCCCCTTCCTTCCTTCCTTCCTTTCACCAACTCGCAGCCGCTGCAAAGGAAGGAGCTGCTGAATGGGACTGCCTTCCTCCTCCTCCTCAGAGAAGAAGAAGAAGGAGAAGCAGAAGGAGACCCCTCCAAATGCCAGGTAAGCCCCCGCTCTCCATCCTTTGGCCCTCCATGGCGCCCACACCAAACCCAGGGATAGAGCTGTGTGTGTGAGAGAGGGAGAGATAGAAGAAGCTGGGGTCTGTCCCTTCTTCCATAAAGACCAGGCTCTGGGCTGCTTGCAGAACCCTCTTTTTCTCTCTTTTTTTGGGGTGGTGGTGGTGGTGGTCTGTTGGAGGCTCTGGCCTCGCTCCCCCTCAAATAGAGGACCCTCCAAAATGGAGGACAGGACCCTAAGAAGGAAACCTCTCCACACTTCTCCCCATATAGATCTATATATAGGACTCCCCCCATGCCTTCCATCCTGAGCTGGACCAAATTCTCCCCCTATCTATCTATCTATCTATTGGACTCCCCCCATGCCCTCCTTTCTGAGCAATAGCCAAATTCTCCCCATATATTCCCCCATGCCCTCCATCCTGAGCAGGACTAAATTCTCCGATCTGCATCACATCATTTCTGTTTTCAATCCCCTCCATCCTGAGCAGGACCAAGAGTCAGGGAGAGGAGATCTATCTATCTATCTATCTATCTATCTATCTATCTATCTATCTATCTATCTATAGTTTGTCCTATCCGTACTTCTTGGTCCTGCTCGGGATGGAGGGCATGGGGGGGAGTCCTCCAAGAGAGAAGGTCGACGTGGAAAAGGACGCGTCCGGGAAAGGGAGGACTGGTTGGGGCTCAGCCTAGAGGGCTAGAGGGGAGGCGAAGCGTTGAGGTTCCTGGAAGGAGAAGGAGAGAGGCGTTTGGGACCAAGAGATTATGATGATGATGATGATGATGATGATGATGATGATGATGATGTAGAACAATCAAGAAAACTAATAATACTGATAAATGATGATGATGATGATGATAACGACGATGTATAAAATGGACATTCAAGGAAACTTATAATACTGATTGATGATGATGATGATGATGATGATGATGATGATATATAAAATGTAGGATGATAATGTTGTGTAAAATACAGGACAGTCAAGAAAAAGAATGATGATGATGATGATGGTGATGATGACGGTGATATGCAAAATGTAGGACATTCAAGAAAAAGAATACTGATGATGATGCTGTAGGGCATTCAATTAAATGTAGGGCATTCAATGATAATAATATAAAATGTAGGACATTCAAGGAATAACAACATTGCCTCGAATGTGGGACGTCGAAGGAATCCTACTAGTAACGTTGTTTCAAATGGAGGGCATTCAAGGAATCCTACTAATAACATTGTATCAAGTGTAGGACAGTCGAGGAACAACAACATTGTATCAAAGGGAGCCCATTAAGGAAGATACTACTGCGAGCAATGTATAAAATGTGGGGCATTCAAGGAAAATTATTATTATTATTACTGTTATTATTATTATTATTAATCGAACCCCAGCCTCCCACATCAGTTTCGAAAGACGAATCAGATGGGCCCCTAGGAAACAAACAAACAAACAAACAAACACACACACACACCAGTTTAAAAGCTCTGTCCTTTGAAACGGAAGAGACTGCTTTGTGTGTGTGTTTCCATCTGATTCGTCTTTCGAGACTGATGTGGGAGGCTGGGGTTCGATTAATACTACTACTAATACTACTAGTAATAATAACTGGACTCAGAGGAAAACGACCCACATCTGAAATCCATCACAAGCCCCTTTTGTGACTGAGATAGAGGAGAAGGAGGGAAGGTTCTCTGCCAGTGGAGGTGGCAATGGAGGACGTGTCCTGGAAAAGGAGGACGCGGCCGGCCATCATGCCAAAGTGAGATCTATCTGTCTGTCTCTCTGTGTGTCTGCCTATCTATCTATCTATCTATCTATTGGAGGAGGTTGGAGGAAGAGGAAGCATTAGAGCGCCAAAGAAACTGACCCCATGAAGGAATAACATTGTTGCCCCCCCCCCCCTTAAAGCAGTGTTTTTGGGTTGTGTTGTGTGTGTTGAGGAAGGAAACCTAATCAACCTCACATGCTTCGCCCAGATTTATGGGCTATTGATGTTGTTGTTGTTGTTGTGTTGTTGTTGTTTTCCTCTCTGGGGGAAGTGGATTTCTGGTTTTCGGGGTCTTCTTTGGCGTAGCCCTGCAACCAAGGCTTGGACTTCACTCCGGAGTGAGGATCCCTTTCGGAAGGCGATCCGGATCTGTCCGCATTAGGGATTCTCAGGAGCCTTGATCTGGATCTGCTTTGTGCCAGAAAGTCCTTAAGTCGGAGCAGGGCTCTAATAAGCAGCAGCTTTGACAAACTGCACTGCAGAGATGATCCGGTTCGACACCACTTGCAGTGCCATTGCTCCATGCTGTGAGCTGCCCCAGCAAGCTCCCCTCCCTAGAATTCCACAGCATGGAATCATGGCACTACAAGTGGTGTCAAACTGGATCATTTCTGCAGTGCAGTCGGAGGCAGCCCAATGTTGTATTGTGGAAGGAATGTTCCTTCAAACAGGTCGACACACAGAGAGATATCTTAACTCTGGCATTGTGCCTGTGTGAATGGCTGGGATTGAGGAGTCCTCACTCCAGATCCATGGAGGGCACTGCTCTGGTTTTCCAGCCCCTGGCATCTTGCAGGAACAGACCTAACGGACCCCCTCCAGACCCAGGGCATCTTCGTTGTGCTTGGCCTGGCTGGTGACATCCTTGGGCTCTTGGGTCCCAGCCGAAGGGAAGGGGACATCCATCAGGCTCTGGAGGTTGCTGCCAAATGGCCCCATTTCGAAGAAAAATGTGGCATCCTCCCAAGAGCCCATCTTCCAGGCTGACATCACACCGGGCGAAGAACCTTTTTTACCTTTTGGAGACATGCCCAATCCATCATCCATGCCTTTCCAGATTGATTTGGCCAGCACCCAACAGAGAGAAGCCAGTTGGCACAGAGGAAGGAGATGGGGAGATCCTGGAGTAGCCCTCCTCCTCCTCTTCCCCTCCTCCTCCTCCTCCTCTTGGTCCTGTTGCTTTTTGAGAAATAAACAGGAATGTTGGGAAGATCCTGAAGTAGCCTCTTCTTCCTCTTCCTCCTCCCCCTTTTCTGATCTTCTCCTCCTCTTCTCCTCTTGGGACTGTTGCTTTTTGAGAAATAAACCGGAATGTTGCACTAACAGCATACATGATTGACAAAGGAATCCTTTCTGCAACACACACACACAGAGGGTATCAGTTCAGACAAAACAGCAACCTTTAACTTGGAGGAAAGGAGAACCAATCATTTCACCCATTCCTCTGCCTTCCACATTCTGCTGGAGTGATCCAGTTTGACCCTGCTTTCACTACTATGGCTCCATGCTACGGAATTCTGGCCACTGTGAGACCCCATACTTTAGGCCACACATTCCCAACAAGGGCCAGGATCCCATAGCCTTGAGCTGTGGCAGGGTTATTTTTGCTGTGTGGATGCAACCTATTCTGCTCCATTCTGCTCCATTTCCATGACACAATAAACAGGACTCCATGGGCCATTGATGCCCCGCTAAGAAATCCTGTGTGTTTAATGGCTTCATAATGACACCAAAGCAGTAAGGCCTCAATAGACCCATTTAGGGAGGCTGTGCTGGCCATCCTAGCAAAGATTGCTCCTTGTTTCTCAGTTCCCCCTCCCCTTCCCTGTTTGGAAGCATTTCCATCAGCTTTTGGAACAAACCTATTGCTCTTATTAGGGAGCCTCAGGTTATTATTTTCCTTTCCTCCCGACTAGTCTTGGGCTGGGAGTCTTGTGCAATAATTAATCCAAAGTGTGCCTTGATTGAATGCCACCCCATTGGGATTCCAGGCTCTGTTGTTCCGATAATCATTTTCATTCCTCCAGAAGGGAGGAAGAACAAAAGTGCAGCTGTTTTCTGTTGGGTCCCACAGTTGTGGAGCACAGCACCAGCACAGTTCCATGGTCTTTAAAAAGGCAGTGAAATAAACCTTAATGCAGGCAAGAGCAGTGCTATTGTTCCTCTCTCTCTCTCTTTCTTTAAAGGAAAACACACACAAATGTACACAAACACACACACAAAAGGCTGTTTCAGCATATTTTGGAGAGGCTCAGCACCCCAGTTGGACTAACTTTGAGTACAGTTGGAGAGCAGCTTGCCTTAATGGCGCAGGAGGAGAAATAAAGTTGGAAGAGGCGGAATTTCAGCCCATACGCTGAAACACAGAAAAATGCAACAAAGACCGCTCACACTCAACGGAAAGACTTTTCCTCCCGTATGATTAATATGTTCAGCCTTACTGATCTGCATCAGAGAATTTCTATTTTAAAACCGCCACAATCCTAATAATGCAAATAAGAGGAATCCGGTGACAGGCGTAGGCTATTTATAGGCTGCTCCTGAGTTTCAGCATTTTCAGGAATGTACCAAGTTTGCACCTTTGGCGAAGTTCATTAGCGCAGGAACAGTGGCAGTGAGCTATGTCAATAGATGGGGGGGGGGATGTCTGTTTGCAGTTATGATAGGTGGTTTCTCGTTGTAGGTGGGTTAGATGGAAAGGCCAATGGTACAGTTGGTTTGAAAAAGGAAAGCTTGTTTTTTGGTGATGCAATTGTTGTTTTTCGGTGATGCAATTAAATATAGAGGATGGGATAGGTATGGAATAATGGAGGAAGAGGAGGAGGAGGAGGGATTCTGTGGTCCCAGCCCCTCCTTCAACTGATAAATCATGCATTTTCCCATTTGTCTGGCAAACAGCAATTAGTACATCATTTTCTTAAATCAAATAGGAGGGCCTGGGGCTAACAAAAGATGTGTTTGGAGTTCAGGCTACTGACAGATGCTATCTGTTTAAAAGGGATAAACTAAAGGAAGGAGGCTCTCTCCATTTATATAGATGGATGGAAGCATGTATGTATGTATAGTCTCAAGAAAACAGTTCCATTTTGTTTTAATAGATCTTTTTGCAAGAGGGCCTTTGTAAATTGAGCAAAAAGATTTTGTTAGAGTGCAATGAAGTTGTGGGGGGGGGTGTCCTTTTACCAAACTCATGAAAATAGGCTTAAGAAAGAATCCTGCTTGCAGAAAAGAGAACTATAAAGCAATGGTTGGTCTTCTTAATTGATTGTGGAGTTGAAATGTGATGGAAAATCAGACGTCTTTCTATTATTATTGTATGCTCACAAACCACCACAGTCTATATGTCACTGAACTTTACTGTGCCTTTTTAAATTTTGCCTTTCGTCTCACTTATAAGGAGTATTTTCTGGGTACCTGAGTAGGCAGTCATCCATAGGATTTTGAGTTAGGGATGATAGTGATAATGGGCCTATTTCTATTTGAATCTGGCATTTAAGTTAAAACTGTCTGGGAATGGGGAGGGAGGGGGTTTCACGAATTCAAACCTTGCATCAAGATTGCCCATTAATATACTCAAAAAGTCCCTTATAGGAATCCTGTGGTCCTCTGGATGTAGTTGGACTGTACCTCCAAGCAGCCTTAGCCAGCATAGCCAGTGGTGAAGAATGATGGAAGCTATATTCCTATGCCTACGGGACAGTAAGCCCCACCAAGTTGGATTGCAGTCACCTTTGGGTAAATATATGTAGGATAGGATCAGAGTACAAATAGTAAAATAGGCCTAGAAATCTAAAACATTGTCTTCAACTGCCGCAGAGTCATTGTTGTTAGGCTATGAATATGTGGCAAGATCTGTTAAAATAGTTTTAGTTCAGCGTACTGCAAAGGATTTTATGAAAAGAGAGTCCATAGGTTTGACTGTGCCTGCTATGCCTATGAAACCTGTTACAGCTGATTTTATTAAACGGCCGGGTGTTTTTGAAAGGTACTGCCAGACACATCATTGCCTTTAGGCGATATTAGCAGAGAAATCATGCCCTTGTCTATATTTAGCAACCCTTTCTGAAAGAGTGGATCCTTGGATGCGCTAGAGGGCGCTGACGCTCTTTTTCTAAGTGGAAGCTTGTGGCCCATCTGCTTTTTAGGCCACTGTGAAAAGCTGTTTTGTTACCACCTGCATTGCTCGACCTCTCAGGGGAGATGAAATTCAATCTCACTATGGTTCAGGCTAATGCTCCGGCAGTTTGTCAGGATTAACATCTTTCTAGTCAGACTTTCTAGTGTTACCTTCAGCATCATATTACCCAGACTGGAGTTCTCTGAAAACCCCTGGAATTCTTTATTCCAAGAATGTCTGAGGAATGAAGTGGATGTCAGTTCCACTCACTTCGTCAGTCCTTTTGCTTTCTTCCAAACAAAGCGTATGATCAAGAGTGGATAGGTGTTATGTTCTCCAAAGCATAGCCCACATCTGAATTCCTAGACAGAGGATTGGCTTTAGCTTTATGGTAAGGCACATCCTTTTCATGCACTAGATCCAAGATTTGGTCCCTGGGATCTTCTGTTTTAAACTGATAGAGCAGCAGGTGATGGGAAAGATTCTTGTGTGTCTAAGATCCCAGAAAGCTGCTGCTGGACTGTACTGAGCTAGATGGACAAATAGTCTGACCTGGTACAAGCGTCTTATGTTCACATCTGAAAAGCCCTATCTTTGGAGGATTCTGTTCCTGTCATGTCTTCCGCCATCATCATAAAACAATAGTTGACAGATAAGAGCATGGTTCTTCTCCTGTTATCATATGATATGAACACATTGAATATATCCTCAGATGCATGTGAGGACAATGGTAGTCCAAGAAGCAAGAGATTATTTCTGAGCCTTGTACTCAAGATCAGCTATGATCACTTCTGTAATTGCCAACCTCTGAGATAGCTTTTGTAGTGAAGTCAAAGGCTTTCATGGCCAGCATCCATAGTTTTTTGTGGATTTTTCGGGCTATGTGGCCATGTTCTAGAAGAGTTTCTTCCTGACATTTCACCAGCATCTGTAGCTGGCATCTTCAGAGAAAGATGCTGGCGAAACGTCAAGAAGAAACTCTTCTAGAACATGGTCACATAGGCCAAAAAACCCACAAAGAATAACTTCTGTAGTTCTTACCCAACAGAATTTTCACTGGAATTGTTTGTGTAATTTCCATTGTGAAACATCTTTGTGAAATATTAAGGCAATATTGACTTGAGTGCCTAACGGAATGGCTGCATAGACTACCTTTCTGGACTGCTAGTGAAAAGAAAAGCCCATAAATAATGTATAGAAATTATCCATCTGGTTTTGCCCAACTCTTTTATCCAAGAGTTGGTGGTTATAGTCTTCAGAACAGAGTTTGGAAATAACTAGAAATATCTACCATGTTAATCTTTAATTATCTAGCTTAGCTGTTTAGATTTTCTGAGTAACACTGAAATCAATCCCACCTCCTGTGGAGATCATTCATTTTTGAGCATTAGTGAATTTGTTAGAAGGCTAGCTATTCCTTTGGTAGATTCAGTAAGACAAGAATGCCCACCAAAAGGAAGCCCTGGGGGCGCAGTGTTAAATGCCTGTTGTATGCCGCCATTCACTCAAAACACCCAAGGTTGCGAGTTAGACCAGCAAAAGGGCCCAAGCTCGACTCAGCTTGCATTTCCTTCCGAGGTTGCTTAAATGAGTACCCAGACTGTTGGGGGCAAATTAGCTTACTTGCTAATTAGCTTACTTGCTGTCACCGCTATGATCTTTGGAATAGCGGTATATAAATAAACTTATTATTATTTATTAAAGAAGGTTGAAGGTTGGCAGAAATGCATTACATAGATTTGTTGTTGGATTGCTTTGCAGTTGTGCAGGAAAAAAAGTTTTCCATTTGCTTAGAGTCTTACTCAATTCTGATTCAGACTTCTCCATCTTGACTAATCTTTGCATCCATCCACTTATTGCTACATCTAAAGAGGATCAGTGTCATTTAGCTGAAATCAAAACATCATTCCTTACCGACTCTTAATATCACTCCTCATGAACTTATAACAAATAAGGTATTTGAAGGGCAAGTGGAATGTGTGCATGTTTGTGGGAGTGAGAAAGGTTGGAAAGAAGACAAGAGGGATGCAGTTAGTGAAAAAAGTTAATTGAACAGGTTGCAAGATGAGAGCCCGTAATTCAAGCTACCCATTCCCAGCCTCATAGTTTCTGGAATAAAGTTACAGAATCCCTAGGGAACAATCTAGTTAGAAAACACTTTTAAAATGATCCAAATAGCATTTCTGAGGATGCTAATAACAAAACATACAGGGGACAACCTCTGCCATTCTCTGTTAACCCCTTGGCCTGCTCTGGAAAACAGTGACTTAGATAATGATTAACACAATAGATCAAATGAATGAAGTTATTAGCATAAGTGATAATGAATTTGTTCCCCAGTTCCTAATGTTCAACCTTATCAAAGTCATCTTGAAACCTAACATTCTAACTCCTGTCATATCTGTCATTAGAATGATTCCCAACTTTGAATGCCCAGATAATGCTGGACTACAATGATCAATGCTGGTGATGCAGAACATGTGGAAGAGCACCAAGTTTCCTGTCCCTGGTTTAGTGGCTGGCAGATGAGGCATAGTTCTGTTGGCTCTACTAATGATCCCTTGCTGTCCTTCCATTAGCAGATGGAAACTATTTTATTCTAACAGACTTTTAGAACTGAAGGTTTTTAAGGAAAGATTCTAAAGAGTTGTTGTTGTTGTTGTGTGCCTTCAAGTTACTATTTTTAACAGGTTTTAATTATTTTTAAGTGTATGTTATACATTATTTTAATATTGTAAATAATTTAATTCTGTTTTAATTATGAGTTTTTCTATATTTTTAACAATTGTAATATTTCAATTTGCAAGCCACATTGAGTCCCAGTTTTGGAGGCAAGGTGGCATATGATAGGGATGTAATTCTTTGCTAGTTCCACATCCATGCATACAGTATTCCCACTGCTGTGATCAAGTATTGCAACAGTTTTCCATGTAGTCTCAGTCTATCATCTCCTAACAGAAATAATTCTGGCTAAAACACCTTTATCTTAAGTATCTTGTTATTGTTGTTGTTGTTGTTGTTATGGTGGTGGTGTGTCTTCAAGTCACTCCCAACTTATGGTAACCCTAAGGCAAACCTAGCATGGGGGTTTCTTGGTGTGATTTGTTCAGAGGAGATTTGCCATTGTCTGAGAGAGTGTGACATGCCCTAGGTGGGTTTCACGGCCTAAGTCGGGAATCGAACCCTGGTGTCCAGAATCCTAGTCCAGTGCCCCAACCACTATGCCATGCTGGCCCTCAAGTATGTTTTTTATTTCACAATTTATCTGCTTCCAATATCTTTTTGCCTTATTGCAGGTCCACCACATGTGAACAAGATATATATATATACACACACACACACACATACAGACACACACACACACACACACACTCTCTCTCTCTTGCTCTCTCTCTCTCTGATAATGGCTATTTGGCAATCTAGCATTGTGCAGGATACCAGCAATAAGATTTGGCTTTACTAAAAATGCTGATTTTGTTGCTTTGTTGCTTCATATTCTTTCAATGGTCAAACCCCAAATTTCTTTAGATTGACAAAATACGGAAGGTATACTTCTTTTTAATAGCTAGAATCCATGTCTGTGGATTGCAGGACCAAGTCTCCTAGTGGAAAGTGGGGGGGGGGGAACAATCAATTTTCAATAAGCTAGCAATTAAAAGAAAATTAACATTTAACTACTGTGCTGGAGATTTCATCATTACATAATGATGCAGTTTTGCAGATGCCATGGCTATTTGAGACTGTGGTCTAATTCTACTATTGCAACGTGGCAGGTCTTCAGAGTCTCAGATTCACCCAATGCATTCCACACTCCTGCACCCCCTACTTATGCCACTGCCCTAAGTTAACAGTTTCTATAGCCTGGTCCCAGAGACCTTGCAAGAGCATTACAAACAAACAAACAAACAAACAAACAAGTAAATAGTTCATTCATGGGGAAAAGAAATCCTCAAGTCCTCGTCAGTTGCCTATCTGTATATTACCTGATCCTTTAAACTGAATATGGGACTTTCAGCATGCAGTTTGGTGATATGAAAATAGGAAGTCAATTTATTGTTCTCTGGGAAGAAATGGGAGGTCTCAAAGCCATTGGTTTGTCTGTGATACACTATTGTGAAAGTAAATCAGCATTTTACTTCTTGATGTGAAAAGCACTGAAAATTCATATCCTCCTAACAATTCACACATGAGAACAAGGACACATGTGGCTAAGCCACATCAGAGTCCAGTCAAGACAGAAAATACTATTGATGAGGAAATACACACAAGCTAGGAGAAGCTGCAGAAGGATGCGATTTCATTTCTCCTCTCTTCTCAACTCTATGATTCAAGGATTCTATGGCTGAGTTGACTGAATTAACTACTTTTGCACTTTGAACTCAGTTTGCAGAGACTGAAGTGAGCTGAGGACAAAGAGGGAAGGTGTGAGGAGAGAGAAACCGCAACATTTTAAAAGCATCCGAAAAAGTAAGATGACAGAAGATTAATTGGGATTGTGTCTGCAAATTCAAGACTGTAGCAGGGCATTAAAATTGAATGGGGACAGGATCGAAGGACAAAGACAATGAACCTGCCCAGAACTACAGAATTGGGGCAAGATGTAAAAACCAGAAAGGAAACTAGAATAGTGAACAGATATTTGCATGCCATGCATATGGATCTTCCAGATAATAGGCTGGAACCAGAGTTAAGTCAGATTTAGAACAAGATCTACTGGGATCAGTAAGATTTGAGTGAATCATGACTTATTTAATGAATCTGAATCCAACCCACTGATTTTTGTGATACATAGTTTTGTTCTGTTGGTGATCTACCCAGACTGATGTGCCTTCAAAAGGGAAAGCAAGATCTAGATTGAATTTCAGGAACCAACATTTTATTTTTAAACATGTTGCTTAAGTATGGAAATAGTTTAAAATGTAATTCGTCCCCCGGTTGCTACGATAAATAGATTTAAATGTCAGTGTTCTTCCCCTCTCCCCCAGTGACTGATACTAAATTATTTCTGCCCCATTTTAAAAATTAATTAAAAGAGAGATTTAGACTAGTTTATTTTGTAGCTTTGAAACTAATTGCTGACATAATCATTTTAGATGCTTTTAAGCGATTTAACAGTGTAAACACAAAGCTCTTGATTCAGGATGGAGTCCCATTGAGTTCAACTGGGCTGACTTCCAAGTAAGTAGGCAAATATCAAAACCTGTACATTTCTCCTTCTAAGCAAATCCCATTGATTATAATGGCGTTTGCTTTCAGGTAGATGCATCTGGCAAAGTGGACTGGAGTCCATAAAAGCTTACACTAGAAGCAACCAATTAGTCTGAATGAATGAATTCTGAATAAATGCATATTAAATCATAATTAATTGTACTCAGTGTACTCAATATTCCACCTTTCTCCTGGTATATTAACAAACATAATAATATAACATGCTTGGAAACAAGGAGGTAGTGGAGCTTCGCCAAAGGAAGCCACAATGGTAGTTTGTTCAAAACTTCTCCAAGTCAATGTGGCTTTTTAGGCACACTGAATTACAAGCAGGATTACAATGTTGAACTACATATTCATCTGCATCCCTCCCCAGTTCAAAGTTTTTCAGATATGTTGGCCTATAGTTTCCATCATACCTGACCTGTTGGCTGGGACCGTCATGTTCTTGCAACCATGTTGGTTTGGACTGAAGGGAGTTGTCATTCAGTAACATTGGGAGAGAGCCTGGTCAGAAAAGGATGATGGCGAACCTATGGCAAGCGTGCCAGAGGTGGCACTCAGAGCCCTCTCTGTGGGCACATGTGCCATCGTCCCAGCACAGAGTTTGCCAGAGTTTGTTACTGGAAAGCCAGAGGGACATGGCACTTTGCAGTAAATAAGTGGGCTTTGGGTTGCAGTTTGGGCACTCGGCCTCGAAAAGGTTCACCATCACTGGAATCTTATGGTAATCTATAGAGTTAACTGTATTTTGATCTCTCTTCATTTATCCATCCATCCACCCATCCATCCATATGTCTGACTTCCTATCTGCATCTTATTAGTTATCTTACAACATGATTTGGTCCTCAGCAGGATGTAATATTTTTGACATGGGCTCTCTCCATTTCCTACAGAATTTCCATTGTAATATTTAATTACTATTGTTTGTCTCAGAATTCAACATAAAAATAAAATAAAACCCACCACATTTGCCTTTGATTGTGAGTTTTTATAGTCAGATTTCAGGATTAACATAGAAGAGTGAGGGAAATCCAGGAGAGAAGGAAACCCAGAATCCAATATATGTAGCAAAATCTCTTTCTCTCTCTCTCTTAAATACCATTTGTCAAAGGGAAATCAGTTTTTGCACAGTTGTTTATACAGAAATGAGTTTTAAAATATGTGAAGTGGTTCATTCATCCTCTATTTAAGTATCTGAAAGTTTTGAAAGTACTCTTTGACTTTGTCACCTTGCCAACTTAATGTATCATACTTGCATCCCTGGAAAGTCCAATTATATTGATATAGTAGTTCTTGCTCTGCCAGCAGAAGAGGATCTTAAGGACATCTAGCAATGTTTTCAGGATGAAGGCATTTTCACACAAATTATCATTATTATTATTACTAAAATAATATTAGATTTTTCCTCTCTACACTCCAAACACAATTAACATTTGTTAAAGTTAATTTCATCAGTATGATTCAATTAATACTTAATAACATGGTTAATTTAGTATATGAGCCAAGGTAACAAGGATTTGTTAGGAATTGGCATTTGCAAACTATGTTGAACTTGAATAACAGTGTTGGCCTATTCCACTCCTGTTCTTAGCACAGACCTACTTTTCAGGTCCCCACAAATTTTTGGTCTCAACTGTGTTAAACGTCCAATCTGCATATTTGCTTCTCAGAGAAACAGCTTTAAATAACTTTAATTTCCTAATCAAATTGGACCAGAACTTGTCTGAAATAATCAACATGATAGCAAAAAATGCTAAATAGGAAACTTGCAAAGATGTGACAGATGTCTGTTATCATGACCATACATCTTTACAAAAGGTTGTGTTAAAGGCTGTAAAGGTCGTTTTCTGTAGTTAACCTTTTCTTCTTGATGGAATTTCAGAAACCATATGTCTCCAATCTGTAAGTTTGTGTGTGTGTGTGTCTATATATATATATATATATATATATTGATAATGGGAGCAAAAACTAGACAAGGATGCCATCTCACAGATCATAACATGAAGTAGTTATATTGCACTTTTGAGCATCCAAAACAGTTCACATAAATCTCTCTTCAACCCTCACAAAATATAGGCCAGTATTTGTTATAAGCACTGAGCAGGGACTTAGGAGACTCTCATATGAAGTCTTGTGCAACATTTCAGAAATTGTGACATTCTGGTGGCAACCATCTTGGTGAGCTCTGAGAATATGAAAGCACACAAGGCAAGTGGAAATCCATTTTCTTTAGAAAAATTCTGGGTTCATTTAAATACTGGAAAGTGAGAATGAAAAATCTTTGGTAATGCTGGTAGCTCCCAGGAAATACTTTGCAATGAAGTAAATGCCACTTGTATCTCTAAATTAAAATTGCTTTGTACAGGAACAAACCCTGAGACTTCCATTGTTGATTTGTTTTTAAATCCACCTGGAGGCAACCTGAGTCTCTTAGGTGGCGAATCTGTGGCATCAAGAGGGCATGCGTGCTGTCGCCCCTGTCATGGTAGAGGCCAGGAGGAGTGAGGGGAAAAGAGTGCTATGTTTCTCCACCTGCCCACCCTGGAAATGCCAGGAGAAAGCCTTTCTTAGGTGGGAAGAGTGAAGGAAAGGACCTCTTCGTTTCTCCAACCTTTGAACCCTGGAAAACTGGGAAAAGTCCCACTCCCCAGCATCAGGTAACAGCCAGTGTGGGAATGTCACTGAGTTTGGCCACTCGGTCTCTAAAAGGTTCACCATCACTGTCCTAAGAGTTTATCACACTAGCAAGTTTCTTCGGGTAAACGGGAGTTAAACTACATTTGAATTTAAAGACTTGTACATTGGGTTAGTTATTCACTGCGAAATAACACAAAGTGCAACAACATGAAGTTAATCCACAGTTAAAGTGGAGGAAACCAGCAGCTTTTCAAATTCGGAACTCAACCGAATTTTAAAAGCTGCTGGTTTCCTCCACTTTAACTGCGGATTCACTTCGTATTATATCACGTTAACTGCGATGTCATGTAAAAAACTTTGGGCATTTCCAGGTTTCCTTTGTGTTATATCATGTTTAAATCTCATTTGCCCACAGGGCCTCGCTAGTGTGATAAACTTCCAGGGAGGCTAAAATCAAGCTGAGGTTCAATGCAAACACTATAGGAGCAAGTTGTTTCCCCTCTTCCGCTGTTCTATTTCTCCAGCTTTAGAGAAATATGAAAGCTTGCCCTATAGTGAGGCAGACCATTGGTCCATTTCATGCAGGGGAATATCAAATGTTCAGGCAAGATGCCTGCCATCCCAACTTTGTTCAGCTTTCCCCACTTTCTCTTCCAACTCACCCTTGATTCCCAATGACATTTGTCTGCAATTCCTACACAACCTGTGTGCAACAAAGCTCTTAGCCACCTCCATCCCTCTCATTTGTCTAGCGAAGACGTAATCTGTGCCCATCAAGCTCATTTTTAAAAAGTGGAGATTCTTTATACAGGACACCTGGGGCGTTCTATCTATATATTTGAGCAACGAATAGAAACTGAAGTTGCAGTAGATACATTGCTGGTCGCAGGATATAAATGTGGCAATGTGCAGTGAAAAATGCCTTTGATAACAAAGATGAAATCATAACATACACAACATAAATGAAATCATTAGTCTCTTCCCACCTGCACTCATTTATCTCGCAACTGATACCATTGGACCAGATTTTTGACATTACAAACACGTCAACTAAACTAATGGTGTATATATTTGGGTCTCTACATGTGTGTGAGGGATGGAGATGACATAATACCTTTGATTTATAACACTCAGGAGTTTATCTGAAGAAGAAATAAAATGGGAGGGTTTTTTTATTTCATGCCTATACTCACTAATTGCTAATTTGCATGTTTGCAGATTTCCTGTTTGCTTTACTCTCTCTCTTCCTGAATTACTGTAACCTGCAGCCATTTCTAATTCTCTCTCTTTCCTTCATTAGGCCACATATTTTATTATGCATACGTAATTTGCAAGTAAAGCTATTTTGACATATTTTACAAAGTAGATTAAGCTTGTTTCTGCTTTTCATTAGATGCTGTGTGTATGGGTGGCTGTGAGTCTGGTTGTTGTTCAGCTTCTGCCTTGCCAGTTTAATTAGGTCCAGTATCCAGTAGCATTTGATCCAGGTCCCTCTGTGGATACCAAAATTTACGTATATTCAGGTCTTGTTATATACGGTGACATAGTAAAATGATGTCTCTTCTAAGAAATGTCAAAATCAAGGTTTGTTTGTTTTTTTTTGGAATTTTTTTTTGGAAGGGAGGGTTTGCATTTTCAAGCCATGGATGGTTGAATCCGTGGATGCAGAACCCATGAATATGAAGGACTGACTGTACTATATCTGACATTTCCAAAGGTTATAAAGAATGATATGGTTTGAAGGGTTGAGTCAATGGAGGATAGGAGCAAAGCCCATCCGTACCTTGTCTGTGACAGTGATCGTGCGAAAGATATTCACACTTGACGTGCTGATCCTGTCATAAACCTGTCAGTGAAGTGGAATTGCATTAATGGGTTCTTCTGTTAATACAAAATGAAGGGTAAGGATGGGACAACTCCACCTCACTGATGGGACAATTACAGGATGAGCGCAACATCATATGAAAGTCTTTTGCACAATTACAACCATTTGTGCTTCTTGAATGGGACAATTTCCAGATCAGTGCGACATCATCTGAAAGTCCTTCCCATGTTTGCATGGGAAGGATGGGACAAGGATGTCCCTTTCCCTCATCTGATAATCTCCATTGTTTATGAAAAAGGAAAAGGCATCACTAGGTATTATGTGGCTCTGCAAAGTCTGGACAGGACAAAATGGGAAAAAGTCAATATTGAACTTTTGACTTCACTAACTGATGACAAGATATCTGCTCTAAGAATTAAATAGTGCTATAATATTAAATGTCGTAACTACAAGTAGGATCTACAGCAGTGGGAAGGAGCACTCTTCAAGTTTCTAGACAGCTTGCCAGCCAAACATGCCTTCTTATTATATACTGTGTTCTATCCATTATTCACAAAGTCTTCCCTGGTCGCTGAGCATGTTTGATTGTATCAGTTTCTGTCCCTTTTTCTCAGTGCTTTTCTTTCTATTTTTCAATTTTGGTACTTCTGCAACCTCTTGGGTAAGCTGATATCTCCTTCTTGGCTGTGGTTAGTGTTGCTTTGGGTAGACAAGTAAGTATTCTGTTAGGGCACAGAATTTTTTCCATTTCAGCAAAAGCAAAATGCTGCATCCTCTTTCAGCTTGTGTTCTGGTCCTCATTAATAACCTCTGCCATCTTGATCACATTCTGATGTTGTGCCACCACACGAGCCCCAGATTTCATCTGTCAAATGTTGGGAAAGTATGAACTGTATGTGTATTTTCCCAGTCTAAGGAGGACACAGGGTTTTAGCCTTCATCTGCACTGCTAAAAACAGGAGCATAATAACAGTGTATGTTGCAATTTCTCCAGTCGTATGACACTGCTGGCTAATGAGGTGATGTATACACCTGGCTGTAATGTCTGTGTGTTCATTTAAGCATCAAGAAGCAAGAGCATTTAGGAAATCTGGATGGCACAATATCAAAAGCTGCAAGGAGGTGTGAATGTTAGTCTTGCTGACTGATATTGAGAGACCAGGCACTCAAGGAAAAGGAGGAGGAAGACAGGAGAAACATGTAGTGGTTTGAGTACTTGACTAGGACTCTGGGGGACCAGGGTTCAAATCCCCTGTTGGCCATGGAAACCCAGTGCATGACCAGTGCATGACCTTGGGCAAGTCACACACTCTCAGCCTTAGAGAAAGGCAATGACAACCCCTCTTGGAACAAATCTCGCCAAGGAAAACCCATGATAAGGATACCATAAGTCAGAAACAACTGAAGGAACACAACAACAACAACCCACATCAGTAACTTTCTATTTTGCCTTATCATTATAATCCTGAGTCTTCCCTCAAAAAATGGGGAAATAATGAAGTAGGTGGATTTTTTCCATTTCTTCCAAATCCATTGAGTATGTTCACATCAACATAATTTTCCTCTTATTGCTTTTATGCAGCAGCAAGATTTTTAATGCACTGTCTGCAGAGCTCATAATCTAAGCATTAAGACTGCAAGGTTTATTTATATTCATTACATGGGTGACATACTTACGTAGTGAGGTGAAAATAGACTTTCCCCCTGCCTCCCTCCCTCCCCTTTATTTCCCTCCCCCTCCTCATTTTTATAATATTATTACTATAGTTGTAATCTAGGACAGACATATTTATTGAGATGTGGTAGTTTTTGCATTGCATTTGTAAATAATGCATCCATGTTTCCCAAGGCCACTAGAGTTTCAGCATAAGTATTGGAAAGATTTGTTGCCGGGTCCTTGATGTTTTACATCTTGGAAAATGAAGAGTCAGGATTATTCACTGGACAAGAAGGAAAATAGATTTATACTGTGCTGGAAACCCGATTCTATCTCCGAGAGATTTTCTTTTGAATATAATCTTTTTGCCATATGATGGGATATTTATTGTGATGGTTGCTATAGCCTTCCGGGTCTTAATAGCCACAAAGCAGAATTGTGCCACCTCTTTTGTCGCCTTTTGACCCATGTCTCTTAGTAAGTACCTCACATACCAGCCCAGGGATCTTCTATCGAGTGTCTCAGCTCTTTCTTCCTCTGCCTCTTTGGTTGGTGCATATACTTGGATTATGGTGATACTGAAAGATTTTCCATGGAGTCTTATTGTCATGATTTGGTCTGACTTTGCACTGTAACTCCTTTTTCCATGGGGCACAGATCAGTTCATCAGGCACATGGGATTTTATCCTCAGGAAATAAGTATGCAAAGCCAGTGTACAGGAAGGAAAAGGAAGGCGTATGTGTGCTTCGAATGCAAGAGTGATGTACTGGTTTGAGACTAGGACTCTGGAGACCAGAGTTGGACTCCCCGCTTGAATATAGAAGCCCATTGGGGTGATCTTGTGCAAGTCACATTTCTTCAGCCTTAGAGGAAGGCAGAAGGAAACTGAACAAGTATATGGATGCCTATCTTCCAAAACATAAAGTTCAATGTTTTATAATAATAATAAAAAAATTTACACCAAATTATGGATAGATATGTGAGTTAGCATGGTGTAGTGTTTTGAGCATTGGACTAGAAAGCTGGAGACCAAGGTTCATATCCTGCTTCGGCCATGTAAACCCATTGGACAACCTTGGGCAAGTCACACTCTCTTGGCCTTAGAGGATGGCAACGGCAAACCCCCTCTGAAGAAACGTGCCAGGAAAACCCTATGATAGTGTTGCCTTAGGATTATCCTAAGTTAGAAAAGACTTGAAGGCATACAACAACAACAATGCATGTGTGCACATTTAATCGTGTATCTCCCCAGCTCTGAGAAATCTCCCACCGAAATGTTCTCCTCCAGCCAAAGTGAAAATAGAGAAAAGCAGGCAAATAATCCCCCCCAAACAGTGCTTGCACAACAGAACAAATCTTGTTCTTATCCACTAAATTACATTTGAAAAACTGACTGCAGTCCCCATCCATTCCTTTCATACACCATTACGCTGTCAAGAATCATAAATGCCCCCTTCTAAGTGTGCCATATATTTGTGACAGCAAGATGCCCAGAAGGGATTTCAATTATTTCAACCAAAAGAAGGCTGATTGAGCAAAAATGTACAAATCTTGTGAGTGCCACATCAGGAAACAAGTAGAGCATGGGGAAAGTGCTAGTTTGAAATATCTGTTGTGGGTGAAGTTGGATCGATAAAGCCAGTACTGGACAGGGCTGGATTGGGAAAGTTTGTGAGTCAAAAAGCTGATACTTTGTTTTGTTATGGTTTCAAAGAAATATGATTATTTCACCTGGATGTTTTCTTTGTTTTCTCTCTCTCTCAGTTTTAAAGAACAAAGCAAAATATAACAAATTTTCCTTGTTTCGCTTTGCCTATTAGGGTCAAACTGTCCTTTTTAAAAGATAACAAGTGCTTAACAAGGTTTTGCAAGATTTTTGAGCAACAGTTAAGAAATATATAGAGTCTTGATAATATCTCTTTGGGATGAAAGTGGGACTTGTACAGATCAATGTAATCCAACTGTGGATCTGTGTGCCCAGAGTCTACAGATAATCACAAATCCAGAAAGAGTCCAAGATTTTCCATTTGGATCTCTGGATTAGAAAAGCTTTATGTAAGAATGCAGAACTTTAATTAGCATTCTCTTTCTTTCATTTGGAAAACAATGGGGAGAGAGTCTTACATAGAACGTTGTTATTGTTGCTGCTGTTGTTCAAACACAGTCATAGTGTATCTTGTTTAGAATACATGTACTGACCCAAATTGACCCAAAAAACCCAAGTTGATTTATCTACAGGTCAATGTAAGTATTGTACCTTAACTCTGTACCACAACTTAAAAAGGATGTGGAGAAACTGGAGCATGTCCAAAGGAGAGTGACTAAAATGGTGAACGGTCTGGAAGCCATGCCCTATGAGGAACGCCTTAGGGAGCTGGGGATGTTTAGCCTGGAGAAGAGAAGGTTAAGAGGTGATATGATAGCCCTGTTTAAATATTTGAAGGGATGTCATGTTGAGGAGGGAGCAAGCTTGTTTTCTGCTGCTCCAGAGACTAGAACACGGAAAAATGGATGCAAACTACAGGAAAAGAGATTCCACCTCAACATTAGGAGGAACTTCCTTACGGTAAGGGCTGTCCGACAGTGGAACAAAATCCCTTGGAGTGTAGTGGAATTTCTCTCCTTGGAGGTCTTCAAACAGAGGCTGGATGGCCATCTGTCAGGGATGCTTTGATTTGGATTTCCTGCATGGCAGGGGGTTGGACTGGATGGCCCTAGCGGTCTCTTCCCTCTACTATTCTATGATTCTTATTAAAGAAAGAATCATCCCCTGGAGAAAGGCAAGAATATAATCTATCCTGCAAGCACTCACCTCCCTTTGCTATCTCATCCATCCAGCCTTCAGGGTGAGCACAATAGTCTTGCTTGCTAGAATTTTATAAGTTCTTTGACATTTTTCTTTGCTGCATCCTTTCCTCTATAAAATGGGACTTGTTATATGCCCTTAGGTTTTACTCTCGACTTATCCATGGGTCATATCAAAATCCATAATTATGGCCCCCAAACCTGCCCTCAATTTATACCTGAGGTCAACTTATAGTTGAGTGAATATGGTAGGTAGAATCCTGGAACATGAAGAAGGGATGGCCAGTGTGTGAGTCACCAGATATTTTTGAACTACATCTCTCATCAGCCCTTGCCAGGTTCTTCAATAGTGAAGGATGATGTGAGCTGCAATCAAACAACATTTAGTTTCCCATTTGAAGTATGAAATTGGATAGCAGTAGCAATATCAAGCACATTTCTATACTGTTTATCAGTGAACTAGCACTCCCTAAGTGGTTTACAGTGTGAAAGCCAATTGCTCCCAATATTTTATCGACCTGTGAAAGGATGGAAGGCTGAGCGGACTCTGGAGCCCTGCCTGGGATTGAACTCACAACCTTGTGGCTGCAGTACTGGCATTTAACCACTGCATCAGCAGATGACCCTGAGTTACTGGAAAATAGGAATCTGCTTTATCCTAAATGAGAACATTGACTCACTAGCAAAATTTGGTCTACACTGGCTAGGAGTAACTCTACAGAGAGGCACACAGGAGTCTTTCCTCACTCATCCTGGATATACCAGGGATTTAACCATATAACTTTAGCATGTTTCTGTCACCAAGTTTTAGCTCTTATCTGTCAACACATACAAAACTTCTAAGCAGGTATATTACAATGTGATTCCCAATTACCTCCTGATGTCTTCAGTGATAGAAATAAGTCTCTTTCATTCTCTGTGAGCATTCTGTTGTGGCCATTCTTGATGTTGATGGACTGCAACTCTCATCATCTCTCATCACATTAGCTATGCTGGAATGAGACAATAGAAGTTGTTGTCAAAGAACCTGTGAACATTGGCACCCCTACTCTAGTGCTCAGGATGCTCACTAACCTCTTTCCTCTTCTTTTTCTATTGGGCACAAAATCTGCCAGCTGTGACCTATTTATTTGCAACCCAAATTGTATTATCAGCTTAACATGCAACATCCTCCCCAACATACACATACTCACCCATTATGAATGATAAGGAGAAAAATCCTACATAAGCAGCTATCTGGACTTCTACCAATAACAGCTGGATGCACTAGTAAGTGATGAATATCAGATACTAGTAGGGAAAGTGGGATTTTCACCCACAGATACCCAGCTGGCTTCTGACTTTTCATTAGCAGACTAAAATGAGGTTTCTACAACTTATATGATTGGTGCTGTTGCAGAGTTTCCCACCAATTTAAAGGGGAAAGGAAGATGTGAGGTTTATGAAAAAATACCAGTGTGTGGAGAGAGGACACATGCTTTTCCCAAGTTGAACAGTTTATGGGGAGAACCTTTGGAAAAGATACCCCTGTATCAGGGAATGTCTCATCTGATGATTTTGGGGTCACTCTCCTGTTCTGTATCCTGAGTGGTGGTTTCAGTGGACAGATGAAGCTTGTCCAGCTTCTGAATCATGAGGTCTTTGTTAAGGATGGTGGGAAATAATGTATGGGCTAGAGCAATAGAAGATGTGGAAACAAAAGAGGGAAGCTGATTTCTGAGGAAGAGCCACTTTCCTGTTGAGCTCACTCTCAATTGACCAAAAGAAACTTCACAGAAAGCCCAACTCTCTATTATGTAAAAGGATATATACTATCCCAGAAAGTTTCATTCGTATCTCTGTGACTGTGGAATGTCTCCCCTGAAAGATTGTATTGGTGCCAATGTTGGTGCAAAAGATTTAATCCAGCTATTTGAGGCTCTGCAGTGAAACGCAATTGAACAGGCTCCGTCACTTGAGTTTTGGTCCTTTGAACTGTAGGTGAAATGTTGAATGTGTTGATTCATTTGACATTGCTTACCATTGTTTATAATTGTTTAAAAAATGATCTGAAGTTGTGCTATTGATTGATTGTCTGTAGACAAGAATATATATGAGAGAGACTGGGCCAATTTGTGGGGAAAGGTCTATCTGTGAATACTAGACATACAATGGACTAGTAATGTAGAACATCTAGGTTGCAAGGAAGCAAGCCATGGGTGGGAGTGAGGGTAAAGCTTGGTGGTGTGGTGGTTGATATTAGTATCTCTACTAATAAAATAAAATTAAAAACCCCAGTGATTTTAACCTGTGATTCCTGAATCTATTAGATCACTTTTCTTGGTAATGCCAAATTAAGAATGTATAAAGAAATGCCTTCATAAATTCTTTAGCTTCCACACTGGCCTCAGTTTAAACATACTCATACATGCATATGGTTCACATCCGGGTTAGGGACCATATTCTCCAATATGAACCTGTCCATGTTTTGAGATCTTCTTGGGAGACCCCTCTCATTGTTTCACCACTCTCACAGATACATCTGGTGAAAACACAAGAGATTGACTTCTTCGTGGCTGTTCCCAGATTCTGTAATCCCCCTCCAAGAGAGATTAAACTGACTCCTTGTTGTTTTTCCAGAGGCAGGTGAAGACCTTTTTATTCCAGCAGGCTTTTGAAAATTATTTTTAAGGCAAAAAATGGACTTGAATGGTGTGCTGGACTTTTAGATGTTCTATTAAAATGCTCTATGTTTTGAACATATGCACCACCATGGTTTGAGTATTGGACTAGAGCTCTGGAGACCAGGGTTCGATTCCTAGCTCAGCCATGAAACCCACTGAGTGATGTTGGGCAAGTCACAATTGGCCTCAGAGGGAGGCAATGGCAAACTTCCTCTGAACAAATCTTGCAAGAAAAACCCATGAGAGGTTTGCCTTAGGGTCGACATAAGTTGGGAACAACTCAAAGGCACCTACCCACAAAGAACAATGTTTTTACTTGGTTTTATTTTTTTAATTTTCTGATAGTTTAGTTGCTTTTTAATTTTTATATATGGTAAACTTATAACTATGGTCCAAAACACACTGCAGAAATAATCCAGTTTGAGACTGCTTTAACTTCCCTGACTCACTGCTTGGGAATCCTGGGAACTGCAATTTATTGTGGCACCAGAGCCCTCTAAAAGAGAAGGCTAAGGATCTCACAAAACTACAGTTCCCAGAATATCCTATCACTGAATTTCCTAGCACTGAACCAGGGCAGTTAAAGTGATCTCAAACTGGATTATTTCTGCAGTGTGTTTTGGACCTATGTCTGCTTTAACTGCTATAAGCTTCCCCGAGTCCCAAAGTGGAGGGAAAATGGAGAATAACAGGAATGACAATGATAATGCACACATGCAGATTAGGAAGTTCATGGCCTATTTAAAATCAAGTGCATGGTTCCACAGTTTAGGATGAAATGGCAGAAATAAGGCTTGTGTGTTTGTGTTTAGAATCCGTAGCCAGCTCCCCTTTCAGTTCAAATGGAAATCGAGGTCCCAAACAAACTCCTGAGAAAACCATACTTTTACCTTTATCTTGTTTCAGTTCAGGAAACACACCAATCTTCAACTTTTAATAGCTTTTCAGGGAGCCCTTGCTTTCAGATCAGGAGAGGATCAAGGCTGTGGCTGATACTGCTAACTGTGGAGGGACAAGCGGGAGAATGTGAAATGCGAAATGTCATGTAACTAAATGAATTGCTGCAGATCCTTGGAAGACAATTCATATACACCGTAAATGATACCATTTTCCCTGCACAATTAGATATCACATAAATAAGAAACAGGTGAACGAGGGCTGCTCTGTCCTCTCCATCTTATGGTACAGACAGGAATGGGGGGTTGTTTTCTGTTCTCAGAACAAACGCTGGCAGTAGCAAGTAAGGGATTTGACATTTGGGACATTTTTGTATTATTCTTATTATTTTCACTGTACTGACTCTCAGCTTCCACGAGATAATTATCTATCAAGATTCCCTGTGCTTCAGTGGAGGCAGGTCACGGAGCGATGTGAAATTTGCACCCAATCTGTTGATGTCAGTGGTTAATTTCGAAAACAAATGAGGGTTGGAGAAGGGAGTGGGAGCAAATTCTGCTCAGTCAATAACATTCAGCTTGAGGAAAGCAATCTCAAAGCAAAACCATACCCAATATTCTGCAAATATCTTTCCTTGATATGGCAAGCACAGAGTCAGGCAACAGCGGATAACCATTTTTTTAAAAACAGAACCACATATCTAAAAGTAAGAAACGAGCAAATTGGATATAGTTTTATGTGAATATTTTTTCCTGACAAGACGGAAGAAAAACTTTTCTCTTAGGAGCATTTTTGCTAGTTGTGGGGAAAAACAGCAACACTGTTAATATGTTTGCTTTCAATGTCAGTTGCTCTCCCTTGCAGTGAAATCAAACTAGCTACATATCCAGGCATGATATCCTCCTGTTCACTGTGTATTCCCTTAGTAGTTGGGCCAATTCCTGTGAATAATGTAGGAGAGAGGGTGGAAAGTAGCCAAGAAGTACAGTAGGTACTTATAATTCAATATTCATATCACTTTTTAAAAAAATGGATAGCCAATGGAGAGGCTGAAACTTTCCTGAGGTTTTAGTTGTTAAAAAGCTTGATAATATTTGCAGCTCCAATTTATAGCCTGCTGATCCATTCCCAGAGGGATTGTTGGATTCAGAAGAATTAGTCTGTGTAATCCAAATCAAACAATTCATAAGCAGAAGAAAGAAAAGAGCAAGGTACTCCCACACAGAACCCATCTCTGATCTTTTGGATGCGATTAGAGCCATCTGCAAAACTGAAGAATCTGCTTTATGAGGGTTCCTGATCATGTTCATCAGGGCTTCCTTTTGCTTGGCTTAGCTTCATCCTTTTTCACTTGCTGCTCCATAGATTTATATTTGTATTACCCCTTCTTGTGTTACTCCTCCTTTCAATTGTGTTTGTGTGTGTGTGTGTGTGTGCGCGCGCGCACACACACACACAGAGAGAGAGAGAGAGAGAGAGAGACTCAGTAATCTCTTGTTGCGGGGCCACACTCATTTGTCTACAACTGTATGTGGCTCAGCCATATTTGTCCCTCTTTTCACACTGGAGGTTATGTGTTCCTACTGGTTGGTATCGCAACCAAAGTCCTCAGTTGCTGCAGCAGTACATCTCAGGACACCAGAAAATAATTTTTAAAGACATGGCTCTCAGGTTTTCCATCCACAAATAATTACCAGGTGGGGAGAGGGAAAAAGGCTACAAGCCCAGATCAAATGCTCTCATCCTCTGAGGAAGGGAAGCTCTCACAGCCTCTTGAGGATCTCAACCGTGGCAGCTGCCAGGAAGGTTAATGAAGAAGATCTGAATTATTTATGCAGCAATATTAAAGAGGTATTATTAAGCCTAAGGAGATGTCTGAAGAATGACTATTTTGGACTGATCAAGATAATACCTTTCCAAGTTTTTTCCATTATCTTCAATGTACTTACTAAAACCAGAGCTCATCCACATGCACTTTTTCCATACCTAATACAATAAGAAGCTAAGGAAGCCTCTGCTTGCAACATAGCACACCGGTATAATGGATCTTCAAAGTAAATTTGTGGAAGGACTTAAGAATCTGGGACTTTGTCTTCTGGCCTTCTGATTTGTCAAGGAAATCTATAGGGGTACAGAGACAATAAATATTAAACCTGGATCAGTGGACCATCTTTATCAAGTTCAGGACATGATTTCTAGTGTTGGACTAGGATCCTGGAAGATGGTCTCGGTCATCGAAACCCACTGTTGACCTTGGGGTGACCCTCTCAGCTTCAGAGAAAGGGAATGGCTAACATCTCTGAACAAATTTTGCCAAGAAAACCTCATGATTTTTAAATCCCGGTTTAAATCTGGGAATATCCTGCAAAAGTGGGATTGTTTTCAGATGATGTCGGGCTAATTGTGCATTAATGTGGCATTAAACCATGCAGAAAGTTGCAAAATCATGCTGCTTTTTAATTTAAAGAAAATACCCAAAATAATAAGTGGCGCGATTTTGCTCACTTTCTGCATGGGTTAATGTCGCATTAATGCTCAATTAGACAATATCCCATTTTTGCGGGATAGTCCTGGGATCTAAACTCCATTTATCCATGGGATTTGGGCACTTCGCCTCTTGTGTGATAAGGCCCTATGTGCCAATTTTATACAGAAAAAAATGCATCAATTATAGCATTTTCTGTGCAAAAACCAGCATTTTATGTGCAAGAGTTAATATTTCTGCACTGAAATATTATTTTCTACGCAGAACGTGCAGGAAATGTTTTTTGTCTGCAAAAAACAACTACATGTGAATTTTGCTCACACTGTCCACTGAAAAATAAAAAAGATAATAGGATAATATGTATCAAAGTAGGAAAGTACATCTGATAGCTTACCTCAAAGGGGAGGGAAATCCATTCTGCAGAAGCATATGTTTTAAAGACCAGTTATTATACAGATTCTTCATAACATTTTGTATTCAATACTGCTCTTCAAACAAACACAGGATGATTCAGGGCAGAAGATGTTTGAATAAAAACTTGCTCAAATCAGAAGCTTGATCTTGAGATTGTGAACAAATTGTGGAACGGTTGCAGCTAAATAATTGTATGAAAAGAGCTATGAAAGCAAAAGAAAGGAACACCTGTCATTTGTACTCATTCATTATCATGTAGGAGATCAAAGTGTTCCATTTCAGAGCCTTATGATATGATGAACAACAAGAAAAATGAACACAGCAGGGAGCTTGGAGGGAAAAGGAAATGACTTTGTTTGTAAATATGGAATCAGATGTTGCTATTTTGATACCAAAGTATCTGATAAATGGCCATGATCTAATCAAAGTCAGCATTTTTAAGTCCTGGGGATTTCAAAGTGGCCAGATTCAAAGACATGGCTGTTTTAGTCTGGAAAATCAGTTTGCAAAGAGATCTTGTAGCACCTTTGAGACTGTGGCACTGAGCAGATGGTCCAGAAGAGCACAGGTTGAACCTGGGCCATTTTGGGCCTTGTGTTCACCTGGGTTGGTCCCCTCGCACTGATCTGGGACAGATGACTGGTGTACACACCTTACCTTGCTGTGTTGCTGCTGATATTGAGAAGCCCCCCATCACTGTATCTGATGTGGAAATGGAGCTCCTGGCTGCATCCACATGGGCGGGCATCAGATGCGGCAACAGGGGGCTTCTCAATACCAGCAACAGTATGGTGATATCAGAAGTAGAGAGGGCTGTGTAAACAGCTTTACGGTGCTGCAGAGTTCCCAGGAAACTCCATGGCAAAACTGGGTTCAAATTGACCCAGGGGACAAGATCAGGCTGGATCCACTGGGTCAGTGTCTCATCTGGCAGGATCGGGCTCAATCCTGACCCCAGGATTTTGGCCTGTATCATCTGAACTGGATGACATGAGGCTGTAGGGAACATGGGCCTTTTGGCCTGAGTGCACAACCCTATACTGAAAGAAAGAAATAGCATGAGCCTTTGTACGTCCTACTTCCTCAGATGCATAGGGTAGGCTCAAGTCTACAAAATCTCATGCTGTCAATTTCTTTCTTTTTGTTAGTCTCAAAGGTGTTACAAGTTTGCAGGAATTGACATAAACCCTGGGAAAAAATTGAAACTGGGAGGCAGGGAAATAATTTTTGACATTTTAAAAGCAGCTAAAGATCCCAGAAGATTCATTTGGACTGTTCCTGGCAAACCGGGACAGTTGGAGAGTATGGTGACAGATATTTAGAGGTGGCAATAAGATACCAGAGGAGAGAGCTGCATTCTAAGCATCCTGCCTATGCCACCTTAAATTATCCTCCTTCTTTAAGGGGAAGGAGAGTGGAGAATGTTTTCCCATCACCAGTACTGAAGAAAGATTCTCCTGCCAGCCATGGAAAATAAATCTTTCCATTCTTATCTCCTCCCACCACTTCCCTCCATGCCTTGGCTTGCCACTAAGTCATCATTAGAGATTGCCTGTGTAGGCATGTGATTTAGAAATCATGACTTATTAAACTGCCAATTGTTTGTTTGAAAAAGGATCACTGGAGACACAGGCTTTACCAAACTTCTCGGGAACTTAAATTAAAATCAATGAGAAGTTCATGACTCACATTCCCTATGGAATTCTTGGAGAATTTAAGGGTTATTTTTAATTTGCTACTAACTGGACTGCTTTATCCACTTGAGAGACTGCAGCCTTACCAGCTGCTGACTTCAGTAACTTCAGCATATTTTCCCCAAACTAAAGCTTTTGTAGTTTATGCTATTTAGTGTGAGCTATATTTGGTGCTCTTATGACATCATAACTATTATTAATGTTATCCATATCCATCTTTAGATATAGGTGGAATGCTGAGCTAGGCTATTTGATATCAACTTCTTCTTTTAAATAATTGATAATAGACAAATAAATCAGACAGCTTTATACTAGCTTTGGAGTGTGTCAGGTTGGGTCAATTTGGTTCTGGGGAGAAATGGGACTTTAGGAAGTATTTTGGGCCAATCAAAAGAAGCAGAAGAAAACCTTCAACAGATCATATGAGGAAGATAACATTGCGATGTGATGCAAAAAGGAAGTATTCACTGCCAGGAATAATTTGCAGCCTGGGACATGATCCTGTCTTTCCCCATTGTTGTTTTAGACTTGTAAGCTGCCTTGAATTCCTGTACTGGGAGGAAGGCGGGATAAACATAAACATAAACATAATAATAATAACAATAATAGTTGTTCTTGCATGCCTTCAAGCCATTTCCAACATATGATGACCCTAGGTTGAAGCTATCATGGGGTTTTCTGACAAGTTTCTTTAGAGGGAGGTTGCCCTTTGTAACCTCTGAGGCTGAGAGAGTGTGAATTGCCCAAGGCCACCCAATGGGTCAAGCTGGGATTCGAGCCCTGGTCTCTAGAGTCATAGTCCAGTGCTCAAACTACAACACCACACTGGTTCTCATTGGATTCGGGTAAAAGCAAACTGATCAGACTCTTCCAGCATCTACTGTTGTCCTCATTAATAACATTTGCCACCTTCACAACTATCTCATCTTGCTTAGTCAGATAAACAAACAAGCTTAATTTATATACCGCTTCATATCGCCTAAGCTGTGTCTAAGCGGTTTATAACTGTAAGCTAATTTGCCCCAACAATCTGGATACTCATTTTAGTGACCTCGGAAGGATGCAAGCCTGAGCCCTTTTGCTGGTCTTGAACTTGCAACCCTGTGGTTCTGAGTGAGTGGCTGCAGTACAGGCATTTAACCACTGCGCCACCAGGGCAAATGTATCCCAGCTTTCATCAGTGAAATACTGGAAGGCATGATGTGAAGAAGTGACAGCAAGGAATTGGTGGGAAGCGGTGTGGCACCACAAAGCCTGTCCTTTGCCTCTAAGCCTTCAAGTGTGGTGGTTGGTTTCTCTCCTGTTATCAGTGCAGGAACAGGAAAGTAATCCATCTTCCATTTCATGACTGTCCCCCCTGCAGGTGATCCAAGTTGATAGGAGTCCTTTTAGTGCTGGATCTCTGTTGGTATGGGATGTATCACCAGGAAGAGCTGCCATCCAACTCAGAACATTTGTTAGTATAGCAGGCATGAAACTGAATTGTGGATTTGCCACCACCATGACAATGGATTCACCAGTCAGCCCTGTGTCAGTGTTGCAGAAAGATTAATCTGCCCAGGCAAGTGACCTTTGTAAAAGAAATGGGAGTGGATGTTGTTCTTTGCCTTAGGGTGTAAAATGCCTTGGACTAGGACTAAAGAAACAGAGAACTACATGAATCAGCAGAAGGTTTGCTGAGACACATTGCAAACATATACAGTACTGAATTAGATCATTGGTTAAACTAGCACAGCATTATTGTCCCTGGCTGTCAGCGTCTCTTTAGAGTTTCAGGAAGTCTGCTTTCTTGACTTTGCCTAGAAATGTTGGGAATTAAACTAGTGAACTTTTATATGTCAAGCATGTGCTATATTATTGACATCCAACCCCTTCCTTTAATATTAGTAGGATAGTTTAAAATACACATAAATCTTTTGAAAACAGAGCTTAAAGGGAGTGTCCTTGTCTGAATTTTCTACATTATTGCATTGGACGCATACATCTGGAAACTATCACTTAAATTTTTGCTCATTCCCCCAACACAGTGTTGCTCCAGGCATTGCAGGAAATTAAAATGATGGTCACCAGTGGGGAAGTCTTGGAAGTGCCTTTTGATTCACCATAATGTTCCAATCAAAATGACAGTGCATTGGGAAGAACTTAGATCACAGCTCTGTCACATTATAACTTGGCTTTTCACATTGCTATCAACAGGTAACTCACTGCAGGTGGCAGGAAAACACAAAGGCTAGTGCTGGTGACTCTGAGAACTGGCACTGGCCATGGTTTTATTTTAATGTGTGCCAGGAAAATAATACTAGGAAAGGAGGAGGGCAGTAGGAAGACAGGAAGTCTGCATACCAGATGGAGAGACTCAATCATGGAAGCATGCCCTGAGCATGCAAAATGGCTGAAGACAAGGGTTCTTGGAGACATTTCATTCACAAGGTTGCCATGAGTTGAAGCTGCCTCAAAGACAGTTAGCAACAAATTTGGGGAAACACTAAATCTCTCTCTCTCTCTCATTCTTTCACAAGCATGCACACACACACACACATCCTTTATAACCTGAATGATAAGGCATGGTGACTAAGGCCCTGTACAGACGGGGAAGGAAGGGTCAGCGAGACACTGGCCCTTTCTGCTCCAGATCGGTGCCACAGCAAACGCACGCCGTTTTGTACTGGAATAAACTACAAAGGTTGATGAAGTTGTTTGGGAACTCCAGGATATATTACTAACAATCCCTTCTAGTAAGTGCCAATACAGAGAGTTTCTTTTGTAATCTGCACCCTGATAAGGGATGCTTATTAATAGTGAAAACCTCTGGTTGTTTTTGTTTGTTTCTATATCTTCTGGTCTAAGCAATGATGGTAATGAGAATCAAGAACAGGAGTAGCTTCCTCTGTTTGCATGAAATACTTTCTTTGGCACTTGGAAGTGATAGTGAAAAAGAGGAAACACATGAAGGTAGGGGGACTGCATGGAAACCTTCTTGATCAAGAGGTCTTACTACCTACAACCACTACAGAATCAGAATCTAAGATGTCCCTTCACTGTGAGCAAGCCTTTAAAGTAACCTTCCACTCTGCACTCACCAGATGTTTTAGTCAACTATATCTCCCATAATCCCTTATCACACTAATCAGACTTGGAAGGCTGATAGAAACGGTAGTCCCAAATACATGGAGTACATCAGGCTGGGAAAGGTTGATCCAAATTTTATATGGAAAAAGTCTTGTCATGTATATAATGTACACACTGTAGCCTAGATTCTTTGCAAATTCTGTTTACCCAGTTCAGCTTGGTAAGCATGCATAATCTTTTTAGTTTCTCTATTATTTGTCACTTTTGTTTGTTTTTCCTTGGTACACTGCAGTAATATGGATTCATTACAAATGTATCAACAGAAATGATCATCTCAGAATCAATTTTGGCTTGGGCATATTGTTATCCCAAACCAATTTGGAAATGCTTATGCTCTCTCTCTTTTTTCTCTCTGTCAGGATTAACGAATATAAATCTTCTTTTCTCTAGCATCCCTGAGAGGCACACTTTAAAAGCAGCCTTGATTCAAAATTCTGCAGCATGCTTCAGATCCTATAAAAAAATACCCCAAATCCTTAGATTAGCTGCTGATGAAGTAAGCACTGAAACTGATTGCTGAGACTTGCATGCCACATCCCTCTGCCTCTCCTACCAACCAGAATTTTGTTCCCAGCAATATATACTGCCTATTGCTTTCTGAAGGCATCAACATCAAAAAAGAGAGAGGCTTGAGCATTTAAAACAGCCTCCACTTAAAGATGCCTCCCATAAAACATACATCAAGCAAACAGAACCTTGCTTATTGTTTTATCATGAGAGAGTAAAGGGAAGGAAGGAGATGTGATACTGTTTTCATCCACTTCTATACATGGTGACAATGTGGAATAAACACAAACATCCTCTTCTGTTCATTTTAACAACCATTTATGACTATAGAGAGATGATGCTAGGCTTTATCAATGAATGGGGCAATAGGACTCTGATAAAATTTGTATCCTGATTATGAAATCAATCTGACAGCCATTCACAGATGTGTTCCATTTCTATCTTTCCATGAAGATCCACAAAGTACATTAACATCAAAATGAGGGCTATTCTTCTAATACTGGACTAGGAGTTCTACATCACCAAAGATGATGCAGGATCCAGTATTCAGTCACCAAGATCCAGTCCTCAGTCACCATTCTTTGACTCTGGATATCAAATTAATATCAAAAAGGGATGTTTTAAGGAGGTAGCCAAAAAGGTGCGCTCCAGTGCAGGAAACCAGCCATACAATGTTAAGAAGTACAGATGACTCAGCATGGGAGAAGCCAAAGGCACTTTCCTGACATGAGATTGGTCATGATCAAAATCAGCACAATCCCTTCAGTAAGGGGTGTGATGGTGAGAGCTGGAGCTGGAAATATCTGACATACTACAGACAAAGGGAGTTTCCTTCTGGGAATGAAACTCTTTTTATTTGAGGACATTCACACTGACTGGCTGTTTGTTCTTGTATATCTCATTCCATTCTTCTCCCCTGGGAAAGTCATTTAAAGTTTAATAAGGAGATGAGAAAATGAAATCTTGCTCTTCCCAATAGGCTCAGTCAAAAGCAAACTGCTGCACCCTCTCCTTGTGTTCTTCCTAATGAATTACTTTCATGATATTGACTACTGTCTGATGATTCTTGGCTAGAATTATAGAATCATAGAGTTGGACAAGACCACAGGGGCCTGTCATGTAGGAATAAATAATCAGCTACTTGGGGCCTGATTTTCATTTGTAAAATGTTGGAATGTATGGTGACAATGTTGTAGTAGTATTAGTATTAGTGCTATTATTATTAGTAGTAGTAGTTGCTGCTGTTGCTGGTGGTGCACTGTATTGCACTTTGCAGATGAAAAGACAATCAAATAATTCATAAACTTTGACGCATTGAACACCAGCTTTAATGTGCAGGAGCCAGACAATATAATCAATTATGCATTTGTGAACATGTACTTCCTTTCTTCAGAGAACATACTATTTATAACAAAACTCCTCAGTCATATTAGCCCACATACTTTTTTGACTCTCATTGATGCTTTTGGTTGAGCCAAAATGCATGAGAGTCTCAACTACAAGGCATTCTCATCAACCCAAAATTGAAGGAGGTCATCCTCAACCATCGCAGTTACTTGGGGACTTTTCATTGAGCCCTGGATATGTTCAACCCAGCTAAGCCTATCTGAAAGTAATTAGTTTTTCCCTGCCAAGCTTGGAATCAGCCAAGTGGTTTCATGGAGATCTGCCAGCGGAAAGCAAGAATAGGACCCTGAATATGTCAGGAATGAAAGAATGAGGAAGGAGGGGGAGGCAGAGGAGGAGGGGGAGGTTTAGTAAAATCTTGCAGTTTGCAGGAAAGGACTATATGGATGATTTTGAGGATTATAAGATCAACAGTGTTTTGTTTTTTTAAATTGGGAATTCTGATGATTCAAAAGTATTCCAAAACACTCAAAACCACTGTTATGGCTGAGATGAAAATAAGTAGCCTGGTAAAGACAAAATGTGCTAGAGAATGCTGATGGGAAATGCTGGAAATAGAATTGCTGGAATGCCTATTCCTGGGATATTTTCAAGGTGTTTTGACTCTCTAATATTGGGACTGTTTCTTTGTCTGCATCCTTTCTTTGCCCTGATCATTCATGAATGATTTTGGTTCCTCTGCCTTAGAGGTGTTGCTGCCTGTCATAGTTTTCTGTTTCTGCTTCCCATGATAATAGTATGTCCACTTCCAGAAGGTGGAGAAAATATCCATAAAATTTTTTTTTCTGTGCAAAAATGTCTGCTTCTTTCACAGACAATGCTCCTTTCAGCACAAAACAGGTACATATACATATCTACAGAAAAAGTCCCAAACAGTGAATAATAATAAAAACTGCAGTTTTTGGCTATCTTCTTTGCCTTGTTTGACTGTCTTCTCGCATTGAGAAGAAAATTGTTTAAATTACTCATTGTTTCCTTTGAAAAGAAAGTTGACATCCAAATGACAGTGCTATGCATTCTGTTGAGATTCTTCAACAAAAAACAACTCTAGAAGAATATACATCCTACTAATGGAACGGCAGACAAGAGTTAGGGGATGGGGGACACATCATCCCCAGAGGAGGCCTTAGAGGACTACATCCCACTGCCCCTGAAACAGTGTATTCTGCTTTGGTCAGCCCCCACCTGGAACACTGTGTCCAGTTCTGAGCACCACAGTTCAAAAAGGATGTTGAGAAACAGGAGTGTGTCCAAAGGAGGGTGACTAAAATGGTGAAGGGTCTGGAAACCATGTCCTATGAGGAACGACTGAGGGAGCTGTGGATGTTTAGCTTAGAAGAAAAGAAGGTTAAGAGGTGATATGATAGCACTGTTTAAATATTTGAAAGGATGTCATATTGAGGAGGGAGCAAGCTTGTTTTCTGCTGTTCCAGAGAATAAGACACAGAACAATGGGTGCAAGCCACAGGAAAAGAGATTCCCCCTCAATATTAGGAGGAACTTCCTGACAGTAAGGGCTGTTTGACAGTGGAACACACTCCCTCAGAGTGCAGTGGAATCTCCCTCCTTGGAGGTCTTTAAACAGAGGCTGTATGGCCATTTGTCAGCGATGCTTTGATTTGGATTTCCTGTATGGCAGGGGGTTGGACTGGATGGCCCTTGTGGTCTCTTCCAACTGTATGATTCCATGATTCTAAGCAAACAAACAAGCAAACAACCCTTTTTTGCCCTTCAAATTGGGGGCACCCACAAATTTTGTCCTCAAATATTCCCAAATGTGATGCATAATTTCAGCATGTTTTTGGCCCATAGGCTATTCTTGGCACAGGAGAGGAAGTGATCTAAAATGAATTTCCATTGTATTTCATGTTACAAAAACAAAAACAAAAAATGGCCTGCCCTTGGTTTAAAATGCAGCCCAGTGGAGTAAAACTACATGGCAAAATTGTCCACCACTACCCATTGAGAGGCATCCCCCTCCCCATTTTTCCCCTAAACAAATCTTTATCTTAGGGACTCTGTGTGCAAAGAAGAAGAAAAAAGGCCCAGGGAACTGCATGTAGAATGAGAGAGAGGGAGAGAGAGAGAGAGACAGAGGTAGAAACAGAGAGAGATGTCTGCACCATGCAAAGGAGAATTCAAATGCAAGGAGGGTGAGATTGGTGAACATACTACAACAAAATTACTGAAATACATGTCATATGCAGAAACCTTTTTCATATATTATAGCATTGCAAGTATTGCCTTTCTATTCCTGGTGTGTGTGAGTTTTAGTGCTCTCCACATAGTAAAGTGAAGCCTGATACATGGTGCAAAGGCACATGTGAAAAAGGTGGGAGCATGCAGAGGTTTCATTTTTTTCATGCTCCTTGTTTTGTTTTTTATTGATGCATTCATGCTAGCAAACTTACCACAAAGCTGTAAATATTTATTTAGTTAGTTCCTTATAATAGTTTTTCTAATGGGGAATTATTTGGGGACAATGAAAGACATTTGTAAATTAAGCAGATAAGCCCTTTGGCAGACAAGGAATGTTTTGTTCAGCACAAGAATTCTATTGTCCATTGCTTTAGTTGTCAAGTGTCTAGGGAGCTGAGGATTTATGAGGATGGTACAATGGTCCTTTCAGTGTGCAGGCTAAGAAGCTGTGAGATTCGGTTCCTCTGCTTTTCAGCTTCTAATCTTTTTATCATGCAAGGACAATGTAGGATTCAGCTGGTTCTTGGGACCCATGACTATCCATTTAGCATCAGTCTCTGTGAAGCAATTACCATGGGGACAATGAGCGTGTTTGACCACCCTCCCTTCTCTTTCTTTTTGTTTCATATAAACTACCAGTAGTTTCAAAATTGCTATGGCTGCCATTTTGGATAAACATTGTCATTAAGACATGGTTTATTTTACAAGGAAAAGGGATAATCTCATTAAGCGTCTGGATAAAGGAGCCACTATATAAATTCAAGTTGGACACCAGGAACACTTTATCGGTCACCTTAAAGTCCCTCTCCTCTCCTGTTTGAAGTAATTAAACTTTGAACAGTTCAAACTGAAATAGGGTAAGCTGTGTTAGCTGATGAAACAAACTTGCAAATGGTGATATGGAACAACCCCTGTGCCTGTTATCTAAAAGAGCAGAAGTATAACAAATGTGCTAATTCAGAATGTGATCAATGACGTTTCTTCTATTTTTCCCCAATGAATCTTCTTGAGAAGGTATCTTGAGGAAGTTGTAATGAATTGACAATGCCTCCTCCATCCTAAGCAAACATCCCTGGATATTTTCCTCTAAATTTAAATATTTAAATAGTAAATGATGTCTTCTGCCACTGATTCCTCTAGGCTTAGGACAAGTGGAAGGTCCTAGCAAAGGGAGACATCGGATCCTTCTATATAAACAAACACTTTTTGTATGTCCATATTATTCCAACACATGCTCCATGCACTGCAACAGGTAATTTCCCAGATTACGGAACGGCCTGCCAGGTGAGATCCATCATATAACCACCTTAAACAGCTTTTAAAAAGCCGTTAAGACGAATCTCTTCCGGCAGGCCTTTCCTGAATAGATGCCCAGCCACCAAAAATAAAAACCAGTATACTGACCTTGATCAGCTGTTGTTATGTTTTACTGTTTGTTGGTTATTTAATTATTGTTTGTTATTTACTTTTAATATGCTTTCAATTGTAAATTATTTCATCTTATTTTAAGAGAGGGAGGGATTGGAGGGATATGTAATGTATAACTTTTAATGTTGTAAGCCACCTTGGTTGCCTTGTGCAGAGAGGCTGGATAAAAATAATTTTTTTTTATTATTATTATTATTATTATTATTATTATTATTATTATTATATTTAGACAATCTCTGTTTCTTGACAGCTGTTTCATATTTGCCTCTAGGTGGATTGCATAAACCTCAAGTCTATGCCTCTGTAGTATGATGCCAATTAAGGCCATGGCCCAACATTCAGAAACTGTAAATTTCCTAACTCTCAGTCTTTATCATTGGCTATGTTGTTGTTGTTAACTGCCTTTGAATTCACCCCAACTCTGTGTGCATACAACATCTCCATTAAACCCCCTCTCCCCCATTCTCCACTGCTTTGCGTAGATCCTGCAAATCCAGGCCTGTGACCTCCCCGTCTGAGTCTAGCCATATAGAGTGAGGTCTTCCCCTTTTTCTACTACCTTCTATCTTTCCTAGCATTATTGTTTTTTCTAATGAGTCATGCCTTCTCAAGATGTGGCCAAAATATGACAACCTCAGTTTCATCATCTTGACTTCGAGGGAGAGGTCAGCTTTGATCTGTTATATGATCTACTTGTTTGTCTTTGGCTGTCCACAGTATCCTTAGCATTCTTCTCCAGCACCAAATCTCAAATGAGTTGATTTTTCTTTTTATCTGCCTTGTTCACTGTCCAGCTATCACATCCATACATAGTGATGGGAAATACCATGGCTTGGGTGATTCTATCTTGAGTGTTCAGTTGCATATCTTTACATTTTAGGATCTCATCTAGTTCTTTCATGGCTGCCCTCCCCATTCCCAGTTTTCATATTTTTTTGACTGCGGTTTCCATTCTGATCAATGTTTGAGTCATACTTTAAAGGGAAATAATCATGACTTAGAACACATTTTTAGAGATGTTACAAGGAGGAACTCAACACATAGTCAACACTGGTGCTACAGGTCCATGTTTTTCTTGATATTTATTATCATAGGGCCTGAACAGACAGGCCAAAATAAAGCTGCTTCAAGTCACTTTGGAGGTATGCTCTTTCAATGACACATGCTTCTTAAGAGACCAGAAGGACCAGAGTGCAGCTTTGGCACAGCTTCTGGCCTCTTAAGATGTGTGTGTCGTTGAAATAGCATACCTCCAAAGTGACTTGAAGCAGCTTTATTCCGGCCTCTTAGGATGCATGTATCACTTAAAAAGCATACCTCCAAAGTGACCCGAAGCAGTTTTATTTTGGCCTGTCTGTTCAGGCCCATAGAGGGAGAATAGGAACATCTAATCCAAGACTCTGCTCAGTGTAGGGATATACCTGATTTCTTTGAACTCGCCTCAGAGTGCTTAAGAATCCCTGAGCCAGCAGAACATCCAAATTGGCTGCACAGAGACATTCAATGGTTTTTGTTTCATCCCCACCTTTTCTTATAGCCTTCCTTGCTTCCAGAGCACATCTTCTTTTATGTTTGGTCTTGAAGGTAATGGAATATTGACACAGCCTCTGTCACTTTAATTGTGGAACTGTCTTCCTCCAGTAATATGTCTGTATTGGCTAGGTGTCCATTCTAATCTTGGTGTACAGGAGTGCTGCCATCTCTACAAACTCTTTTTTTATTTCTTCAACATGCCTTTACCATTACTTGGCATTTCAGGTGAACTGTTTTATGGTTTGTCTTTTGCAGAAAAGTTGGGGTATTGGATACTCAGCAGCGCAGAACTAAAAACTCCCCTGGTACTGCTGAGTTACTGAAATGGGCAGAATGTGGTACTTCAGTCAGCATTGGTTGCCAATGGGTGAAGGTAAGAAGCCAGATCACAAAAATTTATACTTGAAAAGCCAATGTATGCAGAAAATATTGCCATGTTCATATTCCACAGGGTAACAGTGGCTCCATCTGCACCGCAGAAATCATCTGGTTCGGCACTGCTATGAAATTCTGGGAACTGTAGTTTGTTGTGGCACCAGAGCAGAGAGACTGAATTCCTAGAATTCCATAGTATTGAGCCATGGCGGTTACAGCAGTGTCAAATCAGGTTATTTCTGCAGTGTGGATGCAGCCCGTGTCATCATAACATTTCTTGATGTTTCTCAGTCTCACTTTTGCTTTTGCAATTTCTTTTCTGCTCTCTATGATGGTCTAAGAGAAGGATGCTTGAACCCTGTAGGATACTGTCTTACTAATTTTAAAGCAAGGAGAGGGGAAATGGGACCTATAGCTGCATAAAGGCCACCAGGCTCATTTCTGTGGCCCCCAGGGACTCTCCAAAGTGGTTTAAAAATCAGCTCCAAATGTCTTCTAACATCTTCAAGGCAGTGCGGGGAGTAATTTCACATTTTCCCTCTGGCCTTTTTTTGAGTGGAGGCTGGATAAGCCTATTTCCAACAAGAAATGACCCAGACATTGGCTTCCTATTGGGAAATAAACCTCTCAGAGGCCTTAAATGGCCAAGAAAATGCTAGGAATGTGGCAAAATTGTTTCCAGTGATCCCTGTGGAGGTATGTTTTTTGGGGAGTGGGATTAAGTAAGTAATCTCTGGCAGTTGCTCATGCCTGTCTGGTAGCAAAAGTACTTCAACGGGAGATTAGCATAAAACAATGCTAAGTTACAGTTCATTAGGAAGCCTTAATATATTGCCAACGAAACTGAATGTTTACCAAACCACTTGTGTCAATTGTCTTATCTAGCACTAAGGATGTTTTTAATATCAACAATAGTTTAAAATGGCTCAGAGTTAGTGTTAAAATAGTCACTGTTAATAATTCTGTATTTAATTTCACCGTGACTTCAGTTTCTGAAATGTTACCTTTCAGAAGTTATACTATATTTATACCTGGACATCTTGATAAACACTCCATGCATCTGAAGATAATCCGTAAAAGCTCATTCTATAAATTGTTAGTTTTACAAGATATTGTTGTCTTTGGATGACATTGGCTGGCCATTTCATATTCTACAAGGAGTCTAGATTCTTGGCTTTTGCCCTGGTATTATAGAAGAATATAGAATATGGAAACCAATTCCATTGGGACCAATCTGGAGTATTCTGGCCAGTGTAGACCCACTCCAGATCAGGTGTGTTCATGTTACCTGGTGCATCTCCTGGTGCAGGTTGGTTGCGTACTGTAGTCTGGTTGTGCCATTTGGTGAAAACTGAAGAGAACCTAAAAATCCAGAAACACACAAAATACAGGTGTTGAAGAAAAGGATAAATTCATAATAGATCATGAATGGTATGCATTTGTTACAGTTTATTTTTTGTATTTTTATGAGTTACAAATCATGGTGTGACAGAACCCAGTGCCTGGCATTTCTTGCCCGGGAGGCTCCATTCATTCTAAGAACTCACTAGTTCATTGTCTCGAGGGAAATAATATGACTACCGAAGTATGTGTGTGCTTGTGTTTTTATAGGTATGTGTCTGGGAATCATTAAGTCCCCTGGCCAAATAAGTTCAGGCGCTGGATCAACATGAAATTATTTTTATTTCAGTGGTTTTCTTTAAATACAACATTATGAGTCTGGTTCTCATTCCTGGCTCTCTTTGTTTCATTTGTATCGTTTGCTAACTTTTTTTCCTGAACTTTCACAAGCTCCCTCCTCCAGGTTGGCAAGGAGTCTTATATATAATTATTACCATACTCCTCTCAGAATGGTATGTAAACTATTACCAGCCTCCTCCTCTTAGGCTGGATGGCTATTCCTAAACTTTGTCTCAGCTGACAAAACTGCATGTGTACTCTCAACCTGAACGCCATCTCCTCACAACATCCCATTCAATCTCTTTGGACAAACCTTTTGCTTCAGTCCAACAACAACAACAACAACAATTTTAATAATAACCAATAATTTTATTGGTTGCACCTCGACTTCAAAGAGTTTAGGAAAATTGTGCATCTTGAGTGATTAAGATGAGTATTCAAGATGACATACTAGTGGTAAAGATAGTCATAATAGTAATTGGACACAAAAGACAAAATGGTGCATAACAGTTTCACTCCTTAAATGTTATCAAATGGCTAAGGATAAAAGGTTCACATTCCCAGAAAACTTGAATATCCCGGTCAATTAATGAGATTGAAAAATATAGAGTATTACAAATGATGATTCAATGCAAAATGTATATGAAGAAGAAGCTGCACTTGACTACCAAACCTTAGATTTGTCATTGCCAACTGCAACAATACAGCTGACTGGCGATCAATGCAGGTGTTCAGCCTGAAGATAGGTAGATGGTGTAGGGAGGGGATCATTGCAGGTGGAGGTGTTGAGTATATATGGAGTACATATGGTACATATGAAGGCATGATTTGCAATTACTTCTGAGTATGTTCGGACAAGATTTCACTTAGTGAAATGGCCACACCGAAAGACAATTTAGCCACAATGATTCCAACTTAGGAATTGAAAGACATTACAGCCATGAGAAATGAGAGGGAAATCGTGCTATCTTGCAGCCATTCACTTCTCCATTGTGCTGGCTGGTCTTTATTTTTAGTCTGCAGATTCATGATATCCCCTTATTGCATACGCATTCTCTTGAAACCTAAAAATGTTCACTTTTAGATATGTCCAACCTTTTCTACATTGGCTGTAACAGATATCATGCCAGTATCCGTCTCCTTAGCAGCATTAAAATTCCTGCCTGAATTGTGATGCTCATAATGCAGTGCACAAGCCTTTGACATCATGGCTTAGTGCTTAGCTGACTCATTCATATTGTTTTATAGTCAGGGCAGTAATGTTCTGCTTGACAGCTACTTCATTTTTGCTCAGAATGTCCTTGAGTGTTGATAATCTTATTTCTGTCAGCTAAATGGCCTGTGCATTGTGATATCCCTTTGGGAGAAAAAAAATCTAGCTAGCTATCTGCACAGGAGAGTGTGTGTGTGCGACATTCATTTGCCAGTTTAGATAAATCATACTATCAAGCATTTGAACATGTTTTGATACTTAAACCAATGGGCATCCTTTTAATTTATGTAGAGATTTGAAAGGCAGCAAAATCTTTTCAGGATCAATGGATAGATTTGGTGGTTAAAGATAGGCAGAATAACTGGACCAAGGTAAGCAAGCTGGATACATACCAATGTCTTGGAGTCTGGTAGATTCTCCTTCTTGGGAGGTTTTTAAAGTGAGGCTGCATGGCCCTTTGCCAAGAGTGCTTGGGTTGTGTATTCATGCAAGACAGGGGTTTGACTGGATGGCACTTACGGGCGCTTGAATTCTATGATTCTATGATTTTGCTTTACAACTCCCACCAGTCCTAGTCTGTATGACCAGTTGCCAGGAATTATGGGGACTGAACTTTAATATGTTCCATTCCCTTCAACTAGATGACATATCAGTGTTGCAAAGTGTTTGTGCAGGAGAGATAGCATATCCATGTGTTTGGTTGTTTGCCAGCTGTTTCTCTTAATACATTGTTTTTTTAAGTGCCATTACCTACAAGGTACTAATTTTGTACCCAGTTTTGGCAGCGGCGGCAGCGTTGGATCAGAGAACTACCTTGCAAAATTCTGAAAATTTGAAATGTTAGAGGACAATTGCATTCTTGTCTGTGCGTTGGCCCAGGAAATTCAGATTAAATTGGTTAAGATGACCAACTGAATTTTCCCCCCGGCAATGCTTCTTAACCTCATGCCAAACAGAGATGCTTATATCTGTGTTCTCTAGAATAATTACAAGATCATATCATTAATAATGAAAAAGTAGCAGCCCCATCACTGAAAACTGTACATACAGATCCATTCATTTTGATTATATATTTTCTTTCTTTCCTGGTGACATTAGAAAGAATCCATTTTAGTCAGCGGGGGTGATAATGAAATATGATCACAGCCTTGAAATGTCAATATGTGAGGAACCGAAGCATATTATCAGGCTTCTATAGATGCCACTATTAAAAAAAGGGAGAAGAAACTAGTAGAGAGATGAGGAAAAACTAATACAGGCACTAGTTATTAGATACAAAAGTCTTACAGTGACCACTTGGCATGGACATCCATCATAAAATGATGGAACAATTTGGTCCCATGTCAGTAGGGAGTGAATATGCTTTGGAGAGTACTCTGAAATGTAATGGGGATTTCTAATGTACTGGACCTATTGGCAGGTTAATATATAATAATAAATAATAAAAACATTTATTTCTACCCTGCTTTTTGTTAAAACAATCAAAGAGCTTACAATATTAAAAGAATACAATAAAAGACTACAACTCACACATTGGATAACTCCCCTAAACTTCAGCCTAAAACCTGATGTATATTCACTGCCTCACTGACAGGGAAGCCATTAGCCATTATATGAAAAGGACAAAGAAAACCTCCAAAGGCCCCATAGGATCATACCTTTGAAATACTATATTGAAAACCATTGAAAAACTACAACAAAAATTTAAAGGAACACTTAAAATCGACTAGCTAAAAAGCAATATAACATGAGGCTATGGACTGGTCAGAACCTGGAGAAGGGTAGATGGATTGGTCAGAGGATAGAGAAGAGGAGATGGATAAGGAGAGCATAGGGAAGAAGAGATGGACTAGTCAGAAGATGGAGAAGAGCAGGAACGATGGATACAAGCTACAGGAAAAGAGATTCCACCTAAATATTAGTTGGAACTTCCTGACAGTAAGGGCTGTTCGACAGTGGAACACACTCCCTTGGAGTGTAGTGGTGTCTCCTTCCTTGGAAGTCTTTCAAAAGAGGCTTGATGGCCATCTGTTGGGGATGCTTTGATTGAGAGTTCCTGCATGGCAGGGGGTTGGATGGCCCTTGTGGTCTCTTTCAACTATACTGTTCTATGATTCTATGAGTTATGAAAAACATGAGTATGTTTTTCTTGCACACTCGATGTCACATTATGAGCAGGCTCCAGGTATAATGCTACAAGCCATTCAAAATGAACACCAGCTGCTGCAAAGTTGATGTTCATTTTGAATGTCTTGTAGCATTATTACATAGGCTTATTGATCCTCAATTCCAGTTTATATAAATGTCTTGACAGGATATTTGGTTTATTTTCAGTTCTGGTAAGATGTTCTTCTTGCCTTTCACCAGGGATGGAGATATTCAAAAATAGTCAAAAATGTCATGATGAGAAGAATCCTAGACTGATGGTAATCTTTGCGGTGCATCTCTTTTATAAAAACTTTAAATCATATGCTAAGAATTATGATAGCAATTTTAACTCAGAGGCAGGGTGGGTATTGCTTTTGGTGGGCATAGGGGAAAATGGCTCCAGGTCTTCCACACCTAAACACAGACTCTTGCAGTGTTGCTTAGGTGCAGATTCATTGAATCGTAGAATCACAGAGTTGGAAGGGACCAAAAGGGCCAGCCAGACCAACCCTCTGCCATGCAGGGACACATTATCAAAGCACCACCGACAGATAGTGTATGGATTTTACAGGAGTAGAAAATATAGCAGTGCAACATACAGTGATATTATACTCTCCAGCATTTCACAGATGAAAACCTGGACAGGTATAGTCAAACAACCTCAGACTATGGTTAAGATGGCAAACATTATTAATGAGCGGGGGAAAAAAAACATACAGCACACCTGTGCCATAGTTGGAATTGCCATAGATGGATTTAAGCTTCTGGGCACAGCAAGCCTGGGGAGTTAAAATGGTGTATGCACAGGAGCATGCGCCCATAGGAATCAATGGGACTTGAGGTGCCACGTTTTTTGCCGTATGCAGGGGGGTCCAGAATAGATCCCCTGTGTATACAAAGGGCCCGCTGTACAAGCTAGGAGAGGATGCAGCAGTTTGTTTTGCCTGAATCAACTGGAAAGGACAGGATTCTGCTTCTTCTCATCTTTTCCCCTGCTGACTTAATGTAAAGCATGTTACTCATACACTATGAATTCATTTTGCACTGGCGGAGGCAAGTAAAGGACAAAAGGGGGTAGTGGAAGAAGAAGAGAGAAACTGGAACATTTTTATAGCAGCGGAAAAGAGGGATGGCCAAGAATTAATCTAGACTGACTTTGTGAAATGACCAATGTTGGAGAGTATGTGCTATTCCCAGGCTTTCCCTTGCAGCCCTTATGGAAAGGGCCGAGAGTGAATAACAAATTCTTTAATACAATTTTGGGTTATTCAAAAGTCTTCTTGACATACTGAGAATGATATTCTGGTGTTTCTGTGCTTCCATATGGTATAATAAATGCTTGTTTATCACATATATCTGCTTGTGCTTTTGGACCCGAATTCTGAATGTATTGCAATGACCTTTGGTCATAAGCAGTAAATGAGTTAGGAATATTTTTTTATTTTGTCTTCGGTGCATGCCTGATCCAGTGCTAAGTCTCTGCCCTGTGATCTCTGCTCCAAAGTTCCCTCACTAACTAAAAGACATACACCATATACTTCAATGTTCCAGGTTGTACCTCCTTCTTTCCTTGCTGCTTTTTTTAAATGAAAAAGGACCATTCGCCCCAAACATATCTGTAGTATACATTTGATTATCCAAGTTCCATTCATGCTAGAGCTGACAGGTCTAGTGAAATAGTAAAAGGAAAAGAATCCTAACCTATCAACCTTACTTCTGGTCCTGTATTTCAGCCTGAATTCATAAATACAGGGGTTTCCAGTGGGCCAAGTGAAATTGAGGAAACTGGTGTCTCTGCTAGATGGAAGCAAGCATAATACATTGAAAATTTTGTTTAAAAACATTTTAGGCAGTGGATAGAAAGTAAAAAAGGTTCTGCCTTGTCTATTTTAGTACCAACATATCTTTTTGCTGTAAAAACTTTCAAGAAGCTTCCTATGCTTGCACCGATTCTTCACTTGAGAATACCAGGACCAATGAGTGGAAGCATTCGTGTGGAATTGTTATACAGTATGAAAAGTCACCCAAGCATTGCACCACATGCTTCAAGTACATAGAAAAAAGCATTTCAGAATAGACTGAACAAATCTATCAAGGTAGAGTGTCTGTGGATTATAATCAAGACATTCAGCCCTGGAGGGGTATGCTGAAACGCATAGTGGTCTTACTGGTATCATACAATTTGGCATTCTGAATAAGCTGCTCACACAGAACAATAGACAAATTCCCTCCATCACACAGCAGTTATTATGATGTGGTCATAGGTGAACATCTATAGTGAATATCTCAAAAGAGGCTTAGTGCTTTTTAGAGTGGGAAACCATTCAGAATGAATGAATAGTCCTTATGGATGAGGAATGTTAGATGACATACAGAACAGATTGTTCAAAGCAAGGTATTATTTTGCCATGTTGAACTGCACATATGATGACAGTTTGTGAAGAAGTTGTGAACAGTGAGATATGTTGATGAAGATGGCAACAAGATGTTTGTAAAGGGACATGTTTTAGGATGCAGGGCAGTTCATGAATCTAATGAAAGGCTTAGAGAAGTGTTGCTGAAAAACAGTATTATGATAATGGTGGCTAACATGAAGAACGTACAAAGTTGGCCACTTATGCCTAATTATATTAAGCCAACAGGCTCTGTTTGTATCCTTTGGCAGTAATTTTCTCAGTTTGGTAGTTTCATATGCACAATCTTTGTCAATGGAATTTAATACCCCTGGAGGGGATTATCTTAAAACCTTGAAACGCTACTAGAAGATATGCCTCTGACCCTTGTATGGATTTACACCAATAGTGTGCAATTGCAGAAATTTGGGGACCTTATTTTCTGTACAAGGAACTCTCCAAAAGCTACAAAGACTGCCAAAATATGAACATAAACCTAAGTCTACTTACAGTTTTGGGGAGGAGGATTTATTATTATTATTTTCAGCAATGTGGGGGAGTCCTGGAAACTTCTTAAATGACATTCTCCTCTTATAAAGGAGAAACAATTCTTCCCAAAGAAGATGTACACTCTTGGAAGTCATGAAGGGCCAAGGGCTGCAAAATCTGTCCAGGGAGCATGCCTCCCACTCTGCATCTACTCTGTCAACGGATGATCTAACTTTGTCCACAGTTGATCTAACACAGCATCCTCGCTGATAAGAATCACGCCAACATTGATGTTGCAGATATTTGTGTTAAGCTGGGCTGTCTCCATCACATTCTATGTGCTGGAAAAGGCTTATGATGAGATCCCCTGACGTACATGCATGATCACTAAACATCAGAGTACCACTACAAATCCTCCTGACATTTTCAGTTACAATTGCCAAAGGCTAGTGGAGCTTCTCAAAACTGAAGAACATCAAAATGTGCTTGTGATCTACCATGGCAGATGAAGAGCTCACAACTTGCTACCCATTTTCTGTCCTATTCTCTGAAAATGTTATTGTTCCAAAACTTGATCTCTCACCTCACTGTCTAGAGTGTGCTCAAACCAAAGCTCAGAAACTGACATTATAATCAGTGGCAGAGCACAATGAAACACCACAGAACTATCACAGGCTTTACTTTCAGTGTTTCTTTGTTCCTTGTAGTAGTTGCTATCTTTTGGGAAGCATTCTTCATACTTTAAAACTACTAAAGGAAACTGATTTTTGTACTTTGTACCCAAAGAACTTATGCTTTTCACCACCCTAATTCTCTGTAGACAATGCAATTTGTTTGCACTGGATGCATGCCCCTTTTCGGTGAGATGGAGGATATGATAGAGACTCCTCTACTCCTTGCAGCAGCAACTACCAATTTTGACCAGCAAATTGTCTCACTACCTATTGTTGCAAGTTGTAGAGTTAGGTGACTTCAAATGCCAAATAGAGCTCTTTGGGATGATGGGATGATGAATATTTGGGGGGACGCTTGATGTAGGATTGCCACACTATAACCTAGAGATGTTGCCCACACTTGGAGAAATCAAAAAACAATGTGAAGAATAGGAATTGTTCAGATTTGTCAAGGACAAGGCCAAAACATTGAGCCAGAGTATCTAGTTCTGAGAAGCATCTCATGGATTTTCACACATGAAAGCTAGTGACTGTAATGATTGATCAAAGAAGCTTCCCAAACAATTTTGCATGTCCACTATGGAATTTCAATGGCTTTGGTGCAAAGATGAACAAACAAGCAGCACTTTTGTTGACTGGGATGTGAACCTGGTTGTCCATATGGTACTTATCTGTCTCATTTCTGTTGTTATCTGAAATGCTTTCACCCTCAGGAATGTAAATTTCCTGTTTCAGTATCCAGTCATCAAAGAGTAGTCAGGAAATATTTAAAGGCAACAATGATTGTTGATTTAAAAAAATGCAGATAAAAATGTTCCATCAGTCTGTTCAAGATTCATGCTACCTAGTCATTCCTATTGCAGAATACAGAGGTTAAACAAACAAAACAACACACATAACCATCTAGGTCTTGTTCTGTCCAGTCCATGGAAGTAAAGAACTGGATTAGGATTCTCTGTTCATAATCTAGTATTGATGAATGGCTATTTTCCTGGGAGAGACATCACTAGACAAAGATGCCCATTTATTTCCCCTTGGAAATTAATGTTTGGAACTGTTTGCTTCCTCTATCAGACATGGTTTTGAGCTTGATTCTTTGAAATTTAAAATTATTCTTTAGGATAATCTTTTTTAATCATTATTTTTCTCTAAGCTTCAGCCTTCTATTCTTCCATTAATGAGTGTAATCAATGCTTTTGATCAATTCTTTATTGACGAGTCAAAATTTGAATGGATGTCTGTGGGAAGCATTAGGCTACACTGTAATTTTTTCTGCCTGGCAATGTTGGCTGTGCCCAGATGTTAATATTTAGTTAGAAATACTAATTCCAAAGGTAATTTCTCATATGATTGCCCTAAACTTTAATAACATGATTACAGAGACATTGTTGGATACTTATAAAGCTGGTTCATCAGGTAAAAATAATTCAGTTTAATAATATTTACCTTATTGCCCATTCCGGATATTTCTTGATCTTCAGTATCCATTCACTGCCATCTGGTTCAATATTTATGAGATCATCAGGTGGACTTAGGATCTCCCAACTTTTGGAGCTCACAATTATAGTCATGAATGCCCCAGGCTAATAGCTTCCAAGGTGCTGATATTGAGACATTGGGGAATAATGACTGCAGTGCTTCCATGATCACAGAGTGCATTGAAATAGCTGCAGAAAGAACCTAAGGGGTCTTTCCTGCTGCCTATCAATGTGTCCCATGACTAGGAAAGCACTGGAAATATGTACCTATATTTGCAGCATTTGCAAACCTTGAAGTTGGGGCACTACCTAGCTTGGAAGGTAGGTTTTTGATGGGTAGTATTAACAGAAGTAACTATAACAGTGGCGTAATGTCATAGCTATCTCCACTGAAGCAGGATCATGGGCTCAGTTATTTTACACATCCATGAATTTAACTCATATCCGAAGCTGATTCACTATAGGTAAATGAGACTTTCCCAATGGAGTGGGGAGTTTTGAAATAGCAAATACATCTCTTATAAGGTGAGAGGAAAATGGCAAATATTATGTAGTAAACATCATTAAAATATGTGTGCATGAGCCTTGAAAGCAGCTTTCCTGATTCCTCTAGATTGGTCTTAATATGCCTCTATTAATTTACTAATTATTTAGACTATTTTTTCAGGCTTGTCTAGAATTTCTAATCAGAAATATTAGTGATCCCAACTATGTGCTTCTGTGCATATCAATAAGGGTTTAGCAGCTGATATTACAGAAAGAAAATATCATAACCTGACCAGTATAAATTAAGATGCAAAGGATGAAAATTTGAATATATAAAGGAACGCTCTATTATTATTATTATTATTATTATTATTATTATTATTATGCTTTATTTATGTAGCGCTGTAGATTTACGCAGCACTGTACATACAAACAATAAAATAGATAAGAGTAAACCTGCCCATGGCATACAATCTAAGAAATAATAGCATAATACATATAAATAATACATAACAATACAGTACAGGAAAGGGTTCAATAAAACAGGTAAGAAGTTAAAAACATCAAATACTCTAGATGCCACATCATTTAGAGATGAGTTTAAAACAACAAAACATTTGTATTGCGTTACAGTTATCTCAACTCCCATATGGCACTATACCATTATACTATTGGGAATAAAAGTGATCTTCTCTGGCTTCAAAAGCTAATTGAGTTCAGGCCTAGTTGTTGTTGTTGTTGTTGTTGTTGTTATTATTATTATTATTATTATTTGGATGGAAGAAGTCAAGGTTTACCAGATAGTGCTTGGAAACTTGTCTGAAATGTTGGAAGGCTGCAGCTGGAGTTAATGATAGTGAGATAGATGGAGCAATAGTTGAAGTGAAATATGGCTTCCTGTGTTCATGATGGAAATGTACAATATGATCCTCGCCACAGTGAAAATAGTTACACCTGTAAAATTTGGACAGTGCAGTTAAGAGAATTTCCACTCAGTTTAAACAATGGGACAAAATTTGCAAATGCCTTCATTTCCAGGGTAGAAAGAGCTTGCATTTTATAAAATGTTAAATATGGCAGAGAGCAGATCCCTGGCAAAAGTAACCCTATGGACACAAATAGTTTGAGCCTTGGGCTACAATTGTGGATAACAGGATTCAAATCCCCACTCAGCAATAGAAACCACTGGATGACCTTTGGCAAGTTGCACTCAGCCTCAGAGGAAGGCAAATGGAAACCACTTCTGAACAATATCCCCAAGAAAACCCTGTGTTAGGTTCACCTTAGGGACACTATAAATCGGAAACGGCTTGAAGGCTTACAGCAGAAACAAGTAACTGGAGATACTAATAGAAAACCCACTCTAGCATTTGAAAGCATCTGAATTCTGTTGGTTTAATTGCTTGAACTGCATAGCACAAGATCTTCCCTTCTCTCTGGCTCTTGGGGGACTTGGGGACTATCTTTGATGTGTGTGTGTGTGTGTGTGTGTGTGTGTGTGTGTGTGTGTGTATATATATATATATATATATATATATATATATATATATGTTGGTACCCTTAAAAGCAAGTTGAGAGTGGATAGCACAGTATGGGATGTGTGTAGCCCTTTAAAGTTCCCTGGGAAGCCAATGGTATCCCACAACACAACTGCCTTAAATGCATAGGTTCTCCCTGCTGTGGTAAAGTGCATCCAATGCTTTAGAGAACAAAACACTGAAATGTGTAAAAGGACCTCATGACCTCTCAAAAGAACCACGGGTGAAAGAATGCCCAATTGCTAACTGTTATCAGAAGTTATAAAATCTGACAGTTTCTCTTTCTTCAATATTAGTTTTGGGGAAAAAAATAACAACCCTAAAGTTCTTTCCAATGTGAATAGAGAAAAAATATGAATTTTGCAGATCTTGTCAACACCAAACTGAAGCAAATGATAGATAGATATTTATAGTTAGAAGCTGCAGTTTATTTTATACTAACACGATTAGCTTGTGTTCCCAAAGCTCTGTCTATTCTTGGTAAAACCACAGAATATCTCTGAATCTGAAACATCAACCATGAAGGGGTCTTTGGAATTGGGAAAATCTATAAGGATGTATGTGTGAAGTACGATGTCTCCACTTTTCTCTTGACTGCTTCTCTTTCCAACCACCCTCCATTATTGTAATGCCAACATTTCAATTAAACTCTGTCACAAACTATTTATCCTGCAGCTCCATAGTATTTCCCTTAGCTAAAGCTGGCTGGACAGTTCATTAAAAACAAACCAAAAAATTAATAGCATAAGCTGGCAAGGAAACAATAACTGATTATGACTGCCCTGTGGCACCATTCTGAATTCCATGTACCTGAATAAAAATTAATCCTCATTACTCACAATAGAGGGTTGTTTTCAGTGTTTTCAGCAGTGGTAGACTCTCTGGCATTTGATCTGATCCCTGAGGAAGATTTTCTTTTGGCAAATAGAGGAGGTAGGGGGCCAGGCCTCCTTGATAGGACACCAAGTTGAAGGCTGTTCAATAAACCTCAAACCTTGTTGGCTTCTTGTGAGCGCATAAATAGATCTCAACCACCTAGCAGGCAAAATTAGATGGCCTATGGGCTGTATTCAGCTTGGTAAACTGGTACAAAGATAGATATGTAAAGTTCTGCATAGAGTTACCATATCTTAGGGGTTGGCCTCTGGCCTATTTCTCTGGTCTTCGGGTAAATGGATCTCAGGTTGAGAACACTGCCTTGAAATAGACACAGAAAGAAGGAGCTGGGCCCTATTGATGCTTTGGAGCAGCTGTTTGCAGACTCTCTCTGCCTAGCCACCTCCTCCTGCCCAGCACAAAGCTTCTCAAACTCTAGCCAGTACCAGAACTTGCCGGATGTTAGTTGTTAGTGCAATGAAATTCTGAGATACCTTGAACATTGCTGCTTCGGGACCTGCTGGATATGATGCCACAGGATTTCTGCTCTGTGTCTTTTCTGTTTTATTAACTTTTCCAGTTCTGTTCCTGGATTGCTTACCTTACCTAAATGGTTTAAGCTGGTGTGCAATTTCCTTTCTTGAGTTCACATAGCTAGAAGAAATTGTGGTAGGAATATTATTATTATTATTATTATTATTATTATTATTATTATTAACCTTTATTTATAAAGTGCTGTAAATTTACACAGCGCTGTACATACAATCTTTTAGTTAGACGGTTCCCTGTCCTCAGGCTTACAATCTAAGAAGACACGACACAAAAGGAGAAGGGAGTGGTGGTGGGGGATGGGATCAGGTCCAGCAGTTATCTATCTATCTATCTATCTATCTATCTATCTATCTATCTATCTATCTATCTTTACATCTATATATAGGTACACACACACAAACACACACACAAAACCACGGACAAAGAAATCAAAGCCTTACAAGAATCTAAACCTCACAACCCCTAGATCTACTGTATTAAGATCCAACTCTTTGTGCTATCCTAACACTTCACACAATGGTGTTCTTTTAATGTATTGGAAACAAATAAGCACAAACTAGTGAACTGAATGAATTGAGAGAGCTGCTAGGAAACAACAAAAAGATAGGAAATACAACAAACTTGGATCCCATTGAGACCATTACTGCACATACGTGACTATTCCTCAACATCACTAATGGGGTGGGGAATTTTGAGAAACCATTTCTGTAAAGATGTGGTTGAAAAGCCATCACCACCATCCCAAAGCATCTTCCCTTGCTCTGTTTGATTTCATAGCACAAAACTGTATCCTGCATTTTCAACAGGGAATCTTTAAATGATTCTCATTTATGATAATTGTCCTCTCTAAATTATTTTTCTCTCTGTCATTATACATTGTACCTTACACAGAGAAGACATATAGTTTGGTAAAATTGTCATAATTCATGCTCCAGAGGTTGTGATAATTTATACAAGTCTTCCTTTTCCCAACAGTCCATTTTAGTTTTTTCAATAGGGCTGTTTTTCTTTCCTGCAACCCTTTGCCTTAAAAAGTAGGAGAAAAAGAGGCCCTTACAGGAAGCAGCCCCCAGTTTAATGAATCATGAAGTTCAAATGGTACCAAGTAGAGCTGAACAAAGATCCCATTGTGACTTAGTGCAGTGAAGCCAATAGCCAAACCATGACTGCCGTTTTTGTAGCACTCTTGCAGCATAAGCAAAATGATGCAGCAGAAGATGGTTCAAGACGTTTGCCTGTCTTGCGCTCTCTGTTCAGTTGTGTCCCTGTGTTAAGTTATTGTCTGTCAAAGATATTTTATTACTTTACCTTTCACAAAAAAGAAAACTTACTACAAAGAATTGTTGCCTTCTAGTTCCTCTCTCTCTCTCTCTCTCTCTCTCTCTCTCTCACACACACACACACACATACACACTTTCTGAAAAGTATCTGTTGTCTCATCTGTCTAATGGGATTGGGATGAATGCACAAAATTCTTAGGACTTATATATACTTGATTATAAGTCGAATTTATGCATAAATCGAGGGCAGGCATGGGGGCAAAATTATAGATTTTGATATGACCCATGGATAAGTTGAGGGTAAAATGTAGGCACATGTTAAGAAAGGATGTAAAGGACAAAGCAAAGGAAAGTGATACCAAAGAACTTGCCAAATTCTGGCAGACATAACACCTAGCTGGTGTTTCTTTTAGGTATTCCCAGGATGGACTAAGTTCTTGCCTTCTGCCACTCTACTCAAAGAAGATGATGATTCCTTTCTTTGGATAAGTGAAGTAGAGTACTTAACATTGATTTGTGGATAAGTTGACAGAGATTTTGGGGCCAATTTTTTGATTAACATTTCTAGATTTATAGATGAGTTATACTGTTATCCCTCTATACTCATGGATTCCTTATCCATGTATTCGAGCATCCATGACTTGAAAATATTTTTTAAAATATAAATTTACAAAGGAAAACCTTGATTTTGCCATTTTCTATTAGGGACACCATTTTACTAAGGGCATCCATGGATTTTGGTAACCATGACCTAGAAGATTCTAAGGGCCCACTGTAGAGCATATTTGGAGAGCTTTACAAAAGATGAGTTTTTCCTTTTATGGCATCTGAAGAAATTACAAGTCCTAGAGTTCTTTAGTCCCTCTTGGAATTTCTTGTTCAGATGTAGGGAAGGTAGAAAAAGTATAGATGTGCTTCTAGAAGAGTAATAAACAGATTTTCTGTGATCGCAGAGGTGTGGAAAAGCAGTGCTGCCAGATTTGTGGGCCTCCAAGTGCATGAACTGAATATTCTAGTGACAAGTAGCCATTTCTAAATGGCCACACACTTGTGTATAATTCAAATACATAAACATATATGCAAAGAGCTTAAATTGAAATTAAAGACTGGAAGCTTGGAAATATCCATGAATTGGTTCATTAATTTATCAGTTAGTTAGATTTCTTGCTAACGAAGCTGAACTCCATAGATTTCCAGATTAATGCTGAATTTAAAGCTACATTTTAATGAGTTAATTGATTTAGATTGTTAGAATTTGTTGGAGGATGGCGGACTCTTTCTCCAATGTGAAAATGAGAGAATGAGAGGATATATAAAATATTTTATTTCTCAGAATAGCCAGTTGGTTCTCTCTCTCTCTCTCTGCCAGAGTCAATAAGACAGGAAAGCCTTAGGAAAAAGCAGACCTATTATGTCAGGTGGGATAATATGGTTGTTGTCGCTTTCTTGAGAAGGAGAGAGGCATAATGTGGACAAATTTGATTTATGCAAAGGGTGGAAGGAGGGACAATATATAGAACAAATAATCTTTATGATGGTTTCTTGTTGTGAGTCATTAAGTCAGAAATGATTTGATAACACCTATCACAGAGCAAGCAAAAAAGGCAAACAAAGCTTCAAAATTAAACTTTGGCACGAGACAGATGGACCAAAAGGGGCGTGTCGGCGCCAGTAATAGGATTCAGGAGTGTGCATTAACCATATGCTCCCAAACCCTAGAGTTTAACATCATGGCATCATGGTGACGTCCCGTCCACACGGGCACCGCCATCATGATGAAAGAGACGTGCAGTGTATACATGTTGCTCTGCGTTGCTTGCATCAAGAGTGCACCAATGGCACACGCATGACATGCGTGTGCCAACCTAATAAGAACCCAGTTTTTCTGGGTTCTTTTTGGGGTGGAGGGATGCCAAGCAGTTTGGCTGCTGTAGCGTCCCTTTGCAGGCAAACAGGCCGCCACCAATCAGCCCTTTTGGGGTGGTTTGTACCAGGCCTTGGTTAGATAATTTTGTGGTAGATGACTTCTGTACTTTGACTTAGTCAATAATAATTCTGATGCTGTTTATCCTGTGACATCTCATGCAGTTTTATGGCATGATGTACTTCTCAGCCTTGGCTGAAAAATGGTGGAAATAAAGCAGTTTGCATGTTTTAATGACCTTTTTATAGGAATTACTAACCTTATTAATATATCTGGTGTTTCTTGTTCAAGAATACATTGATTGTTTTTTTATTACTAAAATGCTTTTAAACAAACCATCTGGCATAAGGAAAACTCTGGGGGAGTGTAAGGAGGCATTTGAAAAGCTAACATATGCTGAGCAAGAGGAGGTAGCTGATGAGAGGTCAGAGGAAGCAAAGAGCACCAGAGATGACAAGTTCATAGAGGGAAGCAACAGAGAAGAAAATCCCCCTACATTTTAGCCAGGGAGGAGAAGAGCTTAGAGAGATAGTGGCTGCTGCTTCATTCCTCTGGACAGTTGAATAGTGCTGGATAACAGCAGATCTTCTGAGGATAGACCAGAAATCCTAACTGTACTCTTCCAGCATCCAAGAGCTCACCTCACAGGACCAGAGCGGAGGAGGACAGGCTAAAGAAATAGATTAGTGGACTGGCTGTGGGGAAAGATGAGAAACAGACCCCACCTGCATCTGCTTTAACATGAAAGAGCAGCTCTTCCTCCAGCCTCACATATAGCAGCAAGGAAAGGGGCTTTTGAAGACTGAGTTGGATTCATATGGTGGCATTGTGCTCAGTCTTTCCTGAAGGAACAGGTAGAGCTTGGATGCTCCTTTGCCAGTGCCTATAGTTCCACTGATTCCAAATGGGGAGCACTTTTGGTTGCTGGATTGTAACCCACCTGCTCTCTTATTTCTCTTGACTTAGGGCTTTGCACTGGCCTGGGCCCGAAAGTAGGGCTCGGTAGGGCTGAGCGTCCACATGCGTCCAGCCCTACTATCGGAGCCTGTGTGCCATGTTGGCACACCCCCGTTTACATGACGCATAAGGGGTGTCATCATGGCATGCGAGTACACCTGTGAAGCCCCTAAAAAGAAGCTGCCTAGAGAGGTTTCTTTTGAGGGAGCGGGTCGGTGCCACAGCGTGTGGCTGCTGCAGCACTGACCAAGGGCAAAAGTAGGGCCCCTTACTTACCTTCACTTACAGATCCACTTATGACTTACCTACATCCTGATCCTGTCTCAACTTATCTGTGGCCATGGTATGATTCTGCCTTGACTTATCATCTGTTATGCCCCCTTCTTGTCTCATCTTAACTGCCTATGCATCCTAATTCTACTGCAGCCTGCCCACTGCTATGCTCATTTCATAAATGGTTGTTGTTAACTCCCTTCAAGTCAATCCCGACTCATGGAGACCTTGTAGATTAAATACTCCAAGACTACCTATCCTCCACTGCTGTGTTTAAGTCCTGTAAATTCAGACCCGTGACTTTGTTAACAGAGTCCATCCATCTAGAATATGGTCTTCCTCTGTTTCCACATCCCTCTACCTTTCCTAGCATTATTGAATGTCAGGCTGTCCTTGCCTTAGCTGGGTCCCCTGCAAAGTTCACTGCTAAAGAATTGTTAATGAAGTGGTCTTTTAGAACACAATTCTGTGGTCTGGTCATTTCCTAGTTGGTAAGCAAAATAGTTACTGTCATTTGACATGGAAGGGAAGGAATTTGTTATTTCATTTCTTATGTTTGGCTCAGGCAGCTTGGCTGGCAGCAGCTTGACCTGGATGTCAATGTAATGGGGGTGGGATGCCTTTTGCTGTTCCATCTCAAGTAACAAGATGTCTTTATCCAGCACTGTATAGAATAAACTTCATTAAAGGAAGCGATTATGATTGCAATATCGTTGCTTTGCCTGGAGAGTAGAGCCGGTTTTAAAATCTAAAATGTGCAAGGCTTGTTATCATTAAAAAGGTTGCCTCACCTAACTGCAGAGAACCAATTAATTCTTGCAGCATTTAATTAATCCCTCTTAATAGGTAAACACTCTCTTTGTACATACATTAGCAGTCTTGTCACATAGTCTTTCTTTTCAAAATGAAGAGTGTGAGAATTTAATACATTGCATTCTTCATTTCTACTTGTTTTATATCTGGATAAATGAACATTGACAGGGCAACGTACATAATGTACACTGCCAAATCCAGACATATATTGGGCAAATGCTTTGGCAGTGAAAAGCCAGGAAGTCATTTTCAGCCATCAAAGCTATTTTACTTAGAAATGTGAAAATAATCTGACTGTGAATAGAGATAAAGAAGCACATGAAACTGACCATCTGAATGGATTTCAGTATTCATGTTAGGACCACTTTAAGTGAGTGGTTCAGAATATTTGGCTGCCATGATAACTATAGGTCTGCCTTAACTCATTTTGTTGGACACACTCATGCCTTGATATGTTCAAGCAAGCTTCAGGCTGGGCTTATACAGTTTATTGGGTTCTCTGTTACCCAATTGTAATAGTTTTGTGCTGAAAATAGAAGCTTTTTTGCAGAAAATACTGTTTTCTGTGCAAAATAACCACGTGAATTTTCACAGTATACATTACTCAATTGTGAATAGTCTTTGAGAGGGGCACAGTTTTCAAAGATGTTCTCACTGTGGGAAGAAAATTGTTAAAATTACTAATTGCTTCCTTTGAGAAGAAAATTAATAAAGGATTGCATTCCTACCCTGCTGGCTCTGCCAACTTGGCAAGTTGTGGCTTGACTTGGATGGGAGGAAAGTTCAGACCAGTTCTTAGAGAGACGTTTAGACCAGCAACTGAGATTTCCCTGTGGAAACATAGTGACCTATTAAGCTGATTCATCCCCAGAGAATGATGGAATCTGAGGGATTGCTAGATGCTTTTGAGAAGTTTCTGGTTGACCTAGCCTTGATCTCACTACTGTTATGGGAAAATGGGAACAGACAATTGATACAGTTATTTCCAATCACCCTCTATAATGGTGTACAGCTGATATGGAATCATAGTATAGTGCGCCCATGTTATACGTGGACTTGAGCGTATGCGCTCAAGCTGCGGTGAGCACACAGGGCACACGGGGTGGCGCGTCCCATTCAAATGAATGGGGCACGTGCCCATGGCACCCTGCACGCTCCCACGCTGCCACGCACGAGCACCATTCAAATAAATATGGCTTGAGCATAGGTGGAAATCGCCTTACGCGGGGGTGTGTGTGTGTGTGTGTCCGGAACAGATCCCCCACATAAGGCAAGGGCCCACTCTACTATATACTCATAGAGTTGGAAGAGACCACAAAGACAATCTAGGTCAACTTATTGCTTGGTTTCCTGTTGTGTCAACTCACTGGATGGTAGGGATGGAAAGAATATTCCAAAAATATTTGAAAAGTGGTCAAAAACAGGTATTTCAAGTGTTGAAAAATTTTGATGAGAAGAAACCTGGACTGGTGAGAACCTCTTGAGTTTGGAAGTTATTCTGCACCAAATTTACATGTGGTTGTTTTGTGCGGAAAACAACATTTTATGCATATAAAATAATATTTTAATGAAGAAATATTAATCTATATGCAGAAATGCTGTTTTTCTGAAGAGAATGTGCTGTAAAGAGGCATTTATTCTGCGTAAAATTAACACATGGTTGATTTGCCCAGGAAACATCCTTTTATGTGCAGAAAACATCATTTTCTTTGCAGGAATAAATAATTTTGCATTGAAATACTGTTTTCCATGCCCTAAATTCTGTTTTCCGCACAAAACAAGCACCTGTAAATTTTGTGCAGAATAAGTTCCAAATTGCAAATAGTATTGAAGATTCTGAAGATTTTCACACAGCAGAAAGAAAATTGCTGCAATTACTTGTTAGGTTCAGAAAATAGCCAGAGTTGTTCCATCTTGCTTTTTAATGCTGAAGGTTTTAGATACTGGGAATGATTTTACCTCCAAGGAGTGGATGTGGCAGTGATGAATAGCATGTTGGCTCCCATATGTTGCACTTGATAATATCTGGGCCCCTGTCCCTCATCCTCTTACTCACATGCAAAATTACTCACGCACATGCACATCAATTTTAATGCTTCTTCAGACTGTTTTATTTTAAATCTCTTTGTAATCTGTTGGATGATTATTATTGGGTTCTTTTTGTTAGTTGCATTGAGATTGTCCACTAGAGGAAAATTCTTAGTTATTCCAGCCACACACATAAATAAAAGATAGCAAAAATATCATTACCCCAATGGCAATTATTGCAAAAGATGATACAATTGGTAGCACTGTGTGCGGGTTTTGATGTAAGGCAAATATATCTGCTGTGTGTTTAAATTAGCCTGCTATTTTGACTGCGAAATGTGGTAGATTAATTTTGGCATGAGGCTGCAAATGAAAAGAAAGGGGCTAAGGTTAATTTTAGCCTTCTTATATGTGAGGTCTTTGTAATGGAAAGCATCCAGAGTGGGCTTAAAATGTGAACACGGCATATAATAATTGGCAGTTTCTTGACTTTGGTTATTTCCCCCTGAAGGCATTGTATCTAACTACTCGCTTATATAACAGTAAGAGTATTGGAACCAGAGGAAGGAAAGGCTATGGTGATATTGGATTTTGAGCATACAGTAAATTATGAATTTTCCACTTAGTTCCAAGTTGCAAAGTGCAGAATAATTATTTAAAATAAACTCCAAGAGTACAGCCATTATTTCAAATGATACCATCAATCACTGTATCCCTTAATAAGACTACTTAGGCTGGTTGTTTTCTCTTTCTGGCAGAGTTTATGCTTAAAGACAGACAGTTTGTATCACATTTATCTCAAGTGCATCTCCCAGAGGGTAGCAAAAGAACGCAAAATTCCTTTTGCAACCATTTTTCATTTCCTGAACCTTTCGGTATTAGTGTTTCCCAAGGCTGTTTCCATGTTATTTAGTTTGGACTGTTTTGTTTCCTTTACACTTCTAGAATGTGTTTGCACTAGATGCTGACTGTACATGGCTGAAAATTAAACTAAAACCAGAGAAACAGAAACTCTGTGACAACTCTGGTTAACTCCTTGTATGGCAGCTCTGTATACACAATCCAAAAGCACTGTATAGATGCCTCCATTCAGCACATTGAAAATATGAGCCTCACAGCCCAAACTATAAGTCGATCTCATGTATAAGCCAAGGGCAAGTTTTGGGCCAAAAGTATGGATTTTGATATGACTCATGAATAAGTTGAGGATTAAGGGAATGAAACAAAGGATGTAAAGGATGAAGTTTACTGTCTTCATACAGAAATGCCTTATTCAGATCCTTCTAAGCCCAAATCCTCTTGGTACTCTTTTGAGGGAAGGCACCAAAGAGGTGCCACCACTGCCATTTCCCCACCCAAGCATTAAAAAAAGCCAGAAGCAGCATCATGGTGGAAAGAGTAAAAAGGGGTTGATGCTTCTTTTGGGTGCTCCCAGGATGAACTAAACTCTTACTTTTTTCCACTTTACTCAGAGAAGAAGAAGCATTGCAATACATTACTTACATTGACCCGTGGATAGGTTGACCCCAAATATTTGGGGGGATATTTTCTCCCACACTAGACATAGGTTGTAAACTTTAATAGGCAGATTTTATCACACGCTTCCATGTCCAAGTAGGAAGCATCCCGTACCTGACCCGGCTTTCCCATACCCGATCCAGATTTCTCTCGCACCTTGCAATGAACAGCGAAAATCCTGTTCCGATTTTAGAGTTAACATTGGTTAACAACTTGCCAAAACAGTTTTAAAAACAATTAAAATAATTTCATTTAAACAGTATAAAATTACAATAAGATAAAATAAATACAAACGCATAAATAAACACACCAACGCATTCCAATAAGAAGTCTCCCTGAGAGTGATTACATATTGAAAGTCTTGGTCTGCAAATGAAAGGAAAGCAGGGAGGGAGGGCAGCCTAGCCTCTCATGGAAGGGCATTCCAGAGGATAAAAGTAACCACTGAGAAAACTCTCTCTTGTACCCTCAAGAAATGAGTCTGTGATGGTGGTAAGACCAAGAAAAGCCTTTCCCTAATTATTTTAAAGCTCTGGCAAGTTCATATGCGGAGATATGGTCTTTGAGATAGTATGGATCAAAGTCATAAAGGGCTTTATGCGTCATGACCAGTACTTTGAATTGTGCCCAGAAACAAACTGGTAGCCAAGCACAAGGAGAATACCGAACATCATCTAACCATAACAGATCAGTTGATGAACACTAACTACTGTATTTTATATATCTTCCGTATGTCTTAAAATACATACTGAATGCATTTCCACTTAATAAAGTACCTAACAAATAAATCAGTTATATGACAGACAATTAATCAACTGAATACTTTTAATCTTTTGACAGCCCTAATATCACCCCAATAGTTTTTGGAAGAAGCTTGCCTTCTTTGAAAACAGAATATTCAAATCATCTCTTATTCTGTCAGCTCCATAATACAAAATGTCTAACCAACTACAGAGGGAAAGCGACTTTTAAAAATGCTGTTTTCAGGAACAGCTGGGGATAACCAGATTTATACATTTACCCAATATGAAGCCCAGAGAGATAATTCTTAAATGCATGGGATTAAGATTTCCATTCATAAATGTGCACAGAATGGGATTTTTGAAGCTACCCCAAGAGATCTTCCAGGTTAAAAAAAAAGGAGGGAGACAGAGACTTAAAATAATGACTCTAATCCATTAAGAGATTTAAATACAAAGGTACATACTGAGCACATCAAAACCATACAATTATATGTCAGTCTATGAAGCCTTATAGAAGCTCTGTTGGAGAAATGCCAAGAGCAGAAGTTTTAAGCAGCAACAGAGAGTGTAACACAAGGGCACTCAAATCATGGACGTTCCACTTTTTTTTGTTCTGTGTAAGGATATGTTTGAGTATATAGCCACTCCTGTCCTTAAAGTATATAATAGATATGTTGTTCTCAAACTGACTCCATATCAGCTCTACAGATCAAGCGTATACAGTTGCCCCTCCAAGTCCGTAGACTTGAAATGTATGGATTTGGAAATCCACAGAATCCCAAAGGGGTGTGTGCCCATGCCCCATTCAAGCCTATGGTCTTGTATATGTGCAAGATTTTGAACTCACGGAATGGATCCCCTGCGAGTTCAAAGGATCGACTGTATATGCATATGCATATATTTCTTTTATAACATCTCAGTATTATGAAAATGACAAACTGCAATCCATAATGCAGAGAAGATATGCCTTCTTCTTTGATCGGTATTTTAATTTTTAAGGAGGGGATTAGTAGACAGTACCAAATGTCATACTGTGAAAATAATGAGCCCTGGGTGAGGGCCTTATTAGCCTATTTGAGAATCCATCTTAGGTTAAAATGGTCTTTATCTACCAAGTAAATGGAATATTCTGAACTGTTTCATTGACTTTCTATTAAGTATCCAAATAGAGCTTAAAGACCACCATTGGAGAATCTTTGTTTGTTGTTGTTGTGTGCCTTCAAGTCATTTCCAACTTAGAGTGACCCTAAAGCCATGGGGTTTTCTTGGCAAGATTTGCTCAGAGGAGGTTTGGCATTCCCTTCCCCAAAGGCCCAGAAAGTGTAACTGCCAGACGTGGAGTTAGAAGTATCTAGGTGCCTTAATGGGATTCAGATTCCCACGTAGTGTAGAGAGATTTCAAAGGGACAAAAGAAGTCCAGTGCCACTGGAGAGTGTGTCATAATCTGCCAAAGGTGCAGTTAGAGATAAGAGTTTAACCTTAATAGGATTGAGACTCCTATGTAAGGGAGGGAAGATTTCAGAAGCACCATAGAAGCCCTATGAAATCAGTTTAAAGTGATCAGTTCCTTGGGCAGCGGAGAGCCATTAAAGGGAAGACTCAGATCCACATTATTATGTAGAATTGTAACTTATGATTAAAGCTAGAGATTCATAGGATTTATACTACTAATGAATGAGCTTTAGGGGAAGGTGTGTGAAAAGAACTAAAGCACAGTTGAAGTATAATTGAAGTCATTGTGTGAACTGAAACAAAGTCAACTTGTAACCAGTGAAAATATATATATATATATATATATATATAGAGAGAGAGAGAGAGAGAGAGAGAGATTGAGAACCAGATACCAAAAAAGATACCGTCATAAGTTCTGCATGTAAATAAGTTATTTTCTTCTTGTCTATGAAGAAGTGGCCTGACGTGACGTGATATGATGTGATATATATATATATAATCAAACCATGCTACCAAGAATATTAAAACACTTAATAGTAGAGACACTTAAGTGGGGAAGTGCAAGTCTTCCAATAGCTAATAGATGAATGAAATAGTTGCTTTTCCTTTGCTTCATAAAAATCTCAGTGGGAGGCAAACTTATTTAAACACCTTTTGATAATATTTTAGCTTGCTGAAACAGAAGATTGGGACAAATACAGTGGTTGATGTCAAGTACAAAAGGTCTGACTTGGATAATAGGGTAATTTGTCGAGGCATTCCTGAATATTTGCAAATGCATTTGCACAAATATAAAGATCCTCAGCAACCAGAAGCATTTACTTTAAATTAACTCACTAAATGCAGCCTATATCATTTGTTTGGCTGACTGGTATTAAATAGAAATCCACATGTTCACAGACATTGCGTATTTTGTAATGGAACCAAACAAAAACTGTAGGAAGGTTTTGGACCCGATTTGTCTTCCTGAGCACCTCATCCTAAACAATTTTTTCAGAATGCACATATGGCACCTCATTTTGAAGAAACTTCATATTTAGATTTAGGCTGACATCCTGAATAGTTTCATAAAAGTTTGAGACTAATCAGAAAATTGTATGATTTTGTTCCATTTTATATGGAATGTGGATCAACAACAGTAGATATCCTAATTTTTGTATATGTCTATTGTAGGTATGTAATTCTATACCAAGTTTCTTCCTGAAGGAAGCAATGAGTAATTTTAGTATTTGTCTTCCATCTGTAAGAAAATTTCAAAAACCAGCCTGTTTTAAAAAGGCTATTGGCAAAGCATGACTTATTCTGCACACAATTCACATGTGGATCTTTTGGCTAGAAAACTATTTCTATGTAAAAATATTGTTATCTGTGCAGAATTTTGCATGGACTGTACCAAACTGCTAAGACTCTCATCAGTCCTAGATTCTTGACATCCAGATGTTTTGTCACTTGGGAGGTGTTTACCATTTTTCAAATATTGTTTCCATTGCTAGTCTGTTCAGAAATCCCACTACATTCAGTGGGACACATTGCTAAGTCATTCTGTGTCTCCTGCCATGCAGTTAATTATTTTTTTACATAAAGAGAGGTTAAATTATTTGGTTTGCATGTTTCCTTGAAATCTCCACTATTTCTACAAACTGTCCCAGAAATATGCAATCCATCATAATGTCATTCTATAGCGCACTCTGGAAATCTATCTTGCTAAATATGTATCGCCATGGAACCACTACTATTTTAATTTATCATGCAGACATGCCTGTTAGACAAATCTAAAGGACTGTTTCATTGATGGAGCATGAATTTACTGTGTATGGAATAAAGCTATTTTGAAAATTTGTTTGTTACTGTTGGGAATTTATCTGCTAAATATACCATTGACCAGGCATGGTTTCCCAGACTCTAGCCTCTCTCTCTCTCTCTCTCTCTCTCTATATATATATATATATATATGTCTTGGCTCTTTGAGGGCTTCTCTATGATTTATTTGTTACCATTTTCCCCTAAGATATTTTAAAAATGAATGCTTCCCACTGTATCTAGAAATAATTATATCTATCTCACCTTCCTGTCCTCCTCCTAACCAACAGGACCTGAGGGTCACTCCAACCATGCCACAAACCCTGTCTCTGCTCCTGTGCAACGCCAGGTCTATTAATAACAAGTCCCACATCATCCACGATTTGCTAGTTGATAGCAACTGTGACCTGGCTTGCATTACTGAAACCTGGCTTGGGCC
>NC_056529.1:7978684-7996593 GCF_019175285.1 Sceloporus undulatus | reverse complement strand
CCAGTGATTTTAATCTACTGCCTTCATACCATCCAATTGCCCCAATTTGGGAAGGGCAGTCCCAATTATCGTCTGTCATCCCACATTTTCAGCTGTTTTTAAAATGTCCCAATTTCTCTCTCCTCTCATTTCCCCTCTGCAGTTTATTTAAATCACTACAAAATGAGCTGAAAGTGCAGAAGTGGTTAATTCAGCAAGGGAGGGAGGAAGAGGAAAGGCAGAGTTGCTCCCATCCCAATGTTGTTATGTGAATTGTTAGCTGCCTACTTTGACGGATGGTGATCTATGAATTGCTCCTTGTTGATTAGGTTGAAAATAGCACAAATCCATTTTTCATGTTTTCGTGCTTACAATTTAAAAGCACAGTACAATCAAAGATGTACAAAAGTGACCATTAGACTAGAATTAAAACATTACAATATTAAAACAGATCACTCATTTTAAAAAATAGAATACAATTTAAAATGATAAAAGGACCTTAAAACAGTACAAGTTGAGGCAGGAAGGTATCTTCAGCCAGCCCTATCCAGCAAGATTCATCTGCTACTGATGGAATTTCCTATGTCCCTAATATTAGGATTATGGATAATATTAAGTGTGTGTGTGTGTGTGTGTGTGTGTGTGTGTGTGTATGAGTGAGAGAGAGAGAGAGAGAGATATTAATAGGAATGCTTGCAAAGTCTCAGTGGTTTCTGGGAAATTGGTGAAAAGAGGACACACATCATTGTTATTCAGCTGAAAAGACCCTGAACTTTGGGCTAACCATGTGGTTTCTATAATGGAACATGTGTGGTTAAAAGAACAACAACCCTTAGGTACTGTGTTCATGTCAACCAGCTGAGCTTAGTAAGAATAAGATATTGGTCCATTTCCTCCCTAGAGACATTTTAAAGTAAAGAGATTACAGGAAAAGAAATTTCTGCATTACGCCCTAATTAGTAAATTAAAGATAATGGCTTAGATGTGTGGTTAATGTTTTGTATTTAGTTCTTCATGCTTGAACAAATGATAGTAAACAATTCCATATATCTACATGTCTCTATTATTCTAAAGGCTTTTCTGGTATGTTATATAAGAGTAATAAAGTTAGGCTACATTTTGGATATTGTAAGGGATGTTTTATTTCTTGTTGTTGATGCCATCATTTAAAAGTAATGATCTTTGGAAGAAAATTGGCTTTTACATTCTGAGTATTTTTTTTCCATTTCCTCTTATCTTCTTTCTCCATATCAGATGATAAGAGATAGGAGATGAGAACAGCCCCCAAACATTCCTTTGAACATAGCTTCAGATGGCCATTAAGACTCAGCAATGGAATTAGAAGAAAGGTGGGAAAGGCATACCTACCAATTGCCCCAATTTCACATGGACAGCCCCAAATAATCCTTTGCTGTCCTACTTTCACAGCTGCTTTTAAACTGTCCCAGTTTCTTTATCTTCATCCCACTTTCTTCCTTTATCCCCAACTTGCTTTGATAGCTGCAAACTGAGTTCAGAGAGCAAAAGTAGTCAGCATTCAACCCAGCAAGAGGAAAAAAGACAAGATATGAGGGTAGAATAATGCCTTTCCCATTTGACTCAGGCCAAAAACAACTGGTCCAACCTCTCCTAGTTTGTACATTGTTCCTCTTTAATTATATTTGCCATCTTGACCACACTATGATACTGCTTTCCCAAATGTATCCCAGTTTTCATTTGTGGAATGAGTGTTGATCTATTCCATTTCAAATATAACATTCTATAATTTCTGACAGCAGACCTGCTCTTGTGGCCCACTAAACTGTTGAGCTGCACATAGCGCAACTAATGTTACCTGGAAACTTCCTGTCGCTTTATGTTTGGGCGATAATTGGGAATCAAGAACTCTGTTTTATGTTCTGTTTTATGTTCTGGCTATGTGGACATAATGAGGCATCACTGTGTTGAGAATATTTTTACTTTTGTTGGATCATCTTCAAAAGAAACATGAGAAGAACTGTGTATATTTGTTTTTACATACTTGTCTAGGGGAGTCAGCGTCCTATGATGTTTAAGGTGTGACCACAGATTCTTTGATTTGATTTTTCTTTATAAACAGTAGGAGCACCTACTATGACATTCCTCAGTTAACTAAACAATCCAGTGCCTGGATTATTAGACTTCTGTTCCAGAAGTCAAACATAGCTATGGACTTCTGATCGAACGATGCCCTGTTGGATATACCTTTAATAACAGGAAATTTCTCATTGAATTCTGGTCTTCAACTAGAGATTTTCTTAGGCTGCATCTGCACTGTGGAAATAATTCAGTTAGACACTATTTTAACTGTCATGCTTCTATGTTATGGAATCCGGGGTTTGTAGTTTTGTGAGGAATAAGAATCTTGTGGTATCGTATTTGGCAAAGGTTTGGCATCCTTGACTTCCAATTCTTTAAGACCATCTGAGTTAAATGGTATAATAGAACAGAACAGAACAGAATAAATCTTTATTACAGGCATAATTACATTCCCAGTGATTGGGTGGCATATAAATATAAATAAATCCTATTATTATTATTATTATTATTATTATTATTATTATTATTATCAGACCAGCACAAAGGTGCATTCAATTAAGAACAGGTTTAGAGCATAAATTAGACATACAAGATTAAAATATTATTCTTATATTACTATCACAATATAATAATATATTATTATTAAAACATTAAAAATATTTAAAAAATAGTATGTAGAGCATCCTGGCCATCTGTTTACAGAGGAATATTCATTAGGTATGGTCTGTAGCATCAGTTATCATCTGCTGAAATTTAAGTGCTGCTGCACAGAACCTAACAACATTGTATGTTACATCGGGATTAGTGCCTGAAAGCAACAGGAAAGTATAAAATTGTCCTGTGCATCCTGGATATGGGTGAAATGAGGCTAGTGCAGATGTCTCTGTAATCCAAACATTGCAGTAACACATGCTCCATTATTTCTATGTAGTCCCCCAATGTTCTGTGCCAGTCAGGCCTCATCTGGAGTGCAGCATTCATTTCTGAGCGCTTCATTTTAAGAAGGATATAGACAGGTTGGACCAAGTTCAGAGACAGACAGCAAGGATGATATGAGATATGGAGAACAAAACATATGAGAAAAGATTGAAGGAGCAGGGCACGTTCAGCCTGGTGAAGAATGAGAGGTGACATGGTTGGACTCTTCATGGGCTGTCACAAAGAGGAGAGAGCAGGTTTGGTAATTCCTACCCTGGAGCATAGGTCCATGTCAAGTGATTTTAAATTACTGGAGAATTGATTTTGATTGACTATTAGAAGGAATAACTTAACAATAAGAGTAGTTTAGCAAGTTAACCAATGTCTAGAGAGGTAATCAGGTCTCCTTCTCTTGGCATCTTCAACAAAAGAGGCTGGATACCTAACTACTGAAGATGCTGTTGCTGGAAATCCTATGTTGGGTGCGGCTTGGACTTGAACGCATGTGGGGCTGCTTCCAAATCTGTGATTCTACAATCTATGATTCTATGACACAGGGAGGAAAAAAATAATTTTTCTCTTCTCTCTCTAGGAAATAATTTGGAGTCTATACAGGATTAAAGTGATGTCCCTGAGGAGAATTAACATCTTGGATTCAGCAAACAATATCTAAAATTTCCAGAGCATTATATTATTCCTTTTTACTGTTGGGGTGAATTCGTGTGCGGAAAGGATCTATTCAGAGATACTCCGGTGCCTATACATTAACCAAAAATGAAGGAGGACATCTGTTTGCATGCCGCTCTTATCTGTCTTGGAACGCTGTGCTATAGCCTGGCCATGGTGACGGAAAAACTGAACCACACAAGGCCATCGCTCCATGGACACCATGAAAAAGGAAAAGAAGGGCAAGTTCTTCATCGTTCAAAAAGAGGATGGGTGTGGAACCAGTTCTTTGTAATAGAGGAATATACGGGGCCAGATCCTGTGCTAGTGGGCAGGGTAAGCTAGTGTCCGTGTTTCAATGATATGTTCAGCACTTTAGGAACAGTAAGACGTTCCTTTTAATGTTTGTTTGTGGCACTTCTACTCTTCCAGAGAGTTCAAATTGGGTTAGATATAATACAGTCGACCTGCTGCATTGATGGGCTATCAATCCATGGATTAGACCTCCCCAGATTGCGACAACCCATATTATCCCATATTAACCCTTTTTATTTGTACGATGACCATAAGAGCTGCCATGTAGCAGGCCAGAGTATTTGTTTCTGTAGTTCAAAACTATGGCGGCTGCATCCTGTGAGCGGCCTTGGATCCTATTTTGGGAGAAATTCTCAATCTTCTGCATGCTACTGAATTATTCCAACCTGCAACCAAGTATTTAAATGAGCAGTGTTATTGATCTTATTCTGCCTGTGCCATCAAAATACTTTAGACTTCAATTCCAGTGTAATTATGGTTTTTTAAATATTTTGTATTCACATTTCAGTGCCAGTATTGGATAACTTGTAAAAGTCTCTTGAAATAAAAAGGTGTGGTAGAATAAAGTGAATAAATAAAATGGGTTAGAAAGATATGGGGAAAAAAAACTAGTCACAAAAAATATTTCAAAATCATTTAAACTATTTATTTATGTATAATCCCATGGAGGACCTTAGAAATATTTCCCTTCTTTTTTATTGTAAGAGCTGTTCAACAATGGAATAGACTGCCTCAGAGGTTGATGGACTTCTCCATCTTTGGAGATCTTTAAATAAAGGTTGGATGGATATCTTGTGATGGTGCTTTAGTTATGTATTCCTGGACATTTGTGATCTCATCTAGCTCTAAGAGTTGATGGATCTATGAAACAATCTTTTTTAAAAAAAATCAAACATTTCAATGCTAATAGAATATGGATGGACCTGTCGGTTTCTCCTATATTTGATTTTTTTTAAAGCTTTTCAAATTTCAATCAGTTCTTAACCAGAAACTGAGAAAGATTCTCACCTGTGTGCATTGGCAAATATCAGATAAGTATAGCTATTCCAGTCATTTAGAATATTATAGACATTTTCACCCATCCCTACATTGGAATAATAGAAGCAGCACCTGAAGTCCCTCACGTTATCAAAAACCTTAAGTTTGCTTTACCCGGAATGCAATGCATTTTCCTAGGAATACTATAAAGTATCCTGAAATGTTTTAAAGCACTACCCTGTTTACCTCAGGGAAATTAGGGAAGACCTATTAGGAATCATTTCCCACCATTTTACGAGCTTAAGAAAGTAAAGACGATCCCAAATCTATATCACCATATTGATTTCAACCCTTGGAGTCACTACCTTCAGCATTGTGGAATTTAAGGAAGTACAGCTCTGGTTTCATGTCATACATTTAATTGCTTCAGAGCCAGCCATTAAAATATCACAATGAGCATTAAGTAGCAAAGAAATTGGAAATTAGATAGAAGCCAATATGTGGGTCTTTGTTGCAGCTCCACCATTCATAGGTCTCCTTTTGGGGGGTGGCAGAGTTAATTGTATAATACTAATCGGATGAATATGAACCCTTTCATAAAAGATATTTTGCTTTTTCCTCTAAATCTCAACAACTACTAATCAGTTTTACCTTCTGCTTGATAAGGGAAAAAAAAATAAAAATCTAAATGCATTTTGAATTAATCCTTAGTGTGCTTTGTGCATTCCCTCTTTGGGTTGCTGGAAATTACTTTCTAGTTTTATCCATTTCAGATGCGGCCACAGAAATTCCTGTGCCTTTTGTTTTGTTTTATTTCTACTCCACCTTCCTCCCAGCACAAAAAAGATTACAAAAATTGAAAATGAATCCCCTGATAAAATCTTATTTTTTTTAACAAAAGTTGAAAAACAAACAATTGTGTTTAAAAGGATATAGTTAAAACAGTTTAAAACACAATATTCAAAGCACCTTTCTGCCACACAAAGTTATGGCTAAATGGAAAGGTCTTTACCTAAATAGAAAGGGTTGGCTGAAAGAGAGGAAAGAAGGAGACAATAAATCTACAAATGGTGGTAGGACTGAAAGAAAGCCTGCCCCTGAAGGTTTTAAAATATGGGCTAGCTTGCATATTATTTATGTATTTGTTTGTATTAGATATGGGCGCAGGTGATGCGAAAGCCTCAGAAAATTCAAATTGTGATGTTGACAAAAATGTTTATGTTTATACCTATCATCCAGTTGTATATTTTATATAATCAAATGTATATTGTATAATTTATAATGTCTGTGTGAGCATTTTTTAGACATATGGATTGTTTGCATCCATCTATGTACTTAATATTGCAGCCAGTATTCATAGGACTTTCAAACACAAGTTTATGCATATCTTACCTTTTGCAGCTTCATTCGGATATTGATTCTGGCGATGGAAACATCAAATACATTCTCTCAGGTGAAGGAGCAGGAATCATTTTTGTTATTGATGATAAATCAGGGAACATCCATGCAACAAAGACACTGGACCGGGAAGAAAGAGCTCAATATACGTTAACAGCACAAGCTGTGGACAGGAATACCAACCGACCGCTGGAGCCTCCTTCAGAATTCATTGTCAAAGTTCAAGATATCAATGACAACCCTCCTGAATTCCTACATGAAAATTACCATGCCAATGTACCAGAGAGGTCCAACGTAGGTATGTAATATAAGAATGTATTATGAGCTTCATGATTACAGGTTGAAGCACCTGAAGAGTTATGATTAAACTGATGATCCATTACAGTTTAGGACAGTATCACACTACACTATTAAAGCACTAGTATTCCATTTTAACTACTGTGGCTGCTTCCAGTGAAATCCTGGGTTTAAGGAGGGACATGGATGGCCAAAAAGACAAACAAATTGGTTCTAGAATAGATTGATCCTGTACACTTTTTGAAGCTAAGATGACGAAACTGAGGCTATCGTACTTTGGCCACATCATGAGAAGGCATGATTCATTAGAAAAGAAAATAATGCTAGGAAAGATAGATGGAGGTAGAAAGAAAAGAAGACTGCATGTTATGTGGTTAGACTCAACCAGGAAGGTCGTTGGCCTGAATCTGCAGGACCTAAGCAGAGAAGTGGAGGACAAGGTCTTGAGGTTGTCTCATCCACAGGGTGGCCATGAGTTGAGGCCAACTCAAGAGCAATTAGCAACAACAATTAAGAATTCCCAGCCAGAAAGCTCTTAGACTCACTAAACTACAAACCCCAGAATTCCATAGGAGGCCACCACAGCAGTTAAAGAGGAATAATAGCTCTATAACAGCGTAGTGTGATATGGATATTTAGGCTACTAATAACAAATAACAGATCAGGAGGTCAAGTGGTGTCTTGTCTGTAGCACTTCACGCAAGGGCTTTCAAGTGAAAAGACATCCTGCCCAAATAAAAGTGCATTAAAAAGATAGATAAGTCCAGTTTGCGGAGCTGAAGGTATCTCCTCCCATATTTATCTCCTAGATCCAGAGGTCATCATCTGAAACCCATATCCAGGTACTCCTGAAAAATGAGGTGAGTCAGGTGGCCACAAGAGATAGGATCTTGTCAGTGGTTGCTCCCCATCATGAGAAAATCTCTTTGGAGATGCTCCCCTAATACTTTATTATGTTCTTTTTGACTCTGAGTGAATACTTTTTCTTTTCACCAGGTATTTTATTAAAGGTTCAATGCAATGGTTCTCAGTTTATTTTCAGTTTGATTATATCCTGCTACTAGTTTTACCTTGATTTTTGTCTTTCATGTGGTTCCACTGCTCAAACAACTTGGCTTATTGTTTGTTTATTTGTTTTAATGTAATGTTTAAGTAAATATATTGGCATGTCTCATAGTGCAGGTCACATCCTTTTTAGAGATTTTTTAAAACTCAGTACAAGTACATTACTTACCTTTCTCCAACCAAAATGAATTAGATTTATTCAAGCATAACCATTATTTGGAATAATTGTGAGCAGCTCTAGACTTGTTCTTGGAAAATCAGTGGGGTGTAGAAATACTGTAGAGATTTGGTTTCACCCCATATCTGTGAAGACATCTCCTCTCACACACATCACAACTGTATCCCTCATTGTAATACCTCTTGGACGCAGTAGAATAGGACAGTATGGCCAGCATCCCTTTAATGATAAGCACATGCATAAGGACAGCTTACATACATTTATGGTCCTTTTGGATGATGAGCAGGAGACTAGTCAGTTGCCCTTGTGCTCCCTCCCCAAACCTCTCCCTTAGAAGCTGTAAAACTATAGGACAGTTCACTCCAGCTGTTTCTTATTAGTGGGAAGGGTTAGGGAACTCGGATCATGAAGTACAGTTGCTCTGGGCTCCCAGGGGAAGGAAAATGGATGCCCCTGCATTTCTTCCTCCCACTTAGCTGAGTCCTTGTGATCTGAATAAACTCTTCATTTCTTTTCTTCACCACCTGTAAGCAGTAGTGCCTCACAGGGATTTACAGATTAGTGGTGAGGTTAGTGGTACAAGGAGCTGCATAAGCAGAGCTGCCCAGTTATGTGGGAATTCATCAATTGAGAAGTTGATCCTGAACATTTTTCTTTGTAGAAATTCAGTCAGAGTACTTTACCAATGATATTGAAAATTATTGTGCATATAATTTCCAAATACTGAGAAATGAGGTTGTTGGCAGAAGAAGTATAATGAGTTTCCAAATATTAATAAATTAATAGTTAGCAAAGCCAAGGGGAAAGAAAATATATTTTGTGGGATATAATTGATTAAAGGAATTATTTGGTCAGCCAGTTCCCTACAATTATGACACACTGGTAACATGGGCTGAAGCAGAAGGGGCTAAAGGAGCAGCCAATACTGCCCCAAGGGGACCCACTGCCACAGTCCCAAACAGGCTGTGAAAAGGAGCAATAAGAAAGGAGCGGTAAGAAACTGCTCCTTTCATGGCCACTTTTGGTGTCCCTGGTGCAGCCTTAGAGTGATCCAGGGATGTGCATCATGTTCATGCTGCCCTGCCCCCAGATCAGCCCAACAGCAGCCCTTTTGGGTCATCTGTTTGAGGCCATAATTATACAGGCTCTCATTGAGTAATGGGACTTGAATTTTCCAGTATTGAATTAGAAAATAATACCCTTCCCTACTTTGTATAAATAAAAGGTTGGTTTATTTTTTTACATGTGTATTTCACTCCATATTTTAGGTACTTCTGTTATTCAGGTAACAGCCTCAGATGCTGATGATCCTACTTATGGGAACAGTGCCAAATTAGTTTACAGCATCCTTGAAGGTCAACCGTACTTCTCTGTGGAAGCACAAACAGGTACTTTGAAACAATTCCTCGAATTGCACACATCAAAGACTTTCCAGTCCCAAAGACAGGATAAGGAGACTTGTGACCCTTCAGATGTTGGGCTACAACTCCCATAAACTCTGGCTATGCTGGAATGGGTCTGATGGTATTCCACATCTAACGGCCACAGAGGTTCCCTGTCCATACCTTAGGATAATGTGAGTAATATTATGGTACCCATACATGCTTGGGGTTTAAATCTTCTTACATGTGAATTTCATGGATAAAAATCTTCTCCCCTCTGTAAGAGGCCACTTTTCAAAGTTGGGAGCTTTCTGACTTGGAAAAGCAGTTGCCAAAGCACGCCTGGTTGTACTCGGCCGGTGGAATCATTAGCGAATTACATGCGATAATTCCCACCTGCATCTTGCATCCTTGGTGTAGTTGGGTTAAATGTGCATGTGATAAGCTCCTACAACTGGACCAATTTGAGAGAAGAGATTTTGGTACTCTAAAAACCCATCACTGTAAGCTGCACTTTCCTTATCGCTGAGCATGAGGAACCATGGAGAGTATGTAAATGAATGTCTTTGATGCCAAATTCATGCTCTCCATGATGGCAGCAGCACTGATTCATCCTCTGGCATCCTACTTTTTCAGATGCTTTAAATATATCCCAGTTTCTCTCTTATCCTCCCACTTATCCAATTTGTCCTCAGCTGACGTCAGTTCCTACAAAGTGAATTCGAACTGCAAAAGTAGTTTGTAATCAATTAAATCAGTAGGTTCAGGCAAAAGCAAACCCTTGTGTAGCCTCTTCTATTGCATGAGTTCTTCCTCATTAATAATTTTGCCCTGTTGTCCACACTCTGATGTTGCTTGAACAGATACGTTTTGGTTTTCATCTGTGAAACATTGGAGATGTGTACTGGATTCTTCATGTTGAATGAATGCTTTTTTTAAAAAATAACTTCTGAATTTTTTCATCTTGTATGTGAAGGTATTATCAGAACTGCCCTTCCCAACATGGACAGAGAAGCAAAGGAAGAATATCATGTTGTCATACAAGCAAAAGACATGGGAGGACACATGGGAGGACTCTCAGGGACAACTAAAGTCACGATCACACTTACTGATGTCAACGACAACCCGCCAAAGTTCCCACAGAGTAAGTTAAGTGTATGTAAGAGGAACCCTGCTGGAACAGACCTAAGGTTCATCCAGTCCCACATCCTGTTTCCCACAGCAACCACCTAGATGTCTATGGGAGGCTTATCAAAATATCCACTGTTACTCTTTTGGTGGCACATAGTATACTTTGACTCATCAAATTTATGAGTGATTAACTGTAGTGTAATAACACACAAGGAAATGCCTGGTATGTATTTTGGCTTATTTGACTTGGAGTGAAGACAAGAGGCCATAACTGAGTTAAGTAGGATAGAATGACATGTTGTGACCATTCACTGAAATTGTGGTTGCTGTTAAAGGATGGGATAAGAACTGACTCAATACAAAATATGAAAGCAAATCAATACAAAATTACACACACACACATGCACACCTACATTACATAGAGTTTTGCATGGCAGGAGGTTGGACTGGATAGCCCTTGTGGCCTGTTCCAACTCTATGATCCTACAAATAATTTCTAAAAGGGCTGCAGTGCTACCCTGTAGATGTCTGTTCAAATGTAAGTCCCATTATTGTAATAGAGTCTAGTCACATATACTGTATAAGGATTGTCACCTTAATGAACTAGAAACCTTTTGGAATATAGGGGCATGGATGAACTATCAGTCTTCTCTGTGTTAGAGGTGTCATACCTTAAATACGTAACTTGTAAATGGTATTACATTTCAGACTGAACTTATCCATATTATTTGGGGCCCTGTGTTTCATGACTTAAACATGTCAACTGAAGTGAGGAAGCCAGAGCCTCTAAATGTTGAACTCCAATATACATGTGTCCCAGATGCAAAGTCAGTGATCAGGGGTGATGGAAATTGTTATCCAGCAACAGGTTGGAGGCTTACGCTCCCATGCTCTGAGGCAGACATATCTATATCAAACTGAATTCATTATCACAGCACATAATGGATCACACAAACTGCCACAACACTAATATATATATATTTTTAAAAATAGCCATATTAAAAAGGGTTAAGCCAAGAAAGGGTTAAGCCATTTTCTAGTGACACCCAGTGAACCATGTTAAAAAGGCAAGATTAAAACACAGGGGGAAGTTTTAGGCTTTTGTGTCTCATTTTAAAAACACTAGATGATGATTTTTTAAAAACATTCCCCTGCTGAGATCAGTTGGATGCAGTCTAGACTGCTTTTGTGGGAAGTGCTGGAAAACCTATTAACGGAGACAGTTAAGACTATGCTGGATGGGAACAATAAATATGCACTTCCGCATGGAAATTTATGCATTGTATGAAAGGAAACCAAATAAATTTTCCAGATCCCATTTTTATGAATTTGTGCACACTATGGAACTGACAAGGACTTTGTTCTTAAATGCAATCTCTGTTTAGATTTCTTTTCTGTCTCAGCAGACATAACTATTACAGAAAACAGTTTGTAAATAGCTTTTCAATGGATTTATCTGTTTTATGTAAATTTTGATTTCCGTAGATGTTGAGGGTTTATGTTTATTCTAGGTGTACATAGAAAAAAAATGACACTATTTGAAAAGGTTACTTTTTGGACTATGATTCCCAGTATGCCACAAGCAGCACAAGCACTGACCATACATCCCAGGGAGCCTTAGTCCTAAAAGTAACTTTTCTAAGCTCTGCTAAATATTTGTGTTGTAGCAGTCATGGAGTTTGTAGGCTTTTGTGCAGAACAAATGGACAAACTGAACAATTTATGGCCTGGGTTACTCCCTCAAATGTTGTTTCCATCCTATTTCCATGTCAATTTATGATTTTTTTATAATCTGAAAATTTGCACTTAACTTATAGTTGTATATTTCTTTCAAAATATACATTTCTAAATGCATTTTCTCTTTTAAAATAATGTAAGTATATGGATATACTTGGATACATTTGAGAATTTGCCAAGTGTGAAAACCAATATACAACCAAGCCAGATGAGATCAGTTCATATCTGATCAGTTCGTATCTGATTATCTAAAATAAAATACCTTATGATAGAAAGAGTAAAGAAATTTCAGCATTTATGCCCACTGTGCTCCTAATTTTTTTTAGTCCAAGTCAGAAGAGAGAGGAGCAGCAGCCACAGCAATAGCCATGATCACTTAGTATTTTTTAAATGGAGCACAAAAGCAAGGGAACTAAAGTCTATTTGGAAGCCAATGTAGTAATATAGAACCAACATTATGAATTCAAAAGTGCAAAAATAGGCTGCATTCAATTAACCCATCAAGAGGAAGAAGAGAGGAAGGTGTGGAGTCTTGTCCTTCTCAACAGGCTAAGGCAAAGGCAAACTGTTGCACCCTCTCCTACCTTGTGTGTCTTCCTTATTTGTAACCTTTGCCATCTTCAGCACATTGTATTATTTGGACATACTGATTCCAGTTTTCATCTGTGAAATGTTGGAGGGTATGATTAAATTGCTCCTCTGAACTGCAGTTAGGATTGAAACAAGAAGGAGGCCAACTTGCAAAACATATTGAACCACCCAAGACAGTTTTCTTTGTGCTTCAGGGACTACTGTGTGCCTACTAAACTGTGCCACTGTTCTCAGGTGTAGGAACTGCTTCATCTTCCCTCTGGTTGAACATTCAGCATCCATAAGTCTGATGTGTTTCTGTACAAAAGATAAGACAGTTTCTTGTGGGTTTTTCGGGCTATGTGGCCATGTTCTAGAAAAGTTTATTCGTGACGTTTCGCCAGCATCAGGAGTAAACTTTTCTAGAACATGGCCACATAGCCTGAAAAACCCATAAAAAACTATAGATGCCGGCCATGAAAGCCTTCGACTTTACAAAATATAAGATCTTTCTTAGCCTTAGCCTCTTGCAAACAAATCTCTTGGGTCAGGTTTGGTCAGTAACGCTATGTTCAATGAAGTGTCAGCATTTTAACTCTTGTACTACTTTGGGTAGGGACGGGCATGTAGTTACGAAAAAGAAACTAATAACAGCATATTTACAGTTCTGTGCTTTTTGCTTAGGTGTTTACCAGATGTCAATATCAGAAGCATCCGTCCCAGGAGAGGAAGCTGGAAGAGTAAAGGCCAAAGATCCAGATATTGGAGAAAATGGCTTAGTAGCTTACAATATTATTGATGGAGACGGCATAGAGATGTTTGAAATTACAACAGATTATGAGACTCAGGAAGGGGTTGTGAAGCTTAAGAAGGTAAGTAATGCGATCCTTTCATACCAGTTAATGGATAATATACTTCATTTTCTTTCCATGCCTCACAGAAAATATAATAGCCATAGATTATCACTCATTGTAAGAAAATCACAGCAAATGCAGTTTTGGATAATTTGTTTATGAAGCTATGATTAACTTCCACCATCCCATTTTACTGTTATCTGGTAATGCCTAGAGCCAGAATGGAAGAAAAGAGATTATGAAAAGAAATCGTTGATGCATAGAAGCTTCTTAACATCTTCTTAAAGTGAAGAAAGTACATTATTCTTTTACTGATCTTCCACTTGAGAAATCAACACTGTTCACTCTTCAAAGTATATTGCATATTAACTTGGAAATAAATGATGGGATTGCTTTGGTTATAATCAAGCTTTCATTTTCAGGTTGGCAGTACATACTGTGTGAATTTTTTTGATAATGTGAAAATTACAAGGGATTTCTTTTTGTGCCTGCATTTCTGATGAAAACTTAATTTTGGCTGTCAATATTACTTCCAAATGCATTCTGTGCTGAGAAAAAGAAATGGGGAAAACAGGGAGAGAAAGCAAACCTAGGCAGAATTATATTATGCTCTTGTCAAGCAATTCATCCTCACTAAGCTACTTATTGGGTTTCTGCTTTGCAAGTAAAAAAGAAGTTGTCTTTCATTATACAGCTGGTGTCACTGTTGAAATTATACCAAACATTTAATGCAAAGTACCAGATAAAAGCAGTAAGATACCCTTCATTAGTACCAAAGTTTTAAGCAACAGTGCAAACTGATTGTTCTCTGTATATATTTTACCTGGATTGCAGATGTCTGAGGACCTCCTAAGGCACTTTTACAAGTAATGTTTCAGTGTAGCAATGTGCCTGGAAAGAGAACCCCTCCTTCACATTTCCCTGGAGGATCTACTCCCTGGCTGAGCTTACTGAAGTCATGACTAACCAGCTAGTCAAGGGCTAAACTGAGAGGCAAAGCAGGAAACATCATTTCTTCCCATTAGTACAACAGCTATGGGAAATGACAACAGCATTCCTATCTGGCTCTGTATGTGCAAATTTGGATACAACTCAGTATGGGATCCTTCCTATGGGTATTGTCTCAATAGAAGCAGAATCCCTCAGAGTTTGCCCAATGGAATGTAGAGGAGCAAAATGCATTTTGGGGGTGGATACTAAGGCCTGGTACAGACTGCCAGAAAGCGGCAGTCTGGGGCCAATTTTAGGGGTCCAGATTGCGGAGCAATCGCATGGTCCTAGTGTGGGGCGGTGGCACCATTATGGCGGTCTCCTCTCCACATGGGAACCACCACAATGATGCACGAGCGGTAGTGTCCACAAGTCATGGTGCCACGCTTGCATCATTGACGCGTGACGGTGTGCCAATGGCTTACTCATGGCACTTGTTGCGGATGGAGGCCATGCGGTTTGGCTGCTGTGACATCCCTCAGGAGGAAAACTAGGCAGCTCCAGCCCGCCCTTTCAGGGCGGTCTGTCGAGCCCCTAAGTGTGGCATGCAAACCCAAAAGTTCTCATGCCACTTATGACTATTGTGAATGGCCTATACGAAGGCACTTCATATAGTTAAATGTTGACAGTCATTTTGTTGGTCTTGTGATACCAGTAAAGTAGGTGCCTTGCTAAAGCATTGGTTGTACTCTTAATGTTAGTAAAGGACTGTTATATTTTGTTCTGGAGATACACAGAGGATATACGTCAAGCATTCTTATTTATCTGTTGCTTTAAGCAAGATATGCTATTTGGGTTACAAATATCACTATCCCTTACTATTACCCATGTTGAGTGGGGCTGGTGGGCATTTTGGACCAATAAATCTGGAGTGTTAAAAGTTTCTAACACCTATGATCTAAGGATAAATTTTCAAATTATGAAATTTTATATATTATGAACTGAAGAAATCATTTCAGCTTGAATGCTTAATATGTGACTATCCATAATCATGAAAACAATACTTTATGCATGGAAGATAGTCACAAAAAACATAACCTAAATGTAAGTATCTTCAAGAAAAGCATATGTAATAATTCTAATAAACTGTGTTCTTGTTTCTTTCAGCATCTCGATTATGAAACTAAAAGGTCCTATAGTCTGAAGGTAGAGGCAGCTAATATACACATTGACCCCAAATTCATCAGCAATGGACCATTCAAGGACACTGTTACAGTGAAAATTACTGTGGAGGATGCTGATGAGCCACCAATATTTTTTGCCCCATCTTATATTCTTGAAGTGGAGGAGAATGCAGGTCCTGGTGCTTCAGTTGGGAGGGTACATGCCAAAGACCCCGATGCAAAAAACAGCCCAATAAGGTATGCCTATGAAGTGAGAATCATGGCTTAAGAGTGGGGATGATGGCTTAACTGAATATTGACCGCACTTTCTGGAGATGCCAGGTGATGCAGTGGTTAAATGCCACAAGGTTGTGAGTTCGATCTTGCGGAGGGAGGAGGGAAATACTATCTGCCATAGCTTTTCATAAGGGAAACGTACATGTTCATATATTAATAACAGTATTGCAGCCATAGTCATACATAGTTCCTCCCAGCTATGAATTCCCCCCTCATATATCCATATGTAGACATTAGGAAGACTTGGAACTATATTGCCATCTAGAAATGATTTATTCACTCTGATTAATATTTTCCTCCTCTTGACATGCTGCTACTAAGCTATTTTAAAAGTAATATATGTTATACCATTTGGAAGACATTAAGTGAACTGGGGCCACTGAATAATTTTCTTCTAATTACTTCATTTGCATTCCCTTTTAGATATTCAATTGATCGTCACACTGACCTTGACAGATACTTCAGTATCAGTCCAGAAGATGGTTCAATTACCACCACAAAAAACCTGGATCGGGAAGAATTGGCCTGGCACAATATTTCAGTGTTTGCATCTGAAGTCCGTAAGTATCACAAGAAATATTACACTTTGTTATTCTTTATGTTTTTCTAAAAGTAAAGCATATTTTAAAATACCATAAATATTTTACAGTATTTTAAAATATTATAGTTACCTTTTTGACTAAAACACTGGTGTTATAGGGCTTCCTATGTACATTAATCATACAGGGATTCACTATGCACAGTTCCAATGAGTTCAGGTTCACTGTATTGTTGCACTCTGATGGAACAACTACCTGCTACTGTAAGAGTTTTACAACACATTTTGTCTAGCAAAGTTACATTGAAATGCAACAAGTGTATTGTGCATTTCGGTTGGCCAATAAAGGTATCCCTGATGGATTTTTATTGACATTGAAATGAGTCTGAGATAGGAAGCTCCTTCGTTCAGTGTGCTTTAGGCAAGACCTAGCTTCCTTCACATTAGAGGTGAGGATTTGTTTATGTGTTCCAAAGCTTTTGATTTGACCCTATTTAACAGTAAACTGACATTGTAACAGATGTTCCCCGTTGAGACAGCTGACAAAAGGTGGGAATGGAATCTGGACTCCTGAAAATTGCTGGACTGGGAAAACCCTCCAACAATGCCAATGTTCCATGCTGTCTCTCTTGACTTGCAGCCCCAAATCTGATGACTGGGGAAATCTCCACATCAAAGATTCTTCTTTAGTGTATTTCTCTCTCATCATGATTCTAGGTGTGTCGCCTAGCCTCTCTTCTCCTTCTATGCTCATGAGTAACATTGCCTCAGTACCTTGTGGTGTTCCAAACTAAGTCTGAAATTTCAGAATGGTCCCATTTTGCTTTTGACCACTTTAACAAAGTCTCATTTCACTTTGGAGAAGGCCAATATAGTCTTAAATTGGCTCTCTTCAGTTTGGTATTCAGCTATTGTCCAAAGCAAAATTATTCTCTTGCTAGAGAAGTGTGTAGATACCTGGACGGTGGTGATGATGATGATGATGATGATGATGATGATGATGATGATGGAAAAATCTTATCATTTCCTGTTTAAATTCTTCTGATATTTTCCCCAGGAACCTCCAAATTCAAAATGATTTCCAGGCCTTACAAACTTTGCTCACTGTAGGTCTCCCAAAGGAAAATAGCCTTCACAGCACATTTTGACTAACAACGTGCTTTAGTGCTTTCTGGGAACCCCACCTACTATGGTTATCATATTTAATTTTTATCTATTTTTTCTCCAAGGCATTCAGGATAGTGTACATTTTATATCTGCAACAATCTTGTCAGATAGATTAGGCTGATGCAATGAGATTACTCAGAAAGCTCTGTTGTTATGCAATGATTTGAACTTGAGTCTTCTGAGATTAATTCTCTAATCGTTGCATTATCTTCGTACCTGTGAAATTTCACTAGTTTTCTCAAAAGGAATGCAGCCCATGCTAACCTTGTTTAGCTTATAGCATATTAG
>NC_056529.1:7940377-7978674 GCF_019175285.1 Sceloporus undulatus | reverse complement strand
GTTTGGGATGAATTGTGTAACACACACATTTTGTCTGGCAAGAGAATGGAGTAATAAAAAAAAGTCACTGTTGCATTGAATTAACCTTTGCCGGAGGCAATTGCATCACACTTCCTAATGGCAGCATCATGATCCCTGTGCAATATTGCTCTGGAGCATTTCAGTTAATTTAAATGGTGGCCATCTGGCTCTGCTCACACCAAATGTTTCAGGGAGGGGGCTTTAGGGTCAGTAGAAGGCCCTGCCATGATGAAACTGTGCCTGACACTATTGCATGTGATTTATAGTTTTCTATGGATCAAAACCTGTTATTGTGACAGCCAGTACGAATCTCCAGTGCAGGAATCATGATTCTTTAAAAAGAGATTTGTGTAGCATGATGGGATTTCACTACTTTCTAAATCCTTTCTAATCTTTGGGGGTCTTTAAGCAAAGGCTGGATGGTCATCTGTAGGGGGTGCTTTGATTGAGAGTTCCTGCATGGCAGAATGGGGTTGGACTGGATGGCCCTTGTGCTTTCTTCCAACTATATGATTCAATGGTTCTAATAAGACTATGGAACTAATTTCATGTTTCTTATTACATAAGAGATTATTCCCATGAGTTTATTATGATTTCTACAGTTTGAGATCTAATGTGGCTCTACCTTGCAGTAGGTAAAATAGTTGGGTACATGGTCCAGTAGCTATTAGGGTTGGAAAGACTAATGATAAATATTTGAAAGCCAAGTGAGAAAGTCATTTCCCAAATGCTGGCAAACTCTAACAAGGAACATCATGGATGGGCAATAATTTCCAAAGTACAGGACTCGTTCTATATGAGAAGTACACATATATTTTTTTTCTGACCAGAAATGTTATTCTCTTTTCAGAAATCAGGTTTCATGTGCAGAAAACATGGTGTGTTCTTTGGGGAAAAAATGGACTTTCCCTAGAAGGAATAGTCCTTGAGAACTGTGAAGTTACCAAGGACTTTCTCACATCTGAGTGGAAAATGGTTAAATTATTCATTCTTGCCCATGAGTACAAAAGTTACAATGATGTTCATCCTGGTTAGCCATTGTATTTCTTCATCCTGTGGCCAGATCAATTTACAGTTAGTGATGAGGTATCTGGAATATGCTACCTATCAGAGTGCATGCTGAAAATAAATCTGTCCGTTTGACTAACTAACAATAAAAGCATCTTAGCCTTGTCATTCAGCCAGGACTCAATTTCACTTGAGATTGTAAAATAAAATATTAATATGTGGGCTTTTGGAACCTGACTTGATTCCATTAATAAGAGGTTGGGAAAGTCTGGCATAGTATTAGAATTATTACCCTCCAGGTAGCACAAAGTGCAGGAACCCTGTTCAGAGACAGGAATAGTGTAAGTGTCTTACCTTGACAGAATTAACGTTGCTCTTTTTATGTTGTGCTTCCACCCTTCTCCCGTCTCAATCATTGTTACAGATAATCGGCATCAGGAAGCCAAAGTTCCAGTGGCCATCAAGGTCCTTGATGTAAATGACAATGCTCCAGAATTTGCAACTACCAATGAAACAGTTATTTGTGAAAAACCACAGACCAGTGAGGTAACATCTGGCACACGTTTTCATTAAATAATTTTTATTAAGGACTGGCACAGATAAATTAAGACGTTGTTCAGTATTCATAAGTGTGGTGTAAATGAAAATGCCATTCAATATAGATTAGGGATCTGAAACTTCACTTCTTTTATTTTCACAGGCGGGAATGTAAAAGCTTGCTTTTTGAAAGGATTTCAAGAATTTCTTCTTCTGCTGGATGAATTTTTAAGAGTTTTTGCTCATGTTTTAAAATGTCTATCAGGACTTTGTTTTGCCCCCCCCCCCCACAAAAAAGAAAAAAACTTACAAAAATCCTGCCCTATCAAAATTACGATTTGGAGTTCCCTCAATGCCTGCCCAACAGTATGATTGACAGTGCTCCCCCAAACCTACCTTTGCAGCCCAACAGCACTCCAATTGTTTCTGAGGCACTGCAGATTAGGACACTGGAAAATGCCCTCTACAGCGCACTCCCAGTTGTGGAGTGCCCTGGGACAAGTATTTGTGGCAAGGCCCCAAAGGATCTCTCCATCTGTCTGTTGTCTTGTTTTACAAGCACTCCAATCTGCAGTGCTTTGGAAACACTTTGGTCACGATGTTGCAATACTTCAAAGATAGTTTTTGTGGTGTGTGTGTGTGTTTTGTGGACTGCTTGTCTCAATATGCCCTGAAAATGAAAGAGTGCACTTCCCAGAACCCAATCTGCACAGTCTTGGAAATGCTTTGGTGAGAATGCTGCCAGGCTGCAATCATAGATTTGAGAGAAGGTCACATTTCATCATTCACAACTCTAAATATGAATCCACAGAAGTTATGAGATCATAAGTCTGGCTTAAAGTCTCATAACTACTGAACAAGATGCCATTATTTTTAAATGTTCAGCCTGAAACCTCTTTAAAAGGTGAATGGCTGCTCCTGGAGACCCCGGGGGATCAGAAAAGGGGTGTCTGGGGTGCATTGGGAAGCTGAATACAACTCCAAGGCTATATTTTGGCCATCTCTAACCTACAGGTTTCTATATAGCTTTAACTCATAAATCAGTTTATTAAAAGAAAAAGAAACGAAACAGTTTTTAAACTCACAGCATGCTTACATATGCCTTTCTTTTACAGCCATTATTTACAATTAGTGCAAAGGATAAGGACGATACAGCCAATGGTCCAAGATTAATCTTCAGTTTGCCACCAGAAACGATTCACAGGCCTAATTTCACTCTCCGAGATAACCGAGGTTTGTACCAAGATGTAATATAATGAAGAGAAGTACACTACTCTTCTCATACAGTAGAGCAATATTTTTGTTCACCAGAAGTAGTGTTGTTTGTCTTGGGCAGAGAGCTTGAAAATATGCAAAGGAATGCAACAGATGCGCAGAGCCATTCCTATAGTGTGTTGTCACCAACATTCATCCTGATAAGTGCATGCAAAATAAATCTGTGGGTAATGGATTGGGATTGCAAGCTCTAGTTGAAAACGTTTAATACAACTAAGCAATGAGTACACAGCATTTTTCTTCATTAAATCTCATCTGTGGCATTTTCAGGGTTTCAGGAACACCTAGCCCAGCATTTTCTAATAACTAGGATGAAAAGAAGGCAATCCTGTATTTTGGGTGCATTTCAGGCTGGGGAAAGTGAGAAGGCGAGAAGATCAAAACGTGGAGATACATTAAGTTCTGTCCCACCCACATTTCAATTTGATACCATAGACGTTCCTTTGGGGAGGATGAGGCCAGGACCTTCCATGTAAGGGGCATAGTGAATTCATTCTTGTTTTATTTCCGACTTAAAAGAGATATCTGAGGTGCTGAATCTGTTTGCAGGATAGGATTTTTACCACCATGGAGAGCTCAAGTGTGGACTGAAAAATCAGATTGGATTCACTCTGTCCCTGAGATGGGACCCCCACCTGCCAGTCTTCCTAGACTTTTCTTAAGAAATTCAAATAAATATTTTACCATGGGCTGCTACTATTTTATTATTTATTTATTTCATTTACATGTCATCTTTCTCCTGGAGTGAGGCTCAAAGCAGCTCACAAAAAGAATCAGCTAAGACCTAACAATAAAATGTAAACACTTTTCAAAATATCGTCGCATTGAAATGATAGCTTATAAACGGAATAAAATCTTTCAAAGCACATCGAAGGGAGTTTCAGGGATTGGGAGCCCTCCCCTGTGGATCCCAAGACTCTGGTCTTTAGACTATTTTATTTAAGGCAGTATGCTCACTGCAGAAAGAATCTGGTTTGACACCCATTTAACTGCCATGTCCCACTGCTATGGAATTCTGGGAATTGTAGCTTTGTGAGATATTTAGCTTTCAGTGCCAGAGAGCTCTGATCCCTCAACAAATTACTATTCCCAGAATTCCATAAGATTGAGCCATGGCAGTTAAAGTGGTGTCAAACCAGATTATTTCTGCAGTGCAGATGCAACCTCAGCCTATTATTTCAGAGAAACACAAACTGCGGGGGAAGCTCAGAAATACTTTATGACCTAATAAGATCACTTGAAGACCCCGTTTTTATATAAGGTGTATATCTACATCAGTTAATAGCTTAGCAGATGTGGATGCCACCTTGCTAGCATATATAATCTCATCTTTCTGCTCTTCTTCAAACACTGAAATAATTTGGATTTATCTCAACTAAGGCAAGAATCTCCAATTTCCATTCTTTTACTAACTCCACCATCGCTTGACACACATCCCTTTTAAACATATTCATGTATTTTACATGAGTGTGAAAAGCCCATAGTATTGTTAATTGAATAGTGTTATGTGTGTTTATAAAAGGTTAGGCTAAGGAGTCAAATTGAAGAGTAGGAATTCTAAGGGCTTCCAGCAAGTAACCTTTTCCCTCCGACAGTCTTGTAATTTGCAAGTCAAAGTAGTTAAAAGTTTCTCTCCCTCTTTCTCTTTTCCATTTGCAAATCAGAGCATTCTTTAGACAATATCTTAAAGAGTTTGCTAGTTTAAAAGAAAAAAATGTCTCTATTAACTACAGAAGCCATTTATTTTAAAACTGCAAAGTTTAGGCTGCCATCACAACTCTTTGAAGGAATTGTTGTTGTTGTTGGAATACTGTTCTTGATAATTTAAGAGTGTTTCTAGCAGTCCCCTGAAAGTAATTAAAATAATGAAATAATGAATAGTGACAGTTTACATCCTGATAACAGTCAGAGGTGTGGCCAGCTTTTTCAGCGCATTTTCTACAAAGAGGATAATGAGTGATTGCACGCTGTGATAAAACACTGCACCTCTTTCCTTTGGAGTGTTTACTTACATTGTGTCATGCTGAGACAACATGACTTCTTACCACACACTTGGTCTATATATTTGGCTCCAATTCTAATTCTGGGATAGCTTTGAGAATGTAAAGTATTGCAGCAAGATGAGAAGCAAATGATTTGAAAGGGGTTATAGACACGCAAAATATTTTATACTTGTTTTCCCTTAGTCTTAGCCCATAACCAAGAGCACTGGAGAAATTGAAACAAAGAATAGCTCCAACTTGCATGGGTCTCGGTGATCAAAAACAGTGAGCACGTGTCATACGCAGGTGTCTTTTATGCGGCTTTCAGCTTATGCTGAAAGCCCCATGCCATTTCCTGTATGGTGCATGTGACCTGGCACACCATATGCAGAAGCTCCATTATTTTTAATGGAGCTCAAGCATAGGCACAACTTGCCTTACGTGGAAGGGTCCGGAACGGATCCCCCGCATAAGACAAGGGACCACTGTATATTTAATAGGCTCTCATCACCACTTGCCTGCCCATCCCCTGAAATCCACTGGAAAGTCATTTCTTCCAGTCCCACCAACTTCACAGGTAAAGGTGATGAGAACATGAGATAGGACCTTCTCAGCGGCTGCCTCTAAACTTTGAAACCCCAACCCTTTGAAAGCCCAACCCTTATCAGTTTAAAGAGCCTGATAGCACAAAATTGTTTTTACCTGCTGCCTAAAGGAGAGCAGGAATGGGGCCATCCTGGCCTCTTTAAGGAGAGAATTCAGGAGCCTGGGAGCAGACACTGAGAAGGCTCTCTCTCTCTTGTTCCCACCAAACAAGCTTGAGAAGGTGGTGGAACAGAGAGAAGGGCCTCTCCAGATGATCTTAACACACTAGTGGAATCATGAAGGGAGATATGGCCTTTCAAACAACCTTGGATCCAAGCTGTATAGGGAAACGTTTGGGAAGCACTGCACTGCAGAGTTTCGGAATCACTGCACTAAGGCCTGGCCCCTGTGACATCTCAGTGGCATCATTCCTAGGTCTCATGTTTTGATCTAGAAATCTTAGGACTTCCAATAGGCCTTATCTGGCAACTCTAATTTTAAATATATTTGTTCAGAAGTAAGTAAATATAGGTATACTTTCCCTCTGTGGTAAATGTGCTTACAGCAATTATTTAAACTGTTATCTTAAGCTTGTTTAGGTTAACTGAGTTTGATCAAGTCCTGCCTTAAAATGGCTTGTTAGAACCACCCTATTAGCAGAATCTTTCTACACAAGAAAAATAATATTTAAATACTATTCTAGAACAATAACATTATTCAGAGACTCGGCGTGGAAAAATGTTCCAGTAGTGTTTGGCGTACGTCCATATCTTTAAAACAGCAAATGTCTGAGGAAATGATAGCATTAGAAATTAGCTTCTATGTTGAGCCAAATTTAGTTCCATGGCTAACTTCATTGGAATTGCACCCAGTGACATCATGTCTAAATATATGCCATTTCCCCCCGTGCTTGAATACTATTATGTCTGCCAAAGGCAATAAACTGAAAATGCAAACGTCAGGGAATATTTATTTTGACAACTGCAAAGAAAAGTGTCTCTGTTAGTTCTTATGGTACAGGAGGATGTTTGTGGAAGAGCTGGTGCTTTAGATACATTGAACCTAAGGCACAGTGTCATATGATTGAGAATTACATCTTATATCTCAATGTTTTTGCTTTCTTGGGAGGTTGTATTTACTCATGATTGCACAATTATGATATGGAACAAATGTGAGCATAGTTAAGTGCACATATTGATAATGTGGGCATGATATTCAAGAAGTGAAATTCAATAATAGATTCAGTAACAGAGTACGCTTCAGCTGAAGTCAAGCTGAATGGGATGCTACTTCACACAATGTATTAAAGGTATAGTGTGAACTCTGACTGTCTAGAGGTAATATTCACTCCAATTTAAATTGGATCAATTTGGGCATTTTCCTACAACAAATCTGAGTGTTTTTTTTAAACATCTTGATATATGTGAATGTGATTCATTTGGCCCACTCTTAGGAAAGACAGTAGGTAGGTAATAACTTTTGCTTGCAACGTCGTAACAGTGGAATATGAACAAATAATCATTATATTGTTTAAAACAGATAACACTGCAAGTATTTATGCAAAACGGACAAGCTTCAATCATCAGATGCAAGAGCTGTACCGTCTGCCTATTGTGATCAGTGATGGTGGGCGCCCTCCACAGAGCAGCACCAACATGTTTACCATTCGAGTTTGTGGCTGTGATGGAAATGGCATTTTGATCTCTTGCAACCCAGAAGCCTACACCCTGAATGCTGGACTTAGCACTGGGGCTTTAATTGCTATCCTTGCTTGCATTGTGATATTGTTAGGTAAGGAAATCCCAACATTTTTATCCTCTTCTTCATGAGCATCCTCCTCCTCCTGAATAAAATGCTCCATCTAACAAAATGTAGTTGCAATTCGTGCTTAAATCAACGGAAGCACCTCACAAACAGCAGATGGATGATTAACCTGAAATTAGCAGAATCCTTTGGAGGGGAAAAAACTTGTTATATTTGCATGTAGAAACTTTGTTAGGTTAGAACTTTGCCCTATATGTTGTATGTCTGAGCAGAGCTTGGTTAACTTGGCACTAATTTTGGAGGCGATTTTGAATGCCACTGTTTAAAATGGATAGGATTCAATTTTTGCTTCATTGACAATGGGATCTTTCATTCATGAAATTGCATCCCACAGAGGGGTGGGATATAAATAAATGTTGTTGTTGTTGTTGTTATTGGAATAATGGTTATATAAGCAGAAAGGTCCTTCTAAGATAGAAGGAAATCCTTCCATAAGAAAAACACACTTCTCATAAACAGATGCTATTTCTGTTAGTAGAATGCCCTAAGATGTTATATATTTTGTTATGCAACTCGTTTTAAAAAAATAATCATCAGCATCTAATTTCTCTCCTCAGTGATTGTAGTGTTATTTGTGACACTAAAACGTCAAAAGAAAGAACCCCTAATTGTTTTTGAAGAAGAAGATGTCCGAGAGAATATTATTACTTACGACGACGAAGGTGGCGGGGAAGAAGACACAGAGGCTTTTGACATTGCTACTTTGCAAAACCCTGATGGAATCAATGGTTTTATACCTCGCAAAGACATAAAGCCGGAGTACCAATACATGCCAAGGCCAGAGCTTCGACCCGCTCCAAACAGCGTTGATGTTGATGACTTTATCAACACAAGAATACAAGAAGCAGACAATGACCCAACAGCGCCTCCATATGACTCTATCCAGATCTATGGTTATGAAGGAAGAGGCTCAGTGGCTGGTTCACTTAGCTCTTTAGAGTCAGCAACAACGGATTCTGATTTGGACTATGACTATCTACAAAACTGGGGACCTCGTTTTAAGAAACTAGCAGACTTATATGGCTCCAAAGACACTTTTGAAGACGATTCTTAACAATAACGTTACAAATTTGGCCTTAAGAACTGTTTCTAATGTTCTGGGAAAAACAAAATCAGAGGAAAAAAATGTAAGCAGGTATTTTTTTTAATACAAAATAAAACAGTGAAAGGCTCATATAAAGTATCTAAGTTTGTTGGGGATGGGAGGTTGTTCTTTAATTGTAAAGGGACATGAATAAAAAGTGGTCAATACTGTGAAGTACCTTTTCAACGCAAAGGCAAAGGCTGGAGGTGGTACCTAACTTCCATAGAAAGGGAAGGGGGAACACCACTTGTGTAATACAACATATTTAAGTAAAGGGAAATTCTTAAAGTCATCCTAGAATTGAAGGCAATCTTTTTATGTATTATGAAAAACTAAGTCTTTTATGTCAAAGAAGCTTCCACAAATTAGAAAAAAAATAACAGTTCTGAGCTGTAATTTCGCCTTAAACTATGGACACTCCCTATGTAGTGCATTTTTAAACTTGAAATATATAATATTCAGCCAGCTTAAACACATATGATGTATGTACAGGACAATGTACAATTATAATGTCTCTTGAGCATCCGACTCGTTTCTGCTGACTCTTGTAAATCTTTTTGCTTATACTTTCATCTTAATCTAATACGTGCCAGATATAAAACTCTGTCTTGTTAAAGTGGGAGGCGCCCTATTTCTATGTCATTTTTAAATGTATCTATTTGTACAATTTTAAAATTCTTATTTTTTAGTATACATACAAATATCAGTATTCTGACATGTAAGAAATGTTACATCACACTTATATTTTATGAGCATTGTACTGTTGCTTTAATATGTGCTTCAGTATATGAAGCAGACTTTGAAATAAAAAGGACTCTTTTTTACATTCCTGTTTGTTTTATTACACTATGAGAGGAAAACGTTGTTTCTAATGCCTAATTTGCATTACTGGGCTTTATATTATACCTCTGTACTTATAACTACCAACTTGGTTTTTAATAGCTGGTAATATTATACATTTATAGCTAATGTATCATTGGTTAAAATGAGTTCGAAGTTGATCTTTAAGCGATACACTGATGCTCTGTATGAGTATGCACTAGATTCATTTCTTCTTCTAAACAAAGCCATGCTATGTGCATAAGTCTTACCTCTTGTCAATCATACAGTCCTTGAGAAATGGCTTTACGACTGAGCAAGCATAATAATACTTATAAATCAAGGTTCTACAAGTGATATAAACTTTTCTAATCCCTGTAAAGACCAGAATTTATACTTTCCACGAATGTTGTAGAAGGAGGTATTCTGTATGTTTAGCCGGAGAAGAGAAGGTTCAGCAGTGATATGATAACCATGTTTAAATGTTTGAAGGGATGCTATACTGAGCATATTTTCTGCTGTTCCAGAGACTAGGATGCAGACGAATGGATTCAAGCTACAGGAAATGAGGTTCCAACTAAACATTAGGAAGAACTTAATGATAAGAAATGTTCAATAGTGGAATATGCTGCCTTTGAGTGTTTTGGACTCTCCCCCTTTAGAGGTTTTTAAACATCTGTTAGGAATGCTTGGATTTTGTATCCTTACTCGGCAAGGAGTTGGACTGGATGGCCCTTGCAGTCTATTCATCTCTACGGTTCTCTGATTCTAACACCTTTGCATGGTAGCATCTCTATTGTCTGGGCTACAAATTCCTCTGCTATTGTATTTCATATTTTATGAAAGGTATTTCTGGCCTCTTGGAAGAATGCGACTTACAAGATAGCTAGGTATCCTATGGCGGGTCATTTCCCACCCCATTTTATATGTTAATAAATAACTCTTTATCCAGGCATGGATCATTGTGTAACCAATCAAACTAATTCCACATTGGAGAGTAGTTTCAGAGTCTTTAGATGTATACCAATAGATGCAAACTAGATTTTTTTTTGGGGGGGGGGGGTGCATTCTCTAAGTGTGATGGCAGCCACCAAACAACCTCCAAAATCCTTAGTTTTGAACGCTGCAGAGCACTGTTTGGACTTCATTGTGGAATGGAAAGCCAGCAGTGAGTAGAAATGGAATTGATCATTCTAGATAAAGGGTATGTCTTACTAACTGGTTGGAATCCTGAAGAGAAGCATTCCCCATGACCGCATTTTGTTACAAGGCTTTTCTGTCATTTGAGAACAAAAAATAGTGAAAATTGGTTTGCATTACTCCAAAATAAATTATGATACAGCATAATTCATCTGCAACAAGAAAGGAACAAGCTCAGTGGGATCATGAAAGTTGTTGTGTAGACTCTGTAATGAATAAGCATTCTGTTTCTATAAATTCCAATTATTTTACTCTTTTTTATGACTACGTAAACCTTCAAATGATGAAGGCAGATTTTACAAAGCATTTTTGAAGTTCTCAAACCTTAATAGAAACACACTGACCTCATTATGCAAGTTAATTGCATTTTTATCTTCGTAGAAACCTAATTTCTTCTACTATAGGTGAGACAAACTTGATTATAATTAATTAACACACAAAAATGCATCGAGATCTTGAACTGCAGATTCAACACCCATGTTGACATTAAGACCAGCATCTTGTCAGTGGAGAAGAAGAATTATGCAGAGATTTTGGGATGTCGGTTGGTCTGAGAGCTTTTCGGCACCCCCGCTCTATGTGGCCAATGTAGATGTGCAATTCCTCCAACAAATAATACGGTACTCCAAACTAATATGTGTGATTATATAGGGACTGAAATGTTCTATCTCATTTCTAAAATATTCTTGGACTGCATTGTCTGTCATCCATCACCATTGGCTGCATAGTGGATTTGTAGTCCAATAGCATATGAAAGGCCGGATGTTGATCTCCTTTACTTTATATTAGAATTTCACTGGAAGAATTGAATGGGTTCATAATATGAAAATGGCCTGATTCTTGCTGAAAGCATTATGAAACTTCAGTGATGTGGCTGGATTTCCTTCCCTCCTTCCCTCCTTCTTCTGCTTCTTCTTCTTTTATAATGTAAATATGTGACACTGCAGTCGATGAGGACCGATAACAGCTTCATTAGCACACATCTCTACTGTGTCATCCATGTCCTCCTTTGCTGTGCTTAGCTCTTTTGTCACATCATATTGTACATCTGTGAGAAAATGAAGCCACATTTATCAGATACATTATTTACTGTGAGCTCTTTCCCACCACTTAAGTAACATGCTAACTACATCCAAACGACAGCCTGTCAACTCTTATTGGAGAGATCACCTTAAAGTGTTCTGGGGGAAAAACAGACTTTTACAACTCGCTGAAAGTGAATCTGGAGATCACAAGAAGAGCTATGCCTGATTTTGCTACTAAATGTAACCAGAGAGCTAAAACACTCGTACTAGCTGTACTGGGGAGAGATTAAGTTTAATGTGGGAAAATTAAAGGTATATGCAAAAAGCAGACAACTTTCTGAATACCTTTCTGTGGTTGGATTCTTACATACATGGACCAAGATGTGACAAGATAATAGAGTCAAAGTGCTTTGATTGAAAAATAGTCCATCTGTCAAGGGTTAAGCACCAGACTGTCAGACAAATGGATAGTAAATAAATAAGTGAGAACAAACAAAGCTTCAAATGTATGTACACCAACAGACAGAATTTGGGAAAGAAACAAGATGAGCTTGAAGTCCTAGTGCAGGAAGGTAAATTTGACTTCTAGGTATAATGGATGGCTCTCATGATTGGAATATTACAATTGAAGGGAATATTCAAAAAAGAATAGATGTGGAGCAAAGGAGGAAGAGCAATATTACATGTAAAAGACAAATTCAGTAATACAGAAATCCACAAGAGTGATCAGTGTGGATGACTTAAGAGCATTTGGGTAAAAATAAATAGAGAATTAAATAAATACAACATTGTGGTAGGACTATACTTTGTTGTTGTTAACTGCCCTAATATTGGCCTCGACTCATGACGACCCTGTGGATGAGACATCTCCAAACCTCCCTATCCTCAACCGCTCTGCTTAGATCCTACAGGCCCAGGCATCTGGCCTCTGATTGAGTCAACTTATCTGGCATGCAGTCTCCCTTTCTTTCTGCTGCTCTCTAACTTTCCTAGCATTATAGTCTTTTCTAATGATTCATGCCTTCTCATATGGCCAAAGTATGACAGCCTCCGTTTCATCATGTTTGATTCCAGAGAGTTCAAGTTAGATCTGTTCTAGAACCCATTTATTTGTCTTTGTGGCCATCCACAGTATCCTCAGCATTCTTCTTCAGAACCATATCTCAAATGAGTTGATTTTCTTTCTGTTGGCTTTCTTCATACTCCAGCTCTCACATCTGCACATGGTGATGGAGGATGCAATGGCTTGGACGATTTGAAGTGGCTACTTTCTGCACCACAGAAAGGGCATTAGTTACTCCTCCTAATTTAGTGCCATCTGAACCTTTGATAAGCATGCCCTCTATTCCATCATCCAAATCACTGATAAAGATGTTGAATAGCAGTGGAACCAAGACTGACCAGTAAAAAACTTGGACTGGACTTGACTACCTCTGTTTCTCAGTTGATGTTTGGATGAGCTTGGCCACATTCTCTCTCCTTAAAATCTCTGAACCTTCTGGTTTGCTTCCCAAGGGCAAAACAAGACATGTATTCTTCAGGAATTCTCCACGATTATTGCCAGTGGTTCTGAGATTACTTCTGGCAGTTCTTTTAATATCTTGGATATATTTCATTAGGCCCTGGAGACTTGAATTCATTTAGAGTAGTCAGGTATTCCTGTACTGCCTCTTTATCTATTGTGTGCTGCATTTTGCTCACTGCATCATATGCTTCTTTTTCCCCAGGCTGAACGCTATTCTCTTTTTTAGAAGACGAAGGGGGGGGGGGAGTTAAGTAGATCTGCCTTTTCACTGTACCTTGGTAGCATTTCATCATCTTCTCCATGCAGCAGCCCTATCATTTCCTTGATCTTCCTTCTGCTATAGACATAACAACAACAACAACAACCAAAAGCCGTTTTATTGTTTTTAACCTGTCTAGCAAACTTGAGCTAGTTCTGTATTTTATCTTTTCTGACTGTCTCCCTACACATGCTGGATGTTGGTTTGAATTTCTCTTTGGTGATATTTCCTCTTTTCAATTTCTTGTCCATGTGCCTCTTAAATCTTAGCTCAGACAAAAGGTCTTCAGACATCCATCCTGACTTCTGTAGACACGTCTCATTTTTCCTCCTCGTTGAAACTGTTGGAAATTGTGCCTTCAATATTTCACTTTCAAGACACTCCAATCCATCACGAACTTTCTTCCCTTTTCCCTACCATGGGATCAATCCCCAGTATTTCCCTAAGATAAGCAAAATCAGTTTTCTTAAAATCTAGAATGCTGACTATGCTTGGCTTTACCTTTCCATTGTATAACAAACTTCAGTAAAACACAGTCACTCTCACCTAAAGGTCCTGCCACTTCCATCCCATTAACTAGGTCATCATTGATCAGCAACGGACTCATTTATCTAGAGGGATGGTGGGGTCTGGACATTTTCAACAACAACAACAACAACAATTTATCCCGCCTCTCCCACAAGATCAAAGTTAAACAGCTACCTGCTCTGAATGTTTTAGGTGGAGATTGATTTAGATGGCTCATGAAGCCCCTTCCAATTCAATATTTCTATGACTCTATGACACCATAAATCCATGGGATTCGTTTCTTCTATCAACTAAAGCCTGCTCAATTTTCCAGCCTCCATATTCAATTATCATAGCACCCATAACACCATTAATCATCATTAATCAGAAGCATGCACACTGAACGATAGCTTCTCTTATATGAAAAGTCAATAGCTGTGATATTCTCTGGTAATGTTTTTAATATGTTTTGTAGTGTTTTATAGGTCATTCACATTTTTAAAAATCTCATTCTCTTTTAATTGACATAGCAACATTTTAAGGTGCTCTTTTCTGACATTCATATGCATAATGCTGCGATGTTGTTATCGCTGCTACTTTTTTGTCCGATTTTTGAATATATTTTTTAAAAAGTTATGAGCTTAATAGATGAAACTCATCTCTATGATCACCCCTTTGAAATCAGTGGAACTGCACACAGAAGCAGTTGGCCATATGTAGATTTAATGCGCCACTCTTAGACTGCCAAAAATCATAGGAGCTTTACAGGTTGCCAGTACATATTATTCAACTTTCATTCATTCAAGTAAGAATAAGCCAGTGGGTTTAATTTAGATCCTTGATGAAACTGACTGCAGACCATCTGTTTTCCATCCTCAAGAACTGGTAGGCCAACATATTAGATGAACATTTTGTTCTAAAACGAAACCTGGAAAATGCTAACACTTGGATACTGCTAATCTTGGTGGCTCTTTTAGCAACAAGGAGGTGGCTGAAGCTTCAGGTTTCTTGTGCCAATTTTGTTCCAGCATGGATAGATATTCTTCCCAAGTTAGGTACTACTAATAGGTTCTGCTTGACAAACTGTTGCTGTGTGTTCTGCAGCCCATATGGTTTCTTATGGAGTATGTAAAGATCAATGTGTTAATAAAAATGATTGCAAATAGATCTGTCATATGATTCTGTTACACCTTACTCATATTGGGAACATCTCCTTTGGCAACATGAATGTCTTTTTCGTGTGTGTGTGAGTGTGTGTGCTTGATTTGAGGTAGGTATGAATTACACAATGGGTAAGTCACACACTCTCAGCCTCGGAAACTCCCATGATGGGTTCACTTAGGGGTACCATAAGGCAGAAATGACTTGAAGACGCACAACAACAAAAATGAATTACAACTAAATTCTCCAAAGTTATCTACTGACCAAAGACGTTTTATATATAAATGGGAGCATGTGCTGAGCGGCTGTGGTGCAAGTTTCTATTTTTTTTATCAAATCAAAATGGGTGGATATTCTTGTTAATTGATACTTAAACGATTATGCTAAAGAAATCTTTTTGTAACATTTCTATAATCCCCCAAATCCTCTTCTCAGTTGACACATGGCAGAGAGTTTTATGCCATTCTTGATCCTTTGCTGATATGTATGGACATTGTATTGTGTCTACATGGATATTTGGTCACTATGGTATTTTTATACTGGCTCTATGCCGTAATAAATTGTTGTTACAGTCAAATCGAGACCTGAATATATTTCTTCAAGGGCATGTGTATAAGTTGGCTAGCTGAAATTCTACAGTTCTACTGTCTGAGAGTGGCTCTTCGGGATTTCAGCTAGACGTTCTTCCTAGACCTGCCTGGACATATGGGGAATGTATTTGAGACCTTAGGCATGCATGCTTTATCCCTGTGCTCCTGTTACCAGTAAATGAAACAAGGAGAATCTAGCACAAATGACTTCTTTTGTGTTTACAAGAGTGAAGTCTATTAAGTGATGGAGGGCCAATTGCTATCTTTTACAACTGCAAAGCTAAGTTATTTATAACTATCTTTGTTCCATTAATAGATTAAGGCCCACTCTCAGCTAGTTTGGGGAAGCCTCTCCCATTCCTGATATATGTTAAAGCTTCATTTCTCTGTGGATTCTTTGTTCTTGTTTTTCCTCTCACCCTTTAGCATCATCTGTCTTGTCTCTGGTTTTTGCTTGAGCACTACAAAATGATCTTTCACTCTCTTACTAGCCTTTGCAGTCCATTATCCTGCCCCAGAGAAAACTCTGTGTCTAATGTTTCTCTCTGGAATTCTACAATGCTTCTAACCTTTTGGCTCACTTCTATAAAGCAATGCACTCTGGCAGGGTCTTGCTGTCTCTTATCTCTCCAATCCATACAAAGGTGTCAGAATATCCTAGGGACCCATTAATCAACAGACCTGTTCTGACATCAGCTCCTTAGAAGCCTTCTGTATACCCTTAATACATCTGGAGGTAGCTGGAGGAAGCTTTTTGATGGAGTGATAACTTTTCATAGATCAACTCACCTGACTGATGACTCGATTGAGAATTAAATATTTATGTCTCAGAAGCTGAAAGACTGAAATATGCAATTTCAGTTTACAGGAGAGGCAGCGTTGCAGCACTTTTATTTCTCCCTAATAAACTGGATTAATGGATGGTGTTATGATGCTGTAGATGCAACCCCAAGGGCTTCGGTGACATCATTAAAACAAATGATAACCACCGAAAGAGGAGAAATATAAGCTGGCCACCTAAAAGCAATGACAATTTCCTTTTTCTTGCACAGACATATTTAGAATCTGAATCTGCCTTCCCTGTTTATTCAGCCTGAAAGTATGAAAAAAAATATTAGAGAAGTCTCAGAAGCCAGTAATGTGTTGCACACAAACCTTACATGAGCCACGATGATAGAAATGTGTTTTATACCAGACTCTAGCTTTATACAGTCTGTGTTTATGTCTTTGTATATGTGCCTTCAAGTTGTATGTTGACTTAGGGTGACCCCATGGATTTCATAGCATTTTCTTAGGCAAGGAATACTCAAACATGATTCTCTTTCCTCTGAAATATAGCCTACAGTACCTAGGCAGCCCACCATCCAAGTAGCAGCCAAAGCTATTTGAGTCTACTACTGTCTATTGAATAGAGTCATAGAATCCTACAATTGGAAGACCTCAAGGGCTAACCTCCTACTATGCAGAAAATTATCTTGTTTAAAATAAAAGTCACTCCACAATGTGCAATCTAATGGATTGCAATGTCTTGTCCCTTCCAACAGGTTATCAGCATGGATCATTACTAACCAACCTTTCTTCATGAGATCCCTCACATGTTATAGGAGCATACATCCTTCTTCTTTCTTTTCTATTTTTGGCAATCAATGCTATCCCTCGTCCCAAGGCAAACATTGCTGGTGACAACGTACATGAATTTGTGACCCACATGCTCTGCATACACAGCTTATGGTGTTACAGGACTGATGAGGCTTGACTTCAGTCACAGAAGAACTGTAAGAGCTGTTCAATAGTGGAATAGATTGCCTCCAAGAGTGGTGGACCCTACTTCTCTGGAAGTCTTTAAACAGAAGTTGAATGGGCATTTCCAGGAATATTTTAGCTGTGTATTTCTGCATGGCAGGGGATTGGACTGGGTGACTCTTGTGGTTCCAACTAATATTCAGTGATTTTATGATTCCCATGGCTTTCCAGACCTGTCAATATAGGAATGGCATGGTAACATATGCTTAGGTGGCAACCATAGTGCTTCTTCACGTTTAGGAACTACTGATGCTGGTGAAACTGGACAAACACACTCTAGTAGTTGCTTAATGTTTCCAGTCACAGGTGAAAAGCTCTGGGCTTCATGGTTCTGGTTAGGCTTTGTTAGAACTATACAGAGAGTGCAGACTGGTACTGTAGTCTCTTCATATACGATCCATATACACCTCACTCTGCAGTACAAAAAGGGAAGATCCCTAAGGGCCACTTGTTTCTTTGCTGCTGGTTGGCCACATATGAAGGAGTCTCTGTTTAAATACTTCCAGTGTGAATATAGTTACCCAATGGTCTGAAATGTATTTTGCAAATGTCCTTCCACTACTTGCCATTTTTGGCATAGCATTTTCTTATAAAAACTGTTACTACCATTGAATTTTTATGAGTACCTGAAGGGCTTTAACCTTCATGAATCTATGCAATGCTATATATAGTGCAAAGCAGGAAACATATTTCTTCTATTTACACCTATGGCCAGATTTCCCACTTGCCATGGAAGACAGCAATATAATATGTTGCACCTGAGTGCAACACTATTCCCTTGGGCAATGCAGTTGAGGAGTTGTTGTAACCATCTGAGTAGCAAATGTAATGGCCAGTGATAAAGCAAGAGGCTTGGATACAGGGCCAGCCAAAAGGAACACATACACACTTGTGGTGTAATTTTCAGTATTTTATGTGGAGAAACAGGCAGGGGCTGTTGTTATCTTAAACATGAGTAAATTCCCCCATGGAAACAATTTGTCCAGGCATTTTGGTCCAAGGTAAAATAGCCATAATCAGTATGAGGCTGAAGAAGCTGAACTGTGCATTTGGCACTACAGTGGTGCCTCGGGTTACGAAATTAATTCGTTCCGCGGCCACTTTCGTAACCCGAAAAGCCTTCGTAAGCCGAATTGCCATAGGCGCTAATGGGGAAAAGCCGCGATTCCGTGCGAAAAAGCCGAAAAAAGCACCAAAAGTTTTTTCGTAACCCGAAAAAACATTCGTAACCCGAAACAATAATTCCCTATGGGATTTTTTCGTATCCCGAAAATTTTGTAACCTGGGTATTTCGTATCCCGAGGTACCACTGTACTGTATACTGTGTGCAGTTTACATTAATACTTATGGACTGGTGTGCATTGGTGTGCCCTGAAGCACATGGTGCATCACTCATATGCTTATGTCATGCTGTTCATCCTAACTGGAGCAGACCCATCCAGTCAGTTGTATTTACCCATGTATTCATCCACCATTCAATAATTGTTTGAATTGGTCTATGCTACAGGATGACAGTCATTAACGTTTTAACAATTTTATGCAGGCCTGATTTCTGAATTTTATTGTCTTCTGGGTGTTTATCCAAGCTACTGCTATCACACAGCAGCTGCGTCTATAATGTGCAAAGGAGTATTTCCTTCTGTGTTTTCTAAACCTTCTGCCAGTTAGTTTGATTGGATGATCTCAGATCTAATCTTATAGGAGATGGAGAGAAACTCCTTCCTGTCCACTTTCTGTATCTAAAGCATAATTTTACCAGTCTCTAGTAGTGTGGTCTAATCCCACACAATTAAATGCAGTGCCCTTTAAAAGAGAAGCAGGCCTTTTTACTGGCGATTCCAAGGAATGGACATAGGACCTTCTGCATTTACTTTACTGCTTAACTACGGTCCCTTCCCTGAGTGACTGGAGTGATTAAATGCTGGAGTGACATGAAATCTGAGAAGTTATTCAGTTTCATTTCCATCCTGGCATGAATTTCCTCTCTCTCTCTCTTTTTATGGGATATTTCTTGACAAAAGAAACATTATAAAACCATTACGGGTCCTTTGGAGTGGAGTTGTCCCTTAAAAATTCTTTATAAATTATGTGTAGTTTTAAAATGAAATATGCTTCATTCAAAATGCCTCATTTCAGAAAATGATTTCATAAGAATGAACAAAAGGATATGGAAATAATATATGGTAAGTAGGGCTGGATTCAATCATACTATCAGGATTCACATGTAGATAATAATGAGAAGGGAGCAATTTTAACACCCTTACAATAAATACTATATAGTTGCTATTGCCATATATCCTGGCTTGATAGATATTTTTAAAATTCATTTAAAGTTTTTCAGAAGTTTCTTTCTAGAAAAAAAAAGTCCAACTTTTGGGCCTTGTGTCTCCCTCAGATAGTCAGCTCAGGACATATGCACTAATAGAAATGAGACCATCTGGTGTGACTGAGAATCTATTAGTATCAGCATACTTTGGGCAACCTTAAAAGGAGCAGAAATACAAAATCTAAATAAGATTTTCAGTCTGAAATCCTACATCACCAACATAACTATGTACCAGAGCTCCAAATGGGAGAGGGCTGGAGGCAATTTCCCAACACACTGATCTCCAGCCCCTTGGAAACACTTTTATAAGGGTACTGCTGATCTGCAAAATTAGGTTTCTGTGGTCATGGTTGGTCATTCACAGCCATAAATGCAAACCCCCAGCATTAACTAGATCATGAGCCCCATGATACGGGTGCCTTAGGGTCACTCTAAGTCAGAAATGACTTGAACCACACAGCAATCTTGTATCTGCTGAACAGGATCCCAGCCAATGTTGCTCATACTTTGCCAAACATGACCACACAGGTATGTAATGACTGGAATATCTTGAAGACCTTACACTTTGCAATTAAGCCACAGTTTACAAAATGAATTGATTATTATGCTCTGAACTGAAACTCCAGCCAATATACTCTTGATGAGTATATTGAAGGCTGACTAATTATTTTATTGAATGCCCGCCTCTCTATTATAGAATTTAAATGGATTAATGGAGGTGAACTTTAGGTCATGTTATCTGAAACTGTTTAAAACAGTGGAAGGGAAGAATCAAGAAAATGCACATTAATGCATTACTGTAATTTATCGTTTGAAGAGTCTGCCGTGTTTGGCTCAAATTTATTACTAGTTTTCGAATATAGTAACAACTTGCTCTATAAGTATTAATAGTTCCGAAGTGGTCATAACTCTCTCCAACAGTTTTGCTCAACTGCTCAAAAGAACAGTCTTGGACTTTACTGGGGAGCACCAATTCACTAAAGGTGCTTTCTTAAATCAACCTGATGGAGTGGGAGCTACTAGGGCAACTGGTCAAGAAATATAAGAAGTAGATCTGAAGGGGTCCTGGGAAGTTAGTCTCACCTCATGGCAATAAATGGTACCCAGACAGTTGAAGGCTGCTAAGTTCAACTGATGGTTTCATTTCCTATAAGGCCACTGACGTAGTGTCACTCCAAAACTTGTTATTTGCTGCCAGATAGTGATCTTATGAACAAGACTTCTAAGATCTTCTAATATCATCAGCTGCTCTATTCAGGGCTTGGAAAAGTAGAGTTGTTGTTGGGGTTTTTTTGACAACCTAGTTCTGTCATTCTGGAATAGAGTTGCAACATTACTCAGGCACCAGATTCTAAACATGTTACTAAGACCACATTTGGCTTAGATTTCAGCCTTAAATCTTCTGGAAATCAAACTAGGAAGTAAATACTGCAGCCTTGTTGGTGTGCGAAACAAGCGATGATGAAGCCTTTTTAAGACTTAGGTTGATTCCACCTCCCAACCTCAAAAGGTATCTGGTCGCTAACACTTTGCCCTACTTTCACCCTTTTAACTGAAGTGCATAAGGGCTAGGGTCCCAAGTGTCTCCAGTTAAACCAGTTTCAATACTTTAGGTAGTATGTTATCTCTTTCCAGTTTCTAATAATTAATTCAGTCAGAGTCAACCACTATAAAATAGTAACTTCTTTGACTGTTATGACAAAGGGGCAAAAGGGCAAAAGTTTTCCAAACTGACATTCTCAAAGAGGAGATTTCCTTCTATGTCTATCCTATGAATGAGTCTTTTAGTACCACTTATGCAAAAGTTTCATCCACTACCAGAGCTAGTATTTCTTATTAGACTTGCAAAGAATCAGAGTTTTTAATTAGCATTTCCTCTGGTGAACCAAACCCTCTGAGATTACTACACTTAGTAAAAATTAATTAACTTGACAAAAGCTCCTAATTGTTTTCTTGCCACTGGTCCTTTTGAGAGACTAAAAATAATACTCTCTCAATTAGGCGGCTACAACTGCTCTCCTATTCTTTAGCTGCCCTACATTTTTTAAAAAGAAAGTTAACATTCTATTTTTACAAAAGACATGCCTTTTGGTTTTCATAAAGTTAGCAATTAATCAAAAGTAATATCGTAGTGTTGGTGGTCATCATTGTGATGAATCCTAGAATCCTAGAGTAAGAAGAGACAGCAAGGGCTATCTAGTCTGACCCCCTGCTATGCAGGAAGACACAATCAAAGCACTCCCAATAGATGGTAATCCACAGTTTGACAACTGTGTCCCTCCAGATATCATCAGGAAAATGAAAACAAAACAACACAGCTACTCCCTGGATACAATGTCTAATAATACCTGGAGGAACACAGTTGTCAAACCTCATTTGTCCCTTTGCCCGGTCAAAACCAAACCAAACTCAAAAGCCAAACTCAAAACAACACGATGTCTAATGATATCTGGAGGAAGACAGGTCCAAAACACATTGCAGAAATAATCCTGTTTGAGACTGCTTTAACTACCCTGGCTCAGAGCTAGGGGATCCTGGGAATTGTAGTTTCTTGTGGCACCGGAGCTCTCTGACAGAGAAGGCTAAATGTCTCACAAAACTAGAGTTCCCAGAATTGAGCCAGGGCATTTCAAGAGGTAATCCAAATTGGATTATTTCTGCAGTGTGTTTTGGACCACGATTATCAAACCTCACTTATCCGTTGATCCCTTGGACAAATTGTTGTTGTTGTTGCCCCACTTTTCTTCCAAGATTGTGACCCAAAGCATCTTACAGTCTAAAAAATACAGGACAGAGCCATGGCAGCGGAGAAGAAGGGGCAGGTGCTGGCAAAAGCACTGCATCTCCTGCAGCAGGAGTAGGACCCCACCAGGAGTATCTCTTCTTCTGTTTCACCAGATGTGGCCCAATCTCCCCATATCTCTTAGTGATGCCATTCCCTGCAGTGGATCCTGTGATTCAGGGATGTCCTAGAGTGCCTTTTACAATATACTACAGATTAAATAATACTTTGTATCAGATGAAAAATGAAGGTGTTATATCTACAGTTGTAGGCCTTGTAGACTGGGTGGTGTAACCTTGTCATTGCAGAGGGGGAAAAATGAGATTTTGCTTTTATGCCTTGATCCATGAGATCTTAATAAAGCAGTTTGGAGACAATATTATACCATTCCTACAGTAGAGGAAGTTTTGAGTCACTTTATCTGGAAAGAACATCTTTACAATTATAGATGAGAGAGATGGCTATTGGAATGTGAAACTGGACAAATCTTCATCAAATTATGTCCATTCAGTATGCCCCAGGGACGGTATTGTTTTAATTGTCTACCATTTGGGTTTAAATTTGCAAGTGAAGCTTTTCAACAACAACAAAAATCAGGAAACTTTTGGGCATATAACATGTGTGCCGATGATGTGTTCACAGCAGCAGAGACAGTTGAGCAGCAGGATGAGATTTTACATCAGGTTATGGAAACAGCACATGCTAAGAACATCAGATGTTATAAAGAAAGTATTCAGTTTAAGATTGACACTGCAAAGTACGTGGATCACATAGCGATTGATGAAGGAGTTCAACCAGACAATGAGAAAGTTAAGGCCATTCAGGAAATGAAGCTGCCTCAAGACGGACAAGGCGTGCTCAGATTTTTAGGATCAGTACAGCCTCCAGTAAAATATATTTCTTGGGAGACAGAGTTGACAGCACCACTAAGAAATTTGTTTTTAAAAATGTAGTTTTTTTTCAATGGATGGCAGGAAATCAGAAGCAACAGTTGTGCCATGCAATATTTTGATGTGGTGAAACCAGTTCTTGTCCAAGCTGAGGCACTGAAAGATGGCTTAGGAACACAGGACAACAACACAGGACTGCTTCAGGACAACAAACCAGTGTCCTGTGCTTCAAGATCACTTAGCTCAACAGAGTAAAATTATGCCCAAACTGAGAAGGAATTGGTTGCTGTTGTATAGGCTATGGAGAAGTTTCACCAGTATGTGTTTGGTAATGATTTCTTAGTTCAGACTGATCATAAGCCTTTGGAGGAAATTTTAAAATACAAACACAAACGATAGGAAGTGATCCTGCCCACTTGTCTCCAAAGCTTCAAAGATATCAGCTCAATGTGATATATATGTAATCTAGGCAAATTTATGTATGGGCTACTATAGAATCTCTCTTAAGGGAGGAGGATTTTATGAAAGGTTAGAGAGTAGTGTATGACGTGAGCACATTAGTCTCGCATCCGGATAGATTGAATACAAGAGGCAACAAAGGAAGATTATCAGCTTCAGGGGGTTCAAGCATATGTAAAGCAGGGATGGCCATAATATCTGAGAGAAAAGGTCCGACAATTTTTTTGAAAATGCAATAGATTACTGTAACAAATGATTATTATTAGAAAATTATTATATCTCCATACTAGGGTCCATAGGAAATAAAAAGTGAAATAAAAGAGGCAGCAAAGACTAGAAATAGAGGATCACATTCTAATAATAAAAAAGGGTCTAACATTCTCAGGGACAGAAAAAAGGCTTACTTAAGGTGCTCATAGATGCTTCTAAAAAGCATCAAGTACTATTAAAGTATCTCAGAGATTTGAAAAAGAGTGCAGCAGTCGTGCCTCAAAGAGATGAAAGATTTCTCAATTTGAAACCCCAATAATGGCATTGTATTATTGTTCACTTTCTTCCCCTCCTTTATTTTTTTCTCATCATATCTTGCGATGCATGAAACCCAAAAATACATCTGCAAGGCTTTCCACTAAAATGTCACACGAAATGAAACTGAGAATGAATTCGGATGGCTTCTCAGTTGGCAAGAGCAAGAACATTAAAGGAATTTTGAGACAGCCAAGAAGAGTTTTACCAACGTTTCTCACAGACTTTGGGCATCTCTTACTTTCTGCATGCTAGAATACTGACATCCTTTGTACATACATTCAATTTTCTTTGTTGTTGTCATCATTATTACTCATGAATCTGTATTAAAACATTCATTTGCTATTTTACATCATGCTCTATTAATGTTCAGGTGCTCAGAGAGGGTGACACCAACTCCATTGCTGGCTGTTTGTCCCATAAGAGTGGCTGCTGCAACTTGCTCCTTGTTGTTATGAATTAATAATAATAGCAGTAGTATAATCTTTTCATGCATCATGTTATGGCGATATTTGCTGTTTTTACTAAGGAGTAAGCATTTTTATTAAGTATTGTTACCGCTAGCTGTATTACCTTAGTTGTAAAGATAGTAATAAAGAGGTGGTACAGACGGGGCCAAGAAAAAGTACAGTCCTATTAATTTTAGATAGCCATTTTCCCAGCACTTTCCTGAGTATCTGGGATTTAATAACCCAGCAAATATTGAGATAATTTATCAACTAAAGTGCATCCTTGTGACAAAATAATTTTAAACTCAAAACATGGAAATATGCCACGAATGAGCGAGACAGCAAATATTAACGATCTCAGGCAATGAATATTTCTGTTTTACCAATTTTCTTTCTTGTTTGTAGATTATCCAGGTAGCTTGACAAGTACAGTTTGGCATTAAACTTGAACAGAAGGCCAGGATGATAACCAATAATTATACAAATGGCTTAGGCGGCAATTCTATACCTGCTTACTTGGGTGTTAACCTCGCTGAGACTTACATTTGAGTAGACATGCATAAGCTTGCCTTGTAAGAGTCTTACATTTTGTGATAATTTTAGGGCAATTAGTTCTGAAACACAAATAACTCCAGCTCAGTTCAGAAGTGACTCAACCATGGCTGTAGAATATTTAATTTTGCTTTCTGCACTGCTGTTGAAAAGACCTATGATTAATGGTCATTGAATCAGTTTTGAAGCCATGCTTAGAGACAGTTTTCAAATGCACTGTTTGTGTAAATATATTTGGGCATTACTTTTCAATGGACAAACTGATTTCAGCCTCTGCAATCCTCCAGAGGCTAATGCAGCTCAATGGGAATGTCGAAGGGATGGACAACAAAAGTGGACATTTCATCACATACAAAACAGCACTAGAAAGGCTGTACAAATATGAAGTCGAAGGTTTTCATGGCCAGCATCCATCATTGTTTGTAGGTTTTTCGGGCTGTGTGGCCATGTTCTAGAAGAGTTTCTTCCTGATGTTTCGCCAGCATCTGTGGCTGGCTTCTTCAGAGATGACGAAGATGCCAAAGCCACAGATGCTGGCAAAACATCAGAAATAAACTCTTCTAGAACATGGCCACACAGCTCGACAAAAACCACAAAAATCTATGCTGTACAAATAGTTCATCATACATCATTCTTATCTGAATAGTTTAACTGCAGATGGGGGAGCTGACTGAAAAATGCAATCAAGAAAGAAAGAACTTCAGTATTTTGGTGTTTTCTCCAGAAGAGTCCTTTTTAAAAAAATAACACTAATAAGTAATCCATTGAAACTATATTTCATCTTGAAGGAAACAATGCGTAATGTTCACAATTTTCTTCCTGTTGCAAGACAGGTTTTTAAAAATCATGCCGTTTTTGAAGCTTATTCACAGTTCAGGAACTGTTCTGCATAAATTTCTCACATGGTCGTTCTGCATAGAAAAAAGCATTAAAGGAATGTTGGTACTTAAATTTGAATAAAGCTATGTTGGTGCTTAAACTTGAGTAAATGATGGTTATTTGTATAAAATGAAAGCCATGTCAACTTTAAAAGAAATAGAAATAGAAATATTTGGGATTTTTATACAAATGTACAGTGCGTCCTTTTTTTATGCGGGGGATCCGCTCCAGAGCCCCCTGCGCAAAAAAGTGTATGTTTGAGCCCCATTGAAAGTAATGGGGCTCATGTATGTGGTGGCGGTACGCACTGTATATTTCAGAGAACCAGTATGGTACAGTGGCTTGAACATTGGTCTATGACTCTGGAGATCAGGGTGACTCACACACTCTCAGCCCCAGAAAACCCTGTGATAGGTTTGCCTTAGAGTCACCATAAGTCAGCAACAACTTGAAGGCACACAACAACAAGAGCATATTTCACAATGCAATGTCAAAACACCAAGATAAATAGCATTTTCTTATCAACCTAAACAGATTTTGGCTCACTGCATGAGATAAAAAGAAAAGGAGGTGCATTGTAACTATTTCAGATTAGAGTTTATAGTAACTCACTTCATTTTATCAGTGCTTATTGTCAAGTTAACAAAATGGCCATCCTGTAAATAAATCAGCATAAACCGTTGATGTGATCTCTCCCTTGCTCCTTGTAATAAAAAGGGAGAGGAGATATGAGAACAGAGTGGGAGGGGAATGAAAAGGGTAAGATGGGGGAGAAGCATAATTAATTTGTGCTTGTTGGTTTTTCTCTTTGGTTTTCAGCTCATTTGCATGAAAATCAAATTGTTTAGATGTCATATTCTATAGTGTTCACACATCATGTACCATAGTGGATACTGTTAATAAGAGTGATAAGTATCAGCAGAAGAGAGCAGATTTTTCCCAGAACAAATATATTCCATTCAGTACAATTTCTCTAATTCTAACTCACGGAGACATCTGCTCTTTTGTGTGTGATGCATCTATTCTCACTCGGGAAAAGAGAGCAGCTGGGGGTGGGAGGATTGTATGGCAAGTGCATAAATGAAACAGAGGTACTGGAAGGATTGGCACACGAAAGGTGAGGAAGGCTCCAAAAGCTGAACCGAGACCATTTTCGTAAGCCAATACAACATCTTAAAATGACAGAGAGAGGTGCTGGTTTCATCCCATATTGATCTTTTGTCCTTAAAAACTGGAGCGTGTCCAAAAGAGGGCGACTAAAATGGTGAAGGGTCTGGAAACCATGAAGCCCTATGAGGAACGACTTAGGGAGTGGGGATGTTTAGCCTGGAGAAGAGAAGGTTAAGAGGTGATATGATAGCCCTGTTTAAATAATTGAAGGAAGGAGCAAGCTTATTTTCTGCTGCTCCAGAGACTAGAACATGGAACATGGATGCAAGCTGCAGGAAAGGAGATTCTACCTCAACATTAGGAAGAACTTCCTGACAGTAAGGGCTGTTTGACAGTGGAACAAACTCCTTCCTCAGAGTGTAGTGGAGTCTCCTTCCTTGGAGGTCTTTAAGCAGAGGCTGGATGGCCATCTTTCGGGGATGCTTTGATTGTGATTTCCTGCATGGCAGGGGGTTGGACTGGATGGCTCTTGCGGTCTCTTCCAACTCTATGATTCTATGATTCTATAAAATAAATACTACAAATGCTGAGTATTGCATGGCAATCACTACTGCAGTTATATAGTTTTTTGTGGTTTTTTCAGGCTATGTGGCCATGTTCTAGAAGAGTTTATTCCTGACGTTTCGCCAGCATCTATGGTTAGCATCTTCAGAGAAATTCATTCATTCTCTGAAGATGCCGGCCACAAATGCTGGTGAAAAGTCAGGAATAAACTCTTCTAGAACATGGCCACATAGCCTGAAAAAACCACAAAAAACTATGGATGCCGGCCATGAAAGCCTTTGGACTTCACACTACAGCACTTATTTCTGTCTGAGGTGGTTTCACCTTGGACATTGAAAAATCCTGCAATCCTCTACTCAAGGAAACAGTACATATCCAAAAAATCCCAGCCATCTAGTGGGGAAAGGAAGACTGGAAATGAAATGACCAGAGAAATGTCCACAGTGGCCACTCATATTGGTCACCCTTATTACTTGTTTCTATTTAATGCATTTTTAAATTCATCCTTCCATAAAGATAAAATGCAGCGATTTCAAACAAGATGAAACTAAGAACTAAAGCTAATCTAATGAAACACATAATGGAGGGCATCAAAAGCATTAGCAGGACAGGAAGTAGACCAAACAACAAGGGAACACATGCAAATCATGCATAGTTTGGAAATGTGCATACATACATATTCATGTAGTCTTAAAAAAATCATCCTGATGAGAAACCAGAATGCAACGAACTTAGAGCAGTATAAGAATGAAAACCTGAGAGAAATCAAGCTTGGCAGATCTGCCCAGCTGTACTCAAAGGCAATAATAGTTGGCTTGAAAGTGAAGAATTATGTGTCACCAAGGAGCCTCCACAGTCTAACTAATTCTGATACCTATGCAGATTCTTGGAAACGCTCAATAACTACTGACGTAATGTTATAGTTGGGACTATTCTTGATGGAATTGTTTGAATTCCCTTTTTCCATTTAATAGCATTTCGTATTTTTAAGTGCAACATAAATTATTTTTAATATTGTCAGTATTTCTGAGTATTTTAGCTGTATTTTTTTAAAGATTGAAACTTGCCTTGAGTTCTAATTCTGGGGGAAAGAAGAAATAATAACAATAACAATAACAATAACAATAACAACAACAACAACAATAATAATAATAATAATAATAATAATACCCTCCTGCCTGTATTATTTAAGCTGTCACTTTCTCCTGATTCAGTTATTTAAAATCTCAAGTTCTTTCAGTCAAATTTGAAGAGGAATTAGAAAAACTTGGAATATATACATAGCAAATAACCATTTCCAAAGCATGAGAAAAGTTGTTCACAATCAGACATGAACTATGTACAGTGAGGCTTCACAGCCACAAGCACATTCCAGTGATGGATGAAAATTCATCAGTTGCTCTCTTAGGACCGAATTTCCCGCTATTCATCTCTCTGGGATTTCCCCTTTGCCAAATGTTCACATATTGCGACCACATGAATCATGGTTCCAAAGCCAACCGTAATAGCAGATGTAAACTGGGGACAGTATGCAAACACTTAAGCAATGGAACCTGATCTGTAACACCTCTCTTTTGATCCCTTAAAAATGCAATCAAATATTCTAGCAGACAAAATAGAACTATTGAACAGTTCTATAGACCAAAGCAGCTGGGTGGTCTTTTTAAAATGTATTTTCCAGTATGCTGCCTAAGAAGTTTCTGGCTAAGGAGGCAAAGTGGGAGTTTTCAAAGATTATATGGAACTTGGGATCGATTCCCAATAAAGAAATTACTTTCAGAAAATGCTGTTTTAGCCACCAACTCCAAAATAACAAGGCCAGAGATGTGCAAATGAATTAAGTAAGGGCCCTTTTACTGACTTTTAACCTATTTATTTTAACCTTTATGGCTACATTGAATATGAATCCCTAAGTGCTAGATACTCACCTTCAAGACTAGGCTTTATCCAAGCCAGCAGGGGAAAAACAAAAATCAAACGTAAGCTCTGTAGTGTTCAGAAGAACATCCATGCCAAATTATGAATTTAGACTTGCTAAGTGGAACAGTAGATAGAGGTAAAACCAGTTCTCTCTGTGTAATTCACTCTTAAATATATTCATGCTTGTTAAAATAACTGGATTATTCCAAGTTTCTTCCTATTGCTCAGATGAAAGGGAATAAATGATAAATATTTACAAGGGTACCTAAACAAGGAAATACAGTATGACATTCGGTCACCCAAGATTTTAAATTATGACTTGGCTACAGACTGAGACATTACACCAAAAGATGATAACTTTCCTTGTGTTTTCTCCAGTGATGCATGGCATCCTCCAACTCAGGAAACACATCCATTTTGCATAACTGCAAAACTTCTCTCACATGTAATTGTACCTCCTTCCCTTTCCCCCTAAGTACTGAGATTTATTATGCAATTTTGTCAAAAGCTATTGTGAAATAAATAAGATACAGAGGAAAAGTGTTGCTTTGGGAGCTAGGGAGAGAGAGTGTGTGTGCATATTTGATGTGTGTTTTAAAGCCAGACATATTTTTCTTGGTCATATCTAAGGGATTGGTACTAATTTTTATCATAGTAGCAAAATATGAAATGGAGTAGTAGTTAGTCTTGAAAAGCAGATGCTCATCATGACATTTCATAGCACTTCTCCCTCAAGGAGAACACCCCAAAGGCAAGTCTTTTGTAAAATGAATGGTTTGTAACTGCCTGTTGAAGAATAAGTTCAGGCATGGACTCATTCCAGGTCCTGAGGAAGTGAGTTATTGAGCAACATCATACTTGCATTGCCCAGGGTAACACACTCCCTTTCTTGAGATTGACAAAGAAAGTGCAGCATTTACACTGGGATGATGGTGTAAGGAATAATCATTGTATTTCCCTTCTCTCTCCATATCCCTGGCACCCTTATAAAAGTGGCTGTTGTGGAAGATGAAGAAGCTTTAGAAAAGAGGGAGCCATCCATGGATCCACAACATCTGCAGCACACCAGTGGTGCTATAGGTAAATTTCCAGTAACTCTCAAACATTTCCATCTCATACTGTTCCATCAAGAGTTTGTAAAGTGCAAATCTAAAGAGGATGCATGATAGGTATCCTGGGACTAAATCCTCTCTGGCTCTGTGTCTATCATATGCAACAGCTTGGCACCCAGCATGATGAATCCCGACCTCTGATCATGGAGGCCATCAAAACACACATGTGACATTTGTGCAGAATAAATCAGCTTGGGGTGAAATTAATGGGAGTTGTAGTCCATCATCTTTTGGAGGGCCCTCCCATAGGATGGATGAGTCAAAACACAGGATAGTGTTTTGACTCATCCATTTCAAACTGCAGCTTTCTCACCTTTCTGAAAAGGTAAGGTAAGAGCTTGGACAAAATAACTTGTTCAATTGTAACTTCCACAATTCTCCAGGAATCATGGCTATTCTGGTTGGGGGGCATTATTATTGTTCTTTATCAGTATGTAAAAGGTATAATTAACATACTAAAAAAAACATGAAAGAGGTAGAGCAGGTCCACAGAATAATCAAAGGGAAAATGTGTCCAGTTCTGGGCATCACAATTCAAAAAGGATATTGAGAAACTGGAGCGTGTCCAAAGGAGGGCGACTAAAATGGTGAAGGGTCTGGAAACCATGCCCTATGAGGAAAGACTCAGGGAGCTGGGGATGTTTAGTCTGGAGAAGAAGAGAAGGTTAAGAGGTGATATGATAGCCCTGTTTAAATATTTGAATGGATGTCATATTGAGGAGGGAGCTGACTTGTTTTCTGCTGCTCCAGAGTCTAGAACACGAAACAGTGGATACAAGCTGAAGGAAAAGAGCTTCTGCCTCAACATTAGGAGAACTTCCTGACAGTAAGGGCTGTTCAACAGGGGAACAAACTGCCTCGGAGTGTGGTGGAGTCTCCTTCCTTAGAGGTCTTCAAACAGAGGCTTAGGCCCGAGTTACTTGAGGGACCGCATCTCCCCATATAATCCACCCCGCACACTCAGAACATCTGGGAAGAATTTGCTGGAAACACCATCTTCCAAATATGTGTCCACATCCCAGATGGCCTTCTCTATAGTGGCCCCGTGGATGTGGAATAGTCGTCCCGAGGAGCTCCGTCTCATGACACCCCTGGAAACATTCAAAAAGAGACTTAAAACCTTTCTCTTTTGCCAAGCCTTCCCCCCTGAAGAATGAAGTTGTATTTTGGACACCACTGACTCTCTGCCTTACCCTAGATATGAATGTTGGTTGATTGTATGATTCTGTATAGAGTTTTACTGTAATTTTTGTATTATTGGATTTTTATTGGATTTCTATGACACTGTTTGTATTGGTTTTAATAGTCTGTAACCCCGCTTCGATCAAAAAGGGAAAGGCGGGGAAACACAAATAAAATTTATTATTATTATTATTATTATTATTATTATTATTATTATTATCTGTCACAGATGCTTTGATTTAGATTTCCTGCATGGCAGGGAGTTGCTCTGGATGGCCCTAGCGATCTCTTCCAACTCTACGATTCTATGATTCAATGATTCTACTCATTCCTACAATAATTCTCTTTTCCTAAGACACATTACTTTTTGAGGCTAAGACTCATGGTTGGCCATAATGTATACCATTATCGTAAAACATATGACTTAAAAATTTCTTCCGAGTTAGAAAATGCTTGGGAAAAATAGAAAATATTATTAAAAAGCAAAGTGACATGAGACCAGAAAGTATCATATGTCCTTTTTGGATGGCTAGGTTTCAAGCAGATGCAGATTTTTAAAATCAGACGTCTTGATTCTATGGTATAATTGAGCATGGATTTTTGCCTGTGAATGAAGCAAAGTGTTCCTGCTTCAATGAGCTTTGGGTGATGTCCATGTGACTATAAACAGTATCAGTAATGTTAGCTTCAGTTCAGTTTACTGCCTGGTTCAAGATATGATGTGCCATTAAATTGTGGAGGAGTGCATTCCACTAGCTGTATTATGACCCTAGACTCTGTTTTAATCCCTCTCTTATTGTTAAGGGATTAAGGGTTCTTTGCCGTATACATATAAATCTGTATCTTGCTAGGGCTTTTCAGGGAAAATTACTGTTTTGTTCACCTAAGCTCCCAACAACAGTTAACAACAACCACAACAACAACATGCATTTCCATTCAGAGGTTGAGTATAATTATTTTCAACAGATGTTCCTCCCAAGTAAGTCAAATGCAACTCTGTGCATGTTACTCATAGGTGAGTTTTATTACGTTAAATTAGACTTGCTCCAGGTACATGGGACTATAGCAGAAACTGCTGTCAATTTACTATACAGAACAAACAAAGACATAAATAATATAAATACTATAACGTATTGCGATAAAAATTGTTTTCAGAAAATGGTACCCCGACAACTTCTATTGATGGTTTTCAATTAGTTCTTCCATTCAAAACAAGGGATTTCAGAAATGCTATTATTGCATTATGTGACAATAAAATCCCCTTCAAGTCCACAATACTGAAAACATCCTGGCTTCTATTGTAAAAGAGTCCATCTGAATAATAGCAGAAAGGATATATAAATAAGTATTGCCTAAACTTTCTATCAATGAATATTGTTTTCTGTCATCACAATTTCACCATGAAATATGAAAGTTCAATTTCCTCTTCATTTCCTTTTAATAAAACTTCTGTTCGTTTCATTTTTGAAAAGAGATTGGATCTAAATTACTTTGGCTTTTTTTTTGGCCTAACTTTTGTGGGTGTTACTAAAAATAATCTGAAACCCTTTAAAACTTCACTATATAGATTAAAGACTCTATTCCACTACTCTGCACCCCCTTATGCAGCTTATATTTCTTAGTGTCCAAACCTGGATGAGTGTATTGATTGCAAAAGCTCATTGAAAGGAAGCATAAGGTAGTGTTCAGATAACTTCTTCCATGCATTACTTTTAAAAGTTAAATTGATAGATATGGTCCAAAATCCATCTTTTCTCAGGCTGTTTCTGTTTATGAAGTGAGTAAAGTTCCACCCTGCCTTTCCAATCAAAGCAAACTGATTGTGGAATTTCTTATCTAAGAAGACTTATATTGTGCTCAGGAAATAAAATTATAAGAGTTACATTAAGAAGCTCAAATGTTCAGAAGATGGTGACCAATTTACTGAAGGACTGGAAACAGTCTTTTTGGAAATGGTTGAAAGAACTGGATATATTTAAACTGGACTGAATACAGTGCGCCCTTGCCTTACGCAAGAATCCATTCCTGACCCCTCTGCATAAGGCAAATTGTGCGTATGCTTGACCCCCATTGAAAATAATGAGGCTCATGCATGGCATGTGGCACGGTGTGCAGCGCGGCACATGCGCCATTTCTCTCCTGTCATGTGGCTTTCAGCATAAACTGAAAGCTTCGTAAAAGGTACCCATGTATGATGCAGGTGCACTGTACTAAAGATAGATATGCTAATAGTTTTCAAGTATTTAAAATATTAAGAAGATTGATGAAATTAATTTTCTGTTGCTCAACAGAACTAGATCAGAAGGAATGGGTGGAGTGGGTCAGAAAAGCAAATGTTGACTAACTCTGAAGAGCATTGGACTTGGAGCCTGGAGACTAGGGGCATTTATACTCATTTTGTTTGTCCTGAGGAGACATTGGCGGGATATAAACCGCCATATAGTACATATTCTATATGTACTAGGGTTAAGAAGGGGCGGTGCTTCCGCACCCCCCTAACCCTAGTACGTATAGAATACGTACAAGATGGTGGCGCCCCTTCCACATGGGCGCTGCCATCTTTACATACTGGACGTGTCCAGACGTGTCGCGGTGCTAATGACGTCACGAATGCGCCCTTGGTGCTTCGCGATGTCATCAGTGCGCCGCGGAAAGAAGCTCCGAAATGGAGGTTTTTTTGCTCCGCGCGGGAGCCGCGCGGTTTGGCTGCTGCAGCTCCCGCGCGGAGCAAATGGCGCCTGCGGGGAAGCGCCGCAAAGCGGCGGTTTGTATCCCACCACTGATTGCCACGCTGATGCATACTAGAGATCCATCCAATTGGTCTATTACCTTATTTGTGGAGGTTCAAAATTTGGAAAATCCAGTTGTGTTGAACACTGCAACATTTCTACAAAGATGTAATTATGATGGTGTTCTCCTTTTCTGCAGTCCTCTTTTGCACAAAGAATCATGTGAGATTGAAGCAATATCCCATATTTAATTCCCTGTGTGTAACTGAGAAATGTACCCTTGGTTTTCTTTTGTTCTTTGCTGGCAAAATATTACAGAACCCTTCATCTGATGAAGTTGGTTAAAATTAAAAAAGCAAATGAAGACTTCTGACCTCAATTTCACTTATTATAATAAATCAATTTCAAGCTCATTTGTGCTTAATCTCCATTGGAAATGTACATTACCCAATCAGAACTGAACAAGTCCCGCAGGGTAGATCTAATGTCACATAAAAATTCAACTGGAAATCTATATAATAAATTAAAAGAAAGTTTGCATATATAGTTATATTAAGGCCATCTAAATTCTATTAAGAACCTCTAAATCCCATTTCAGACAGAACAAGAAAGAAACCTTGTAGATGAAGCATCCCTGAGAGACTCCTCAAACTTCACATGTAAACATTTAATCACTGGAAAGGTCTTTGTACACATAAAAGTAGGTAATTTGTTTTTCAGTGTACATAATAGATTGCAAACTTGATCCTATGGATCAGCGTTACCAGTGGAACCAATTGAGGGGGCCCTAAATAGTACTACCTCATTTGTATTTAGCCAGTTCTGTGCCAGTCTTCTTCAGTCCTAAAAGCCAAAAGGTTATCCCTCTCCTGCTTCAATTAGAAAGGCAAGTCAATGGTACTGCATCTTAGCACACAGTTTTATGAGCTGCTCTTTGTCTGAACACACAGTTAGTGTGCACTCTGCACATTTCTGAGCTAAAGAAATAGGAATGGAAATTAAAATTGACATTAAAAATCATGGTATCCAATGCATGATCTTGTTATTCTGTACTTTACCCAAGGTCCTCCAGTGGATTTTCATTGCTAAGCAGAGATTTGACTCCTAGTCTCCAGAGTCTAATGCTCCAACCGCACTGGCTCTGCATTAGCAGTGTGGCACAGTGGTACTCAGTTTTCTTACTGAGCTAAGTATTCAAAGGGATGTGTATAAGAAATGGAAAAGAGCAGATCATTAAACAGACAGTTTGCAAGCTTTTTGGATCAGAAGGTTGGTAGTTCCAAGCCTGAGTGCTGCATGATGGAGTGGGCTCCTGTCACCCAGCTTCTGCCAACCTAGCAGTTTGAAAGCATGGAAATGCAAGTAGATGGATAGGTACCACCTTGGTGGGAGGATAACAGCATTTCATGCAGTCATGCTGGCCATATGAACACCGGAGTAGTCCTTGGGCAACGCTGGCTCTTTGGCTTAATAATGGAGATGAGCACTGCCCCCTCATCTCAAGGGACTACCTTTACCTTTATACCTTCAATGAAGGGAATGCTGTGGATGTTGCATATCTATATTTTAGTAAGAGCACTCCTATGTGACCCAATTTGAGGAAGCACTATAAATGACAGTAAATAAGAAAAGATAATGCAGCAGTGTTTGTACAGACGAATCATAACTACTGCCACAATGCTTTCTATTTTTACAGGAGATGGAGAAGGGTTGTCAGTCTTTCCGTTCAAATAACTCACAATGACTGGTGTAAATGTAGTTTCATATCACTGGGATTTCAGCATGATTCAATAAGCCTTGCAACTAATCCCTGGGTGGGAAAAAAATGTAGCTTTTAGAAATTTGGTACAGAGATGCTAAATTGATTCAAGTTTATATATATTCGAAGAGATCTTCATTCACATTGTATCTCAATTGCAGTAGGATGCTGCTTGGATGAACATCTCATGATTTGATCTACTGTGATTAATGTCCGCATACAGTATCTAACGGTGTGTTTTATTGGATTCCCAAATGGTACTGTCTGGGTAGATATATGTCTGTCTTTGAATTCTTAACTGTACAAAAATCACCAATTCAAATAACAGCACTTTGCAAATCAGCTTCTTCCTCTCCAGTGCTAAATCAAATTTTGCCATGTGAAATACATAACTTTCCTCAAAACCAGTTCTAGAGAGAAATTGATTTTTTTTTTTTTTTACAAAAGCCATACCATTCCCTTTGAAGTGCCTTCATCCTGTAGCCTCAGGAAAGGTCTGCTATTTGCACCTTTTGGGGACAATGTAGCAGCATCTCAGTGCTAGGAATTTCTAATTGAAATAATTTATTTAGATCAGTGTTACCAAGCCCTTGTTAGAAGGTACTGTACTACAAGTCCCAAACTTCTAACCATTGGCCTTATAGGCTGGAACCTCTGACAGACTAAGCCCAGCAACATCTGGAAAGCAACAGTTAGCAACCACTGATCTAGAAACATTTCCTTCTGGCTTCACTTCTGGTGGTTGGACAGGGAATTGCTATGTTCAGCTTGGTAGGTGATCTACATCAGGAACAGGACATACAGTGTTTTCATATTGGTTTGGTCTCTCATGCTATTTAAACTGTAAATATTGTCACTGGGAGAGATCCTTTGGGATTCAGTGCCTCTAGGAAGTCAATGATGCTCAACTCTATCTGTTCCATCTATACCCAAGGAAATGATCTCAATTCTGCTTCTAAATCAGTCCCTGATGTCAGTAATGGGTTGGATGAGGGCACATAAATTGAACTACAACCCATTCAAGCTAAAGGAGATCTTGAACATGTAAAAGAAGAACAGAGATCAGTAAGAAAATTGTTGCACATATGTAAAGATCACAACAGAAACTGAATCATGTTTCCTCTAAAATTACATTTTTCCTCACATATTATGTGCATATAGTGGGTCCTTGTTATCCACTGGGATTTGGTTCCAGGACCCTCTATGGATACCAAAATCCATGGATACTCAAGTCCCATTAAATACAATGGCATAGCAAATTGGTGTCCCTTATATAAAATGGAAAATCAAGGCTTGCTATTTGGAATTTATACTCTTTTTTTGGAAATATTTTCAAGCCATGGATTCCATTCTTTTCAAATGTATTAAAGCTGCCTCTGCACAGCAGAAATAATCTGGTTATGCACCACTTGAACTACCATGGCTCAGAGCTATGGAATTCTGGGAATGATAGTTTGTTGTGGCACCAGAGCAGAGCCACAACAAACTACCATTCCCAGAATTCCATAGCACTGAGCCATGACAGTTCAAGTTCTGTCAAAATAGATTATCCCGGCAATGCAGATATAACCAATTTTTAAAGTGTTTCTCAGATGTGAACATCTATATGGTGCCCTGTAGAAGATATATTAATTTTACAGTAATAGATGGAACAGAGCTTAGTCTGTCCTAAAATGGAAAACATTAATATATATCTGACCTGGATAAGCCATTTAGTTTATGGCAAAATGCAACCTTCATTACATCATGAAGCTTACGCATATACAGCAAGTGGAAAGAATTCCTCCAAAAGGTGAAACTAACAAGTGACCCTTTGGCTGCATTAAAAATAATAAAGCAAAGACATAAACACTT
>NC_056529.1:7873994-7940367 GCF_019175285.1 Sceloporus undulatus | reverse complement strand
TCAAAACTCCATCCTCTTTAAAGAAGTTATTTTGATAAATCTATGCACAAATGTTTGAGGGTGAAATGTATGCATAAGTTTTCCATTTTCTAGAAGACTTCTGCCAAAAAAACCCAAAAGAAACACAGATGTCGGAATAATCTTTTGCAACTCAACAGAATTTAAGCTCATCTCCTAATGTCATCTTCATAACCTCCAGTTATATCTTTTTGTGTTCAGCTTGTCTTTGCAAACAAAAATGTAATGTTCCCTGCTGTTACTCTTTGCTTCCCTCACTAACTACTCCTACTACTACCACACACACACAATTCCCACTTTTATTTTCCCCCCTTTTCATCCTCCTTAACTTACTTTAAATATCTTCAAAATATTACCTGTTACTAGCCATAGGTTTTGCATTTTCATATCTGAATATAGAGAAATGGATATGCAGTATATCTAGATGTACAAATGATGGGTCAAATACTATGGGAGATAAACTTCAGGCTTCTAAAATTTACTGGGAATATTTCTAACAGACCATCTTGACACTACTAAAAGAGTATTGCCAAATGCGGAAAGGGCAACAAAAATGTTCAAGGGAAATGTGGCAAATTCCCATATGCTGAAAAATTAAAGATGTGTGGCTTATTAGGTTATAAAATAGATTAATAAAGGGGGAGGGCATGATAGATATCTATCCATGTTTTATAGAAATCAAATATGGAAAAGTTTTCCTCTTTCTCTCAGAATATTGCGCTGAATTCAGTATCATCCATCCATGATTTCAGAATGAATTTTGACAATCTCATACTCTAGGGCACATTTGAAAAAATAATTCTTGGTCATTGCAGCCTTGCCAATGTTGGAGTGAAAATAAAACATGTCTTCTGTGGGAGTCCAGTCCCATTTGTGTATGGTCTTTAAGGCATGTTCCTTCATGAGAGCTGATACTGATTTCATTTCTGGAGATTTGAAAGCATGTGGCCATTGAAATTCTGAAATTTTGAGTACTTATTTTCTTTGACTAAGTTTGTACCAATTTCTAGTCCAAATACTCAACAACCCTTTTCTAAACCTACAATGGAACAGAAGTGACAAAAAAATGTAGTTTACTCCCCAGATGACATCAACTTCAGGGACCCCACCAGTAACAGGGCTGACTCCTCATGCCATATCACCCTCTGCCCATTGATGTTTTAATGCTTGCTTCTTGAGCTGCTTCCCTCCCATGCCTTCCTTGTCACACATTTTGCTATCCCTGGCAGGCAGGTTATGTAAAGGTTATATACATCCCAATGCACCCATCCCCTCCCAACTGAGCTCTTCCCCTCATTCTCCCCCAAAGCAGTTTGACCCAAAGGGGCAACCTTCCCCTTTGGCCCACCATAGCAGGCACTCAGATTTTATCCCCTTCCAAAGTTGTATACTTTACTATACAACTAGTAACTGGCTGGGTCTCAGGAGCCTGGTTCTGGAGGGAGCAGTCTCAAGCAGTGAAAAGTCCTCCAGGAGAGGTGATCTGCCACAGCAGCAAGCAAATAAGCCATCAAGAAGTCCATCTTTGTACCAGTGGTAACTGAAAAGGTAATGGTTTTAGTTACTTTTGAGAAACAGGAAAGCAAGATACCACTTAAACAAAAATCACAGTGCCCTACAGTAACTTATTCTTTGGAGACTTGTCACTAATTAACTGTACCTTTTAAAAGGTAATTTTCCAGGTTCTACCTTACAGCTTATCTGCAGCGTTGTCCCTTCATGTGAGTAACAATAAAGATTCTTTCAAAAGGGCTATAAGGAGATATTGGTGTTTGTTGTCTTGTCAAAGAGGAAAAGAATGCGCAGGGGGCTGGAACACATTGGATGTCTGCAACGTTCTAAAAGCATAGTTCATTTACTTGTTATACCATTCTACCTGAAGGGAAACCAAAATGGATTTTCTTATAGGAAAGATAATATCTCTTTGCTTGCTTTTTTTTTAAAGGGAAAAAGAAAAGGAATGAAAAATGCGCTATGGGCTAAGAGCATTATTGAAATTCTGAGAAGGAATCTGCAGGAGCTTGAAGCTTTAGGCTTGTTATCGGGTACCTACATTTGGGCATCTTGACACTCCATAATTGAAATTCATTGCTCGACCTTTAGTCTATAAAAATGTTGCACTTGTCATTAGCACTGACTGCAAGCTCTATTCTCTTGTCACTCTGTGGGCCAACTTAAAACCAACTCAGATGAAATAACCTATTTCAAGTCAGAATCCAGAGTTTGCCTCTATTAAAGGAGGAGGTAAGAGCAATGTTTAGCAGTACGCCAAAGTGATCGGAGGGCTCAGTGGAGGTCCTGGAAGGTGATGGTGTCTCTTGAAATAAATTTTCTTTTCCACCGAGCTGATACTTCAAACACAGAATTCTTTTTTCTAGAATTAACTTTTATAATTGAATTCTAACTTTATTTCCCATCTCAGTCAACATATTAGCGGCGAAAGTTGTTAACTGGGGAAGGAAGGGTGACAGCATATAGTACCCTGTAATCTAACTGCAGTACTAGGCATAAAATAACAGTGGAGACTGCATTTATGATTTCGGGACTTATTTGAAAGATGGATGAGATTATTGTACTGGCTTTTATTCTTGCACAAGGCATGGGATGTAAATATACAGGGACGGATTCTATTGCATAGCTCCATCCCTGGGCAGTACTCACCCTGTACCTGATCCAGCCTTTCCATTCTTCAAATGGTTTGAGAGAAGCCCAGGTCAGATATGGGATGAGTACTATTCAGGGATGGAGCTGTGCTATAGAATCCGTCCCTGTGCATTTACATCCTGTGTCTAGTGTGGGAATAAAATACAATGCAATAATCTCTGAAGCCAGATTGTCATGAACAAACAAGGGTTTATGGGGGGCATAGCAAGGAGAAAATAGTCATTGCATTCTATGAAGTAAAGCAGTGTTGCTGGCACATGTGCTTCTGCCAGATCTAATTTTTCACTTTGACCCAACTTCCTAAGCAAATCTATGTCTATCCATCATCTATCTATCTGTTTAAATTATATACCACCTTTCTCCTGGTGTGGAATTGAAAGCAGTTTACAATGATTTAAAACAATGCTTAGCTAAAATGAACGGTGAAGTCGAAGGCTTTCAGTGCTGGCATCCATAGTTTTTTGTGGGTTTTTAGGGCTATGTGGCCATGTCCTAGAAGAGTTTATTCCTGACGTTTCACCAGCATCTGTGGCTGGCATCTTCACAGATGGCGCAGATGCTGGTGAAACGTCAGGAATAAACTCTTCTAGAACATGGCCACATATGCCAAAAAACCCACAAAAAACTATAATTTACAAAAGTTTAAAAAATAACAATAAAACAAACAACTGTATTTCAAAAAATCCACAGTTAAAACATTAAATAATTGAAAACAATTTTAAAAAGATTAAAAATAAAAGCACATCACACCACACTGAGATAACCTTTCTGCCATATAGATTATTATTAGGCCAGAATCAAAGTAAATGCAATAGCTCCATGCTCTAAACGCTGAAAGAAACAAAAGATGCCTCAAAAGCAAGCAACATACACTTGATATGGGTACTTTCAGCACTTGGCTTTAGGATGCTTAGGCACTCATGTGACATCAATACATTATGAATTAATATTTTACTGCAGGAAACACAGATATAGCAGAAACTTGTTTCCTTCAACTAGATACATATTCAATAATTATAAGTGGAGAATTGCAACAAAAGGAGGCAGAGTCAAGTGCTCTTGTTGCAGGATCCACCAACTCTATTCTATCCACCCTGGTCCTGCCTTTCTATCAAGTCAGTTTTCTAAGCTTACTAATCGTGTTAAATCCTTTATTTGCCTTTTTTAGTTCAATTTTCTTCATTTCTCTTCCTCTATTTTAGGTTTTTGGGAGGGCTACCTAAATAATACCGTTCAACCCACTGTTTAGATATAACAAGAGACTCCAAATCTCTTGTCCTATAATCTGCATTTCTGGAAGCAAACCAGTGTACTAGTTAGAGTAAAATAAAACTGGGAAGACTTGGGTTCAGATACGTACCTGTCTATAAACGTAACAGGTTATGGGTCAGTTAATGCTCTTCATCCTACTTTACCACACCAGTTTGTTGTGAAGAAATTCTGTATGTTTATGTTTATGTTGAGGAGTACAATAAACACGTATGTCCTTGTATAACGTCTTCAAGAGCTATTTGGAGGGAAAGTGATTATATATGGAGGACTGATTTTAGAAAACAATTGGATTTTTTTTTGGGGGGGGAAATCATTGCTAGTTTGATTTCAATGCCCCAAAACCCAGAAAAAGTCTCATGAGTTGCATGCATTAGGCAAATTAGAAATGAGGTCTGAATTACAGCCTAGATGCCCAGTAGCATTTACTGTTTCTATTCCTCTTGGGCTGTTTCATATTATGCCGTTAAGTACTGAAGAAAAAGAAGGGGAAAAATGCCAGCATAAAGAGTCTTAAAACAAACAAGCAAATTGAAGGGTAACTGGTAGATCTCCCCAAAACCATTTTAAATTATCTCTTTCTTTCACCCTTTAGCTGCAAGCACTCTTGTCCTGCTCTATTCATCATCATAACTGCAGAATAAACAAACTTACTTTTTACTACAGACAAACAAGTATGCTTTTTTTATTTCTGGCTGGGAGGAGAAGAGAAGTGAAACCGAGGAGCAGAGCAAAGAAATGTCCAAGGGACAGAGTCTAATTGTAGCCCGAAGTTCTAATATTTAACTCTTTACAGATCAAGTTAGTATGGAGTTTGGTGTTTGGGTTTTTTGGCTTTGCTTAAATACTAAGGGAGATCCATCCTCATATTAAACAACCACATGTACATTTTGCACAGACTAAATCCCAAACTGCGAAGATTGTCATCAGTCCAAGCTTCTTCTTGCCAGGGCTCCTTGATGCAAAAAGGTTTTCTGACCATTTGTCAAATATTTTTGTCTATTGTATCCATTCCTGCCTCCAATATCCTTCATCCTGATAGGACTGAGCTGGGCCTCACCTTTAATAACCTTCTCAAGCTCCTCTTCTAGTGCCAGCGGAAGACAAGGAATGTACAGTTGCACCAGAAAGCAGGGTGTTTACATCAATTGCACCACGGCTGTAGAACAAACTTTCTCTAATACTGGATACCTCCTTGATTCCTGTTTTCTGATACAGTCCATTACTGGATCTGATTGTGCACATGAAACTATAACTATATAGTATGCTACATGTGCAAAAGTACCAATGGCGTCTGCGTCTGCACTGCAGAAATAATGCAGTTTGGCACTGCTTTAACTGCCATGGCTCAATGCTATGGAATTCTGTGATTTCTAGTTTTGTGAGATATTTAGCCTTCCCTTTCAGAAAGCTCTGGTGCCACGACAGACTACAAATTCCAAATTTCGATAGCACTGAGACATGACAATGAAAGTGATGACAAACTGCATTATTTCTGCAGTGCAGATGCGACCCGAACCTTTTATTTCTCTGATGTTACCCTATAATCCACGCAGAGCAGATGTTGCAAGACTGGTTAGGCAGAAGGTTTGACCAGCAATTGGAGAGGGCTTGCTGGAAAAAGAATTCACCAACCCAGTGATTTATCCTTCTTTCTTTTTTGTACAATGGAGATATAAACAGACTCATTACATGGAATTAAGAAACCAAAGGCATGCTAACCACCATAATGTTAGCATTCATCTCATGGACGTTCTGGAGACTTACAATAATGACAGGGTTTCAGGACAAAAAAGGAACGCACAAGCGTCTCTTGCTGCAGTCATTATGGGGCCCTCACCTTCCTAATGTTTCTGGAAATTGTGCTATTCTGAGCAATTTTAATCAGCAGAAGCTATCAGAGAGAACAGGGCCGGGGCAAGGATCGTGTAATTCAGATTGGCTCATCAAATTTAGTCAAGGCCTATTTAAAGCAAGTATTTTGAAAGGAAATGATCTGTGCAGACTTTGAAACAGGCAAGGTTCTGGTTTCAACGGTAAAGCCAGTTATATTTGCCGAAGTTTCATTTAATTACAAAAAAACAAAAACAAAAAACAAACCGACTCACATCCAACAACAATACCCTCCAGACGCCAAGTATCAGCGTCGTCTTGCACATAAAGTACACAAGACTTTAAATAACCGTTCCACCAATTCTCTAATTATACAATTAGAGTAATTGGAGCATTTTTCAAGTAAGAATTACAGCTTTTTAAAGAAATGTCTTTGGTTTTATTATTTAAGTCATACTGGTGGCTCTCAGCATCCTAATATTTTGATATTGAATTACAGTAGCTGACATTTGGGTTCATTGGTTGCTCTCTGCTTTCATGTTATGAAGCACTCCCAGTTAGATGTAGATAAATTTAATAAAAAAACAAATAAGCAGATTAATATTTCTAAAAATCAAGATGCTTTATAAGAAATTGCAATCAGATTTCTCCATCTTTTTGCAATTACTTAAAAAAACAAAAAACAAAATAACAATTCTTCCTTATAGAGAAAGGTTTACCTTCTGTTTTACCTGAGGGTCTCGATCATCACAATCATTGGAGTTTATCAAACGAAAGGAATTTGTCTTAAATTCAAATGAAAAGAAAGTGGGGCCAGGATGCATTCACTTAAAGTCACTAGTTTCGCACAGTTAACGTGAATACACATTGCATTCGAACTGGTTCCCCATTGCCTGAAAATAGCATGCCATTGACTGAATTTGCATGTGGCAGTCTTTCACGCAATAGCGTGAAACCCATCTCACTCTTTCCAGCTTGAATATAAAGAAGCATGTAACCTTTTTTTTGTAAGTTGCCATAAGAAATAATAATTAAAAAATCTCTTCCATCCCTGTTTTATATCATACTCCATATTAGACCAAGAAACTCCTATCCACTGAATAGGTGTCATTAAGACTGCAACCTTATTGCTGAATTCCTTTAAGACAGAAAGGAAAAAAAACAGTTGCCATTTTGAGAAGGAAAGGAACTGGCATTGATTCAAAAGTATTGCCAACTATTTAACCGTGTTTTAAAATAATATTCTTATTTCATTCTGTTTTAAACTTTTGTAAAATGGGATTGTCGTTCAAACTTTTGTAGGCCTTTTTTGGATCCCATCCCAGAAGAAAAACAAATAAATAAATGTACAAAGTTTGAATCTTCATTTCTTTTTGTTTGATCTATAATATCAGAATACAATATTCACATATCCTATTACATACTTAAACATTCCAACAATTATAATTTTCCCTAGGATCTCTCTCTCTCTCTCTCTCTCTCTCTCTCTCTCCTTTCTTTTTTGATGGAAACCATGACTCTTTATTGTCTGTGCTGAGCAGTGGGAGTTATTTTTATCTTCTAAATAGAACTGACTAACCTAATTTCCAGTAATAAGAATATCTGAGTCACCTTTATGCAACAGAAAACATTCATCTTTACCCCTACATTAAGAAATGCATCCTTTGGGCATTGTGCACCTTTCTTTGTACACACCCCTCTGACTTGCTTCTCCTTTGGATAGATTCCCTGTGCATTTTAGCTATAGAAAAGTATTCAAAATATCCCATTGTCTTTGCCAGCAGCATGAAATCAATACACAGAAAATGGTTTCATTCACAATATTGTCTTCCTTATGCTGGGGAAAAAAGGGTATCATCTTCCACACAAGGCACACACATGAACCCAGTGGAGCTAGCCAATTTTCTTTTGGCATACTGAGAGCACTATAAGATGTCCTTCAAATGAAAATAGCAAAATTTTGGAAAGATACCAATTTCTAGAGATTTCCTTCACAGTAAATATTGAAAGGGGACGGAGAACTGTACTGTGAAACAGCAAAGGAGCCATGAAGAGCAGAGCTAATGCTCTTGCTTGAAACAGAGTGTCCTCCACAACAAATGACTGCTGTCCAATATACCAGTCTTTATTGACTTTTGCCTTGTCTCTCGTCATATTTGACACAATGTCATACGACAATTGCATTTGATGTTGTTCATGTTATCCGACCTCAAGTCAACCCCAAGTCATGGCAATGTTTTCTGCATACATGTTGGAAAAACAGGGTGATAGAATGCATTAATACTTTAATGATCATAACAGATTATATTTTATAAATGAAGATATATGATAGGATAGTGTTTCCTTTTGCACCAGATAATTGTCCAATAATTGGTATTTTAAAAAATCAAACTTTGCCATGCTATCCCTATTTTTCCATGGGAGGGAAAACTGTATTAATAGTTGAACCATGAAAATGATACAATTAAAAATGGACTGCAGATATATTGCTATAGGGAAAAAACTAATGATAGCCATGGATTTCCACTTAGAAACCAAGAAACCAAGCAGAGAAAAACAGTCTGCTCCTCAACCATCATACTTACTAAATTAATGTATCAATTTACATCTCATTCTCATGGTCTTATTGTGCATACAAATGTGTGTTAACACATGTGTGCTAAAGTGTATGCTATCATATGGGTGATGCTGGGAAAAGAAAATATCATGTATCAGTTGTGGCCTGGGATTATGAGTAGATGTGTGGGGAGAATGTAGGAACTTCAGGTTCTTATGTGAAGCTGTAGGTTGTTATGGGGAAAATAGGAGGGATAAGACCTGAGAAAACTGTATATTTTGAGTTGCTATGAATGGGATGAAGGCTTTTGTAATGCATGAACTGTTTGAATTCTTTGGATATTATGAAACTGGAGACATTCCTAGTCCTGACAGCAACAATATACTGTAATCAACTCTGCTTACTGAATAAAGCTTTTTCTGATTCTGCTAAAGGCTTGTGTTCATGGAGCAGAGATAGTCTATACATCAAACCTACAATACAAAACACACCACTGATAAAGTATCTTTTCCAAGTTCTGTTATCTGTCTGTCTTTCTTACCTTGGTGTGTAAATGACACTGAAATAGATGACAAGGAAGCCTACCCAAGAAAAAAAAATCCCACAACCAGAGTAGCATTATAGAAAATATTCCTTCCTCAGTCTCTCAGAAATGCATAGTATCTGGAAGAGTTTGTGATGAATATTTTAGTACTCTGGAAGGCTGCTATAGGAACTGGCCTGTCTATTATTAAAGTTCCAAGCTATGGAAAACTTCAAAAGCTAAACACCATTGAATTTTCCTTAACAGTGAATAGAGACATAGAATAGCCACTTAATCACTAGTAAAATGGAATACAAAACATGGCCCCAGCTGGCAGCCTGCTGGCGAAGCATCTGAACATTTTTTCCAATGTGCTCCTCCATAACTAGACTAGACTAGGTAGACTCCAAATGTCATTTATACATGTGAGACTTCACTCAAACAGCCAAATCTGGGGGGGAAAGAGACTTAAATTGTATTTAGAAACTGGTGTTTCATGCCCTTGCTTTATATCTTCTGCAAGGCACTCTTGGAAGATGGTTTCAGCTTTTCACGGAAGGTTCCTTTGCTGTTAATGGAGGTAAATAGCAACTTCGCAGAGGGATCTTTATTTTACCAGAATTTCCCTACAGCTCCTATTTTCATAACAAAATGTTTTTTCTTAATTCCATAGATTGCATTGACTAGTTTGTCCCTCTATGATGTATGCTTCAATACAAGCATGCCAGTAGCTTGAAACAACAACATGGCATGGGACTCCATATTCCAGGTCTAAATAGTGGTGAATGTAATGCCCCTTAATATATTTTATAATGAATAATGCACCTTTGTTAAGAACTGAATAAATATAATTATCCTCATCCAAGTAATGTCTGGAGGTACCCAGCTTTCTATTTGACTCAGAATCCAGTCCTCAACATCGAAGAATTACTGAGCTAAGGAATAACTTGGCTGTTTGTGAGATTCAGCATATATTCATCTCCACCATTTTTTAAAATTCCTCATTTACATAGAAGACAAAGGGTTTTATTTGAAACAACAGACTGCACAGTGCATTGTCAGATGCATCAATTGGCACTGAGCCCGATATTCTTCCCATCAAATCGGAAGTACTTTTTCTTAGGGGGAAAAATAGACTTTATTGAATTCTGCACAGATGACGGCTGCAGAGACACAAACAACAGTGCGAGCATTAAAGGTCATGCTGAAATTTAGTGCAGACAGAAGAAAAGCAATAATAGATAGAAGCATGAATTGCATGTGGAATTAAGCAGGATGAAATAAGACAGTAACACAATGCCACAGGTTTTTTCTTATAGCTCTGTTCCAAGAGGTCTCATGAACATAGTGGAGGGAAAAAGAAACAAAAATTGGTTTCTATTACTGCCTCCACATTAAGGTCAAAGTTTATCTGTCTAGAAATTGTATATACCATTCACTGTTGCTTCACAAAGTAGCTCATGATTTGCAAACTTTCTGCTGTGACTTCAGTTTTTCACAGTTTTCCAGATTATTGTAGGGAAATTGATGATGACTGATTTTGGGGAGGAACTTGGACAAGATGGGCTCCGTGTAGATATCATGTTATCTGTCACTTACCATGAAAACAATTTTAAAAATTACCTCCTCTTTCTATACTACCTGTGCATGGTGGACCTGTCAAGTTTGTTTCTCCAAACCTCCACGCTTTCTAAAGTCCAAACTTACTAAAGCCCATGTGGTCATTCTTTCTGTTTGTATAATGGAAGACGGATAGGTATGTACTGCATTTTGTGTGCTTCTTTTCAATCGTATGCATTCATGCACATATGCTCTGCCAAACTGACAAAGGCATTTGACAAACACAAACTGACAAACACAAAAACCCACAAAAGGTGAGCCAGGACTCCAAAGTCAGGAACAGTTGTTTTGCCATGCTGTGACAGCACTCTGATGATGCTCCAAAGAATGGCCCCAGCTTGATGATGCCACCCATGTTTCTTGACTTTGGAGCTGCCGACTGCCCCCCAAAACATGGGATTCCCAAGGGAGTCTTGAGTGCAATCTAGCTAAAAAAACATGCAGACCAATTGTTCTATGAAGGTTCCCATGCCAAGAATGTCTCTGTTAGGTTCTCAATGAACAGAGGTATGTTTGTGCATTCCATGTCTTTTTTTTTACTAGTCTAGTTTCCCTTGGCTCATGATTCTCCCATTCCCCATCCCTACAGTATGTGTGCTGCTGCTACAGATTATTTCTACAAATTATTTAAATTATTTGTGATTTCCCACGGCGGCTCTTTTATTTCTCTCTCTGTGTGTTTGCATTCCATTCCTGCCTTATTTTTCATTTTGGGTGGTCTCATCATAAGGTTTTCTCGGTGAGAGGTTCCTGTAAGGAGATTCACATTTGCATGCACACACATATAGAGGGAGGAAGAGAGAGAGAGAGAGAGAGAGAGAGAGAGAAATAGAGAGGGGGGAGAGAGGGACAGGATTGGGGTGTGACGAAAGGGAGTGGGATGGGAACAGAATGGGTGCTATCACCCATTTTATCGCATGCCAGAACACCACCGATGCCACCGGAAGTTCCCATCCCATTTCTGATCTGTTCCACAGGAGGCGATTTTCAGGAATGCTTCTGAACAGTTCCTGAAAATCGCATCCTATGGGATCTATCAGGAATGGAATGAGAACTTCTGGCAGTGTCGGCGATGTGTGATAAAATGGGCGATAGCACCCATTCTGTTCCCATCCCACTCCCTTTCGTCATGCTCCGATCCCATCCCTGGAGGCTGTGCGGTAAGCTTAAGAGAGAGAGTAAGTATGATGGGTCCTTTGGAATTAAACAGTTAATAGCCACAGGACATGGTACAGAGCAAAAATCTATACTTTTCTATTTTCTAGATCTCTGAATGTTTTAATTTATAAGGGCAACTGGTCAAGCTTTGGTATACTGAACCCATTGATTAGCATAGCCACTTGTCCAGTGTTGAGGTCACTGTGAGGCCCAAATACCAGGTTCAGGGAGGGCTCTAACAGGTGAAAGTCCAACCTGTGAGACAGAAACCATGGAATTGGAACTAAGGGACCAAACTGGAGAGAAATTGTTCACACCTTCACCTGCTAAATGTCAAGGCTTAGTTTCTGAGACTGAAATAAACCTGTTGCTCTTGGCTGCACAGAGAAGATCATTGATGAATTTTCTTTATTTTCAAACAAGAAGCGTTGTGTAATGCTCATGAGAGGAAAAATACATTTTCTCTCTCACACACACATGCACACACACACACACACACACACACACACACACACACAAAGAGAAAGCTCAAATTGCTTTGATAATACCACCAAGTGGTACACTTGAGACAGAGAATGAATTGGAGTGGATCAAGTTCAAAAAATAAAACCTCCGCTTAGGTGAATTGTTAAGTGAATGAGGGATAGGTGTCTCTCATCTAAAGGTTGCCAAATCATTGGAGTGATGATTTTCTAAAGGTAAACAAACACACAAAAAGTGTTGACGCTAATGGGGTGAGAAGAGAAGGTAGAACAGAAATAGCTTGTCTAAACCTGGCCATAAGCAGGGGATCATAAGGATTAAAAATGAGTTGGTTTTAAGTGGCTCCTCAGAAACTCAATTTTCTTGTTAGGGCTAAATTTTCTTGTTAGTCTCAGTGTACATCCTCTGAATCACTTCTATTTACCTAAGGAGAATCTATCATGGGGTTTTCTGGGGCTGAAACGTTGGGACTCACCAAAGGTGACCCAGTGGATTTTCATGGTTGAACAGGGAATCAAACCTGGCCTCCAGAGTCATAGACCAACACTCAAACCACTATACCACACTGGCTCTCTTCCCATACCCTCCAACATTTTACATATGAAAACTGAGATACTTATGGCCAAGCCACATCAGAGTACTGTCAAGATGGCAAAAGTGAACAATCAGGAAGAACATGCAAACTAGGAGAGACCACAACAATTTGGTTTTTCATGAGCTTATTTGAAAGGGCAAGACGCTACCCAGCCTTTCCTCTTCCCCTGCTGAGTGAATTGAATGCAAACTATTTTTGCACTTTGGAGATATAAAAGCAGCTTAAAAGTGGAATGACAGAGGATTAATCGGGACTGCTTCTGCCAATTTGGGGCAGTTGGAGGGTATGTTTTTCATTCCCTTTATACTTAAAATTATCATTTTAGACCCTAGTTCTCTTTTATAATCTCAGCTGTGTGGCTGAGAAAGGTGAAGGGCAGAGCATTTACGTAAGCACTTAAAACAACCTCTTTAACATAAAAACACTTGGGAAAGAGACAAAGAATAGGTGAAAAATAGCCTGAGAATAAAAAACAACAATCAAATCAGCCTTCTCGAGAGATAACAGCAATAATGCAAAACAGGCTTTTACCTTCTTAATGCAAATTCAATACCTTCCTTTCAACTGATCCTAAGAACAGGCCTTTTCATTAAGGATTATCTGTCGTCTTTGCACAGGCATTATTGAAGATTAATGTGTTTAATAAAAAGCCACATGTAAGGATCAAACCAAGAATTGTGTTGCTAAGACAGGGCAACCCATGTCTTTTATACCAAACTGCAATGTTTCCATGTGCTCCTAATCCAAAACAGGTGATTCCATTGTTTAACAGATAGCTGTTGGTTACACTGGAGCGGCTAGCTCATAAAAGACAAGGCCTATGCACTGTCTGGCAAGTCAAACCAGAGATTTATGGAGATGTCTCAACCCCAGCCGAAGACAAGATGTTGCTATGTTTCAAAATCCACAACTGGAAAGCAAGGTGTTCTATTCTGTCACTATAATACTCCACAAGGAACAATGCATGCTTATCAGCAATATGTTTTTCCTCTGCACTGCTTCTCATATCGGAAACACTTTTCTGCCACTTAGCCTTCAGCTTTTCCTGTTTGGTATAATGCAAAATAATTAAGAAAAATCAAATCAGCATTTTTGTTTTGTCTGTTTGTTGTTTGAGCCGATGCATAAAGGTACCAAATAAAGATTTGTTTGAGGTTTTGTTAGCCACATTTTAACATGCAGAAGACTGGGTTGAGAGTAAGGTGGCCCATAAAGAAGCAGGGCAGATGGCACCCTTCAAAAGAAAGTAAGCTAAGACATTTGCAAAGCTCCTTCACATTATTAAAATGAACATTAGTAAGTGTTCTCCTATAAGGGTGCATTCTTCTTCCCATTGATTAAATGTTGGGGATGTTCAAGCTAAGCAAAACTATGCTGGATACAGGCTATGTGAATACAGCACATCCAATATGTACATATTCAATTAGTATTGCCATGATGGCCTGCAGACATCATGTGATGATATTGTTCACTGTTTGGAACACAATGCTCACCTTGAATGCATGACAAAAGTTCACACATTATGATGAAAGCTTTGTCTCCCCAAACCTAATTGATTTTATTGCCTCTCCACTTTCAGTAAGGCATGAAACACCTATTACTAAGAAAAACTGCATGAACCTACAGTGGACCCTTGTTATCCGCTGGGGTTTGGTTCCAAGATCCCCATGGATAACAAAATCCATGGATGCTCAAGTCCCATTAAATATAATGACATAGCAAAATGGTGTCCCTTATAAAAATGGAAAATCAAAGTCTGATATTTGAAATTTCTACTTTTTTTGGAACATCTTCAAACTGTGGATACTTGAATCCATGCATAAAAAAAATCTGTGTATAAGAAGGGCCGACTGTATAATGATTCCCATTACAGTCTATTTCTTAATCTGGTCTAGAAAGTATAGTAGAAGCAAACTCTGGTCTGACTGTTTGCTAGGTCTGGTTGCAGAGAATAGAGAACTCCCTTGATATAACTGTTTCACTGTCTATTTACCTGTTTCTGGACACAGTTCAAAGTTCTGGTGATGACCTATACATTTGAAGTCCTGTATGATTTTGGGTCAGGTTTTTATCCAAAGGATCAGACTTTCCTAAATGAGCCTGCTCAGGCCTTAAGATTTTAAGCTGATCAGTCTAGACACATTCTAAAGTGTAGATATGCAAGAGGGTTAGGGTTTTGTTTTGTTTTTTCCTTTCATGGTGACTGCACTTGGGCTTTAGAATTTCCTTTCTGTGAAGCTAAACTGGGGCTCGCTTAATTGTTTCAATTCTGGCAAGCACTGGTTTCTGTAAGTTTATTATTGTATTGTTCTTTTAAATTGTGATCCGCTTTGAGTCCCAATTTTTGGGGAGAAGGTTGGATATAGATAAATATTACAAATAAAGAAGTAAAATAGGGATTAGCCACTGGGGGTGTAAAATATTGTAAATTTCATATCTGAAGGGGAAAAATGATGAACGAATCAAAGCATTCCTAAAAGGCAGGATAGTAAGAGAGTGTTCGAAAGTAACGAGATAAAGAGGAATCTAGAAAGAACTGTGTTATTTTGAGATGGCCTAAGGGCTAATCAATAAACATTGATTGATTGATTGATTGATTGAAAGAACTGGAGTAAAAATTTAAAAGGCCGAATGAAAAAGCACTAAACAGATGGAGCTAAGGCATTTGTTCCAAGGATGCTGTTAGAAAGTTGGACTAGACATTATAAAGAAGATATGTGAGTCCAACTGTACAGAATCACATACCTCAGAGGCTCCAAACTTGAACTGAATGGAGGAAAACGGTTAATCCTCTCTTTTCTGTCATTTCCTGAGCTCACTTGTCTCTGTCCATCCCCTTCTTTGCTCCTGCATCCTTTTCTAGGCTTCTTTTCTACTTGTTGGGGGTGGAGATGGGATACTGAGTCTTTGTATCTTATCCCTTTTGGGGATAAGTAGTGAGGACAGCTAAACACATACGATTATTTGAAACAGAAAGCCAGCTCCTTGGCTGCAGGCCCTATAAGATTAGAGTAGACATATGCAAAGACATTGCATATAAATGTTAGAAACAAAGATTAATTAAAAATGGAAAGTCGCTCCCTCCACACACATTTTTTTTAGTTTGGAAGTAAGAATAACAGTGTTTAAATTTCTGGAGAGAAAAAAAGAAGAATATATTCCTCTTAATTGAAACCAATTTGGAAAAAAAAGCCACTTTTCGCCAAAGATTAACATTTAAAAAACCACAACTGCAGTTCTTTTCTCTCCTTTCTTTTTTTAAAAAGTAAAATGTCAAGCTACTATATTAACATTTCCCAGTGTTGTGTCTTTATCAGCTTTTTGAGACAATAACAAAGTGGCAGCAATCTGGCGCTTAAATCTAAACAGGCCTGGTGAGTGGGATAAAGACCAGCTGTGCTTCGGCTGTCAAACCTTCGGATTATTCTTGAGAAGGCAAAAAGGGGAGGAAATGTCGGCTCTTTACCAGGGATGTTCACACAGATCTTGACATTTGGGTTAGCAAGTCTAACCTTCAGATCGGGATTTCTTTTGACACCTAGCGAAAGAAGACAAAAAATAGACAGGATGAAGAATTTCCAGTGTCGTGGCATTTCTTTTGTCATTTTATTAAATGGTGCTCATGTCTCAAAACTATGCAATTCTAGGATGCATCACTAGCAATATAGTGTCTAGATCAAGGGAAGTAATAGTGACACTCTATTCTGCTTTGGTCAGGCCTCACCTTCAATACTGTGTCCAGTTCTGGGCATCACAATTCAAAAAGGATATTGACAAATTGGAGTGTGTCCAAAGGAGGGCCACCAAAATGGTGAAGGGTCTGGAATCTATGCCCCATGAGAAGTGATTTAGGAAGCTGGATATCTTTGGCCTGGAGAAGAGATGGTTAAGAGGTGATATGATAGCCCTGTTTAAATATTTGAAGTGGTGTCATACTGAGGATAGAGTAAGCTTGTTTTCTGCTGCTCCAGAGAATAAGACCAGTATAGCTGCTCCAGAGAATAGTAATGGATGCAAGCTACAGGATTCTTTTTGTGTGTGACTGAGACTCACAGGGCAACCCTTCCCATTTTGCTGGTCTGTAGCTACCATCAACCCTAACTAATAGGGCTAATAAAAAGGAATTATGGGATTTGCAGTCCAGCAACATGTGGATGGCTACACATTCCCTGTCCACGTCCCTGTTGTTCTCCTCGGCCAATCTGAAGTTGTCCGTAATTCAATTGTTTGTGGTGTGTCCTTAATGCAGTCATTTATGTCTCTTAAGCAATAGCTTCCTTATTCCATCCACTCAAAACTCCAGTATTTTTGTACCCTTGAACTAATTGCATCTTTATCTTCCATCAGAATCCCTGGAAACCTGAGCACAGTGACAGGCTCAATTATGAAGCTTTATGAAAGTTTCTGTGTTTCAGAACTGACAACTAACTTAACACATTCACAAAAAATCAATCTGTCATTTAGAAGCTTTAATCCAACAGTTGAAGATCAGAAATGGCTTCTTAGATCTAAAAAACTCTTGAGAACTAAAATCAATTGAGAGATGCTGGCAGACAGAGGCCTAGTTCTCATGGAGGTAATAAACGCATGTCTTGGCTCTACCACTTCTGACTGCTAATATGGGCTTATGTGGGTTAATATTCCACAGTACAAAACCAGCATGTCAGGGTGAAGTGTTCTCTGGATTTCTTTTTCCTGACATGCAGCTTATCCGGTGTATTATACATACGTTTGATCATTTGTAAGGATGGGCAAAACTATCAAGCTCAGTTTTACTGAGGTTTGCATTCATTCTAATTCATTCTGTCCTGGTTCTGCATTCAGCTGTATTTATTTATCTACTTGAAAATACCTGTGTACACTTTTGCAGATGTATGAATTTTGCAAACTTTTCTTTTTCATCTAATAAAATGGTATTTTGTGTGTGTGTGTGTGTGCATGTGTGTGTGTATTCATTCCTGTGGCCACTATTCAAATTTAGACATTTCTTGTATGCTTTTCCAAAAACTACTTCGCAGACTTCAGGAATGGATAGACTTAGATCTCTGTCTTCATTCTGGTTTGTTTTCACATTTGGGAAGTGAAAATCTGATATCTTTGTAATGAAGTGCAAACCAAATGAATTTCTTATCCATCCCTATGTCTCATGTTATCCTGCCAGTATCACCAAGAAACAAAACAGACTATAACAAGCTGAGCTTTTTCAGTAGTATTAGATCCTCTTTGGAGTTCGATTCATTTATTTATTTTAGTCTGACTGATGGTTTTTAGTGCCAAATTAGGATTTTTTTTGTTAGTCTGATTGATTTTAATGCTATTTCATTTTAATCATGGTTTTAATAAGTTGTTTTTGCTTAGCCTCTTTAAGTCCGCTTTAAATTTTACTGTGTATTTGGATGGTTTATATGCTATTAGCTGCCACATAAATCTGTGATGCATTGGACGTAAATATTTTAATGAGCAATAATAAATAAGCTTTAGCATATTCTTCTTGCCTGCAGTCTTTGATTCGTAAACTCGGCACATCTTCATGTTTGTATAGTCTTTTTGTGGGCAGGATCATATGGCTGTAACATGTGTGCAAGAAGATAAAGACAAATGGAAACATGTAAGTGTGAGCAGTTAATCAAATACAACAATTCTTCTGTTTCTCCCTGTCTCCTTCTCTCTTTTGAATAACAGCTGATAATCAGTGAAAATCATACCATGTCTCCAAATAAAAGTAGCATATGGACAGTTCTGTGAGACAGATATGATGAAGTGCTACATTTAAAAAGTAGACATCATTGACGAAAATAATATGCCAAGACTATCTGCTTTTCATTCTAAGCAGTTGATTTGTATCAAACATTGCTATGTCTATGGCCTCTTAGACTTCAGCTGGATTATTCTATACCATCTAAGTACTCTGTTGCAACTGTGACTTTGAACCATTATTTATTGTACCCATCTGGTGAATAAATGTTCAAGGCAATTTACAACGAAATCATAAATACAATTAAATGCAACAAATGAAAAGTGAGAAAATAATGAAACAATTCTTTTTCCTTTTAGTTTTGGTAAATTTTACTGTATTTTAATGAAAATACTATACAAGAAAACTCTGAAGCTTTCTGCTTTTATTCTGATCTCCTTTTATTCCCCCCTTCCAATATAAACTTATTTAACTTTAAAAGATCTCTGGGTAGAGGCGATATTAAACATGGTTAAACATACATCTAACAGGAAACAAATCTTAATTTAGAGTATGATCCTAGGAATAAATAATATTTTTTCTCTTTAGGTCAAACATTTCAGCAGAAACAAAACGAATGGCTCAACAGGAAGACAGAATATCAACATTAGTTGCAGACCTAAGTCCCAAAAGGCTGAGCTGGGCTGAGAATTTTCATTCAGTCCCTCTAAACTATGAATCAGAAGGAGCCTTTGATTCTTGAAATAATCAGACACTGTCTCATCAGAATTCCTCACCTCAAACTGGAGCTGTGGGCACTTGAAAAGGAGAGAAAATGTGTTGGTAGCAGTGAGCAGGGGAGAGAGAGAAGAGAAAACTAACACTTTTAAATTGTTTGTAGTCTGTAGTCAGTAGTGGGTATCATCCAACAAGAGCACTGGCGACATGAAACACAGTGGACTGACTACATTTGCACATATTAATAATCAGATAAAAAAATAACAAGGAACTTGAAAATCAGCTGCAGCCAAACTAGCCCATCTATGCAGTAGAATTTAAACAGACACGGTCACCTGCTTCTCCACTGAGAAACAGTGACAAACCCCAGTTGCTTCTATACCATTGCACTAAAATATTCACCAGCAGAGGAAATTGTTCACACACCTTTCATTGCTGGCCACCGAAAGGAGTGAGATGATGCAGTTCCAAACCCAGATGTAACTCCCAGGGACGTACCCAGGATTTGGGGAAGGGGGGGGGTCCAGACTAAGTGCCACCATTATAATGGGGCTTGGGCGCGGCTGTGTGGCGGCACACACCATTCATTGTATCTAACGGAAGGGCAGGGGTCCAGACCCCAAGGACCCCCTCCCCCCTTGGCTAAATTCCTGTAACTCTTTACAAGAGTGCTAACCGGTGCTACCTTGTGGGCAAGCTTTACACCGTCTGTTCACCTTCATGGGAATTGGAGTCTTTGGAGATGATGAACTGTAGTACGGATCCTCCCAACTGAAGTGCCTCCTCACCCAACTGCTGCTGCATTGCAGATGACTGTTTAGGATAAATCTGTGGTATTTTATTTATCATGTTGTCTGATGTTGTCTTTTCAAGTGGAGGTTAGATGCTGTGTTAAGGAATTAATGGGGAAGTTTGGTTTCTAATAATGGCAATGACTGGGAACCTGTTTCAGAGTTTTGTCTCAATAAGTGGACTTGCATATGCAAGAATTAGAAATGGACAGTTTGTTAATGTCTGTATCCAGGTATTGGGATGCACTGAGAAAAGCAGCTGTGAAAGGACACTCAGGGATCTCTTTAGCAGCCTATTCTCAACAGTCTCTTGCAACTAGGAAAATACTGGATACATCATTTTCCAGCTCCTGTATCTGCAGCTACTCCTAGCATTCTGCCATTTGAAATGGGTGCTTAATTGCACCTAATAGAAAAGACTGTCTTTCTTCCAAGGGAGCTTATAAAAGCTCTCTCTCTCTGATGGCTTTTAGGAAGGCAAGAAAAGATATTTTTTGCCTATATGTTCTTTTTGCAAAGATGTTGAAGACCACCAAAAGGTGAAACAAAAATATCTAAATGACTTTCTATTTTCCAAAAGCTACTCTGGTTAGGACCAATTCGAATCATCAATCATCATCATCATCATCATCATCATCATCATCATCATCATCATCATCCTCTGCTGCTGCTGCCGAATTATTATGTCTGCCTTTCTACATTCTAAACTCTGCATACAGTCAGAAAGATTATCCCTATGGAGACTTGCATGGGGACGAGGAATGATTTGAATAAGACACGGATAGATTCAGGAGCATTACATCTCTCAAAACAAGTTTAATGCTTTTGCAAGGAAATGTGATGCAGTGTATCAGGACAGAGAAACTGCATTGCCATTAAATGAAGCGATGATAATTAGCATACAATGAAATTATTGCTGTGTACATCTGTAATTCATGTAAAATATGGCACTAGCAATCTCAACCATCATTCAAACATGTGTCTGATTATTGATGGATGATGCTTTCTCATATGCTCTTGGGAATCCTGTTCCCTTGCCTGTTGTACCATTTCATCATTCTAAAGAAGTGAATCTGCTTTGCTATTCCAAGTACTACTAAAAAGGAATTTTGATTAGCTCTTAATCTTCTAACATGCAACTTTTTTCTCATTAAGATGAAATGACAACATTCATCCTTCCCCTTCACATTTGAAACAAATGAAACCTATTAAAACAAAGGGAAAAAAATCCAAACCTATGCACGTGTTTTCTTTGTAGTTTATGCCTTGCTTCACAGAAGTGTCCCCCCCCCATAGATGTTGTGATGCTCACTCATTTATGTCTTGTACATTAGGTAATGCCTTCTTTCTGCCACTCATAAGAATCTTTGAAACTTACCAAGTACAGTTTTTGCAGTTATGAATCATCATCAAAATGAAAATAATTTGTGGATTGCTTTCAAAATGGAATATGCTTTCTAAACCTAGAAATTGGAGTAAGGCCCTTGAAAATGTCCACCAGGAACATCTGGACAGGAGAGAGAGAGATCACTTTTTTCATCATCATATTGTGTTTCCATTTTAATTATAGAAACTGTTTCCAAATGTGCAACTGTATGAACCTGCATATGCACTTTGTTTTTTGGTTTCCCCCTTCCTCCCTTCCTTCCGTTCTTCCTTCCTGACAATACCTAAGTGACCATTCTTATTTTCCACCACCCAGTCTAACTTAAAATTTATAACCCATATCTCTACATTTTGCATTTATGGTGATTATGTCACATCTAGGAACAGTGTGTTTCAAAAATACTGTGGGGAGCTGATGGGAAACGATGTTGCAATAACTACACATTAATCATGAGATGATGCAGGCAGCATTTATATCACCTGAGTCTCACTTTGGTGTTTGAGGCAACTTTAGGAGTCCAGAATGACTCAAGCAAAATTCTTCATATCTATCATCTATCTACACACACACACACACACACACACATACACACACACATTCCTGGAAAATATCCTTGACTGAAACAAATGGAAGAGAATTCTTGGAAAAGGGCATTTTATTTAAGACCCTCCTTTGATTTTTCTCCCAGAAATATCACCTTGTGGGATGAAATAGCAATTTAGTTCCCATGTCAATTTAATCCTTAGCTGCCAACTGTGTTGTTACATTTTTTATGATGTTTACACCTGAAACTGCCAATTTCCTGCATAAGCCACTGAACATCATGAGACTAATGGCTTTCATGTGCTACTGTGCTGACTTGGAACTAAGGTCATGACTGGCTTAGTTGGTACGTTATTCAGCTTGAGCATACTCTTGAGGCACAACACCCAGTGAGCACAGAAGGGAGGTGGCAGAGGACTAAAGCTCTTCAGAGAACGTTAGAAACTGGTTTTACACATTAAAAGCAAAATTGTTTGTGAGAGTGATTCATTCTTACTTTCTCATAGAGCTTGAATAATTATTTTAAAAAGCTACCTACAGTTTCAAGACCCCAAAAGAGGAGACAATAGGCCCTATACAGACCGGTGAAAAGCATTAGCCTGTGGGCAGAGCCATGGTGCAGCGTCCACATGCTGCACGCTGTGACCCCACTGCCAGGGTGCTATTTTGGCATGTGCCGGTCCACACAGCATGTGCCATGATGGTGCAACTCTGTTGCCGTGTCAAAATGACACAGCGCCAAAGGGGCATCATCACACCACACAGCAGCAGCTATGGCACTCCTTCGAGGGCACAAAAAGGAGATGGTTTTTCTGGCTCCTTTTTGTGCTCTATGGAGGCCAGATTAGTGCTGTGGCATGCAGTTGCTGTGGCACCAATCCAGCCAGTAAAGGGGTGGTCACCTAGTATAGCCACTTAGTTACCATTTCATCTATAGTTTTTTTTTAAAGGAAATAACCCTCTCTTTTCCCATTTCTCAAAATAATGTAAATAAATACTTTTAGTTAATGTAAACAAAACAAAACAAAAATATGAATGCAGTACCAGAAGGTTGTCAGGATTTCAATCCCTCAGTATGTGTGCCATAGTTAACAGAGACCCACTTGGCTTGGTTGCAACATATTATATTGTGTTACCACTGGATGATCAGATAAGAAGCTATAAGTTAAATACTAAGGCTTTTATAACCACCAGTGCTATCTTTGGGCTTAGTAAATTATGCCATTGGGACGGTTACAGTTTGATCAAGACATCAGGTTCTGAGTCTGTATTTACAATAAAAAATGCATCATGAGGGATATGAATATGAAATCATTTTTAGTATGTCAAACACATACAGGTTTGCTTTGAAAGGAAATGTTTTGTTTTGCTTCTTCTTTGTGGTGATGATTCAATACTAGTGCCTTCATATAAAGTGACAGAACTTTAAAGGCCTAATTCTAGCTGGTGTCATTAAAGAGAGGTAGACCATCTGACAACTAATATGGCTATCGGAGGATTAGAGAACAGCAACCCACCCCCTTCATAGCCCATAAAAGAAAGAAATTGATTGGATTTTTTTCTTTGAAGGAAATGCTAAAATAAAATAGAATAGCAAATCTGGCGCCATACATATGCATGACGCAAGCAAGAAAGACTCGATGATAAATGTACAGTTGGTTGTGTGCACCAATTTAATCATGTCACTAATGAGTGCCTTAAATAATGTTTCCTTTTGTGTTTATCCTGTCATGGAATGCTGCCATTTATAACCGCTGTAGGAACAAAATACAGTCAGCATTAAAAAGAATCCCAGTATCTCCAAGAGATACTATTTTATTACAGACATCAGTTCAAACTGTAATCCTGCGCACAGTTGCACAAGCAAATATGTCCCGTTCATGTGAATGGAGGGCCATTAAGGGTGGACAACGGTGCAGGATTTTATTCTTCATCTATTATATATAATTCAAAAAACCCAATTTCCTCTACAATTAATTAAAATGTGTCATCTCTTGAAGGAGAACATGTTACTGAACCTAAGCATAATTACTGAGTATAAGACTAAAAGGGAAAGAAGCTCATAGAATTAAATAATGGGAAGGTCGCAAGATTATGAAGTCTCACCCGCTGTCACTGCAGGATATCCAAAGCTACAGCATTCATGATAGCTGGCCCTCAAGAAGCCCTTTCACATTACACAATCACAGCACTGTTATTCCGCTATAATAATAATAATAATAATAATAATAATAATAATAATAATAACACACTCTGGAAAAGTCCCCTCCACTATTCATAGCGACCATGGAAGAAATGCTGTCAGGTTTTGAGATTCCTGTGAAAATTCCTTTATTTTTCTAACCTGGAAGTGACATGAAGTATCTACGCCTTGGAAAAGTGCACTCTAAGTTTTAATACTTCAGGAGTGGCCCATAAATGTGTACCAAAATGTCCAATGTCATTGAGGTATTGAATTCAGAATTTCAGATTTTTTCTTACATCTCTTTACAATATCTTGGGATCTATGGATGGGTCAGAGTCATGCTGGGGCTCCATGAAGTCCCCAGGAGACACTTTACTTTCCCTTGCTTTAAATTGTCATGATTGTTATCATCATGATCATCATCATGATCATCATCATGATCATCATCACCACCACCACCACCACAATTACTGCTGCTGCTACTACTACTACTTTTTTCCCCAATGGAAATTTCCCCTCCTCATTTCTGCTTACTGCTTTAGCACTATACGGTTTTTTGGTTGATCTTTTTAAAATCATCTAGCCCTTTAGCTGGAAGAATCAAATCCATCCATATACATTAGGCAACCTGAGAACATCAGTGGAAGAAATGTCAGTCGAGATACCAGAACAGCCTACTTGGATCGTCACACTTCATGTTACGACTGAACATATTACTTGTTTAAGAAAATAATGACTTTCTGGCAGAAAGAAAATACTTCAGAATATTGTACAAAAGGAGAGGAAATAAGTTTGAAACATTTCATGGTTGGGAAAATGTCATTTTTTAATTTTTTACTACTACTACTACTACTATCATCATTATCATTATTTGTGGAGTGCACAGCAACATTTCACAAGGTCACCCTGTGATCTGGATCCTGCCTATACTAGTCCAACAAACTAAATACTAAACCATGTTGGATCTAAGTGATATAATTCAGGAAAATCCTGCACCATGCTTATTTCACCGCAATCAATGGATCCCTTCTGTTAAAAGGCAGCAAACAATGCAAAAATAAACCACTTCTTTTTGTGAAACTTTGCGCATATTAAGGGCTGTTGCTTGGAAACACACAATCCAAAATACCATTACTGTTACCAATGCTGATATGCTGCCAATATGCAATGGAACAAGATTAAATCTATTCACCCAAATCATACTAAGCTGTTACTGACAGGTGGGAGAAGTTAATTAGATAAAACTCACCTGTCCAGTTCCATGTGACCTTTCTAAAATTGAAGGTTTTGGCCTTTGCTTCAGGACTGTGTAATGATGGACAGATAAAGGAAATGCAAAGGCAGGGGAAGGCAAAAGAACATAGCAGGTGCTGGTACCTGTGTTAAGCAGATGTCAGAAAGGAAGGTGCAGCAATTTTGTATAGCAGTAATAATTTTATCAATTATACCAGCATTTTTTGTCATAAAAAAATAAACAGATAAAATACTTTCCTCCCCTAGATTGTATCTTAATAGAAACCTTTCAGAACTGAGGCTATAATTCAGTACTCCACGGTTGTGTTGCTTTGGCTGGTCCAGGGATGAGGTTTTGGACACAGGCTCCTATCATTGTCTGCTTCCATATTTACAACAATACAAATTTACTGTTTTATGTGATTTTAATTCTAGAGAGAGTTTAATCTTTAATCTTAATTTAATCTTAACTTTTTGTATAGGTTTAGCCATTTGTGATTTTATTTGTTTTCCTTTTATTCCGTAAACTGCCTTAGTTTCACTCTTGGGGAAAAGGTGGGATACAAATAAAGTTATTGTTTGATTGACTAAATTAATATTCCATCTTTCCTCCCCAACATAGCTGCTAGCATAACCACATAAAACTGACAATGTCTAAAAACATTGTATAGACAACAGTATTAAAAAATAACGTAAAAGCATTTGAAAACAAGTTTAAATAATAAAGATCGGCAACCAGCTTTAACACAAGTAGAGTTAGGTACATTTTCTACGTACAGAGGAGCGCTTCAAAGGTTACTTTTAAAAGTAATCTGTTGCCATTGTTCATTACAATGATGAAGAAACTAACTCTTTACATAAGTTAGTTATGTAACTTATTGTTTTGCAAGCTGAGTTCCACTACTATTTAAAATGAAAAAAACAAGTTTCGATTCATAAAAGGACCTATTTCATAATTAATATAAAATATCTTTAAAAATACCTTTGGAAAGTAACTTTTGAAAATAGGCAGGCTTTAGTCACACAATATTTAAGACTTCTTCACTAGTGCTTTACTTCTAAAGTAGACATTATGGATAGGGAAGTGAGTAGTATACTGTAGTGAAAAGACAAGGCACATCCACTTATAGCAGTACTTCCCAAAATTTGGTCCTCCAGGTGTTTTGAACTTTAACTCCCAGAAGCCACAGCCATATTATTGAACTGAGAGCTGAACTCCAAAACATGAGTTTTGGAATCACTGACTTACAGCATTACATTCACAAATAAGGTCAGAAATAGTTTTTTGTGGGTTTTTCGGGCAATGTGGCCATGTTCTAGAAGAGTTTCTTCCTGATGTTTCGCCAGCATCTGTGGCTGGCATCTGCTGGCAAAACGTCAGGAAGAAACTCTTCTAGAACATGGCCACATAGCTTGAAAAACCCACAAATAACTATGGATTCCGGCCATGAAAGCCTTCGACTTCACAATTTCAGAAATGTCACCAAAGTGCCACACTTTCAGTGGGAAGCAACCCGAAGTGATGAAATCCATCATGAACTGTCACGGAATGACATTAATAGTCCAGCAAAAATTGCCAGTCTAGAAGACCCTCACTTTGGGAAGGGTTAATAATAGGTTCCTTCAGTACGTACAACTGTCATAGAATCATAGAATCATAGAATCATAGAATCATAGAGTTGGAAGAGACCGCAAGGGTCATCCAGTCCAACCCCCTGCCATGCAGGAAATCCAGATCAAAGCATCGTCGACAGATGGCCATCCAGCCTCTGTTTGAAGACCTCCAAGGAGGGAGACTCCACTACACTCCGAGGAAGTGTGTTCCACTGTGGAACAGCCCTTACTGTCAGGAAATTCCTCCTAATGTTGAGGTGGAATCTCTTTTCCTGTAGCTTGCATCCATTGCTCCGGGTCCTAGTCTCTGGAGCAGCAGAAAACAAGTTTGCTCCCTCCTCAATATGACATCCCTTCAAGTATTTAAATAGGGCTATCATATCACCTCTTAACCTTCTCTTCTCCAGGCTAAACATCCCCAGCTCCCTGAGTCGTTCCTCATAGGGCAAGGTTTCCAGACCTTTCACCATTTTAGTCACCCTCCTTTGGACACGCTCAAGTTTCTCAATGTCCTTTTTGAATTGTGGCGCCCAGAACTGGACACAATATTCCAGGTGGGGCCTGACCAGAGCAGAATATAGTGGCACTATTACTTCTCTGGATCTAGATACGATACTTCTATTGATGCAGCCTAAAATCGCATTGGCCTTGTTAGCTGCCGCATCACACTGTTGACTCATGTTCAACTTGTGGTCTACTTGGACTCCTAGATCCCTTTCACATGTTGTCTCCTTAAGCCAGGTGTCTCCCATCCTATATCTGTGCATTTCATTTTTTCGCCCTAAGTGCAGTACCTTACATTTCTCCCTGTTGAAGTTCATTCTGTTAGCTCTGGCCCAGCTTTCTAGTCTATTCAGGTCATTTTGAATTTTGATCCTGTCCTCTGGAGTATTAGCTATTCCTCCTACTTTAGTGTCAACAAGGAGGACATTGAAAAAGGTGGTTTCCATCATATAGCATTCTCTACCCAGAGCTTGGGAAAGATACTTTTGAATTATATACTCCCTGTCCTCTTCTGTCACCATGTTTGTTTGCTGTTGAGGCAAAAAAAGTAAGTTCTGTCTAAAAGTCATGGATCCATCAACAAGCCTTCCTAGTTGTGAAATTCCTCCATAGGATACTGAGAATTTTAAATGTTTTGATTAGTTAAATCAAAACATTACATACAGATATATGTATTTATGTCACTGTAAATTATGCTCTAAGCAATGATGGGTGCAGGGACTAGTGGTTAATAGACACTCGCTCATCCCCCTGCCCCAGCTTCTCCTACTCTTAATGCAGATATAGGAATGATCAGGCTTTTAAAAGTGCTTTTATATTGATTGCTGTTTCCCCCTTCCATTTGACAGCTGGAGTATTAAAACAAAAGTCTGAGTAAATTAAAGTAATAACAAAATTACACAGGGCAGCTGTTTCAGCTTTTTCCAAACAACAATGCTCTTTAGAAAAATAATAATGAATCTAATAGAATCGAACAGACACTGCCAAAGCAGCCACAAATGATTTAAAATGTATGGAAAGGTCTCTCACACAAACAACCCCACTGAGCACTAAATGAAGGAATACAAAACACTCTGGGGGACTTTGCGCTTTTAACAATAACCCCTAAAAGGGGGGAAAAAGGGTAATAGACATGCTGTTTTTTATGCATTAGAAATCACAATACGTTCTGCATTGCAATTTTTTTTGGCTTCTTTTATCAAAATTGTGCATCACTTTTTCAGTTAGAATTTTACTCACGAAATTACATGGATAGAAATATAATCTGGTTAATCCTCTCTTTTGACTTGCATCCAAATTTTAAATAAATGTTTTTTTTTTAAATTTAAAAATCTGCTTTTAAAGTAATGTAAATGAAATGTAGGGTTCCCTTAAAAAAGACATCCCATGTAGATGGCAATTCAGTAGCAACAGAAAAAAACAATATTGACAGGTGACAATCTATAGCATCTATTTGATAAGGGAGTGGACAAAATAATTCCAAAAGAAAGTGTGTGTGTGCTTTATAAAAGGTAAGGTTTTCCTCTTTGACAAGTTTGTCAAAGCTTCTGCCAACCTAGCAGTTTTAAAGCAACTATACATTAAGATAATAAAAAGGGGTAGAATGGGGTTACAGAAAGTTCATAAGGGGTTGGACTCAATTTAGTAGCCAGGTATGCTATTTAGGAAACGCCTGCCGGAAGTGATCCATTTTAACAGCCTTTTTAAAGGCATCCAAACTGGTAATCTGATGGATCTCCTCCATCAGGCCGTTCCATAATCTGAGAGCAATTGAAGGAAAGGTCCTCTGGGTGGTTGCAGTCAACCGGGTTTTTATAGATAAATCTGTGGTCATGTAGCCACCATGACTGCATGGAAAGCTGTTACCTTTCCACCAAAGTGGTACCTATTTATCTACTTGTGCTTTTTCCATGCTTTCATAGAAGGTTGGCAGAAGCTGGGGATAATGCTGGGTACTCACTCCATCCCATGGTGCTTGAGTCTCAGGCTGCTAACCTGCCAGCTTTGCTATCATCAGAGTCAATGTCTTCATCATGTCTTTATCACTGAGCCACCATGGCCCTCCATGTGCTTTATAGATTACAACAAAGTATTTGACTATATACCTGTAGATCATGAAAAGCCATAGTCTGTTATTAAACAAATGAGTGTGCCACAATATTTAATCGTCCTGATGCGTAACCTGTACTCGGGGCAAGGGGCTTGTACTTGAAACAAAGTTTGATCCATCTGAAAGCAAAGGTATTACTATCTCAGCCACCCATGTGGGCAGTTTTGGATTTTGGAGCATTTTGGATTTCAAAATTCCTGATATGGAATACTCAGTCTTTATCACTTAAATCTCTCTATGACTTTACTTGCCCTGGGTAAACATGTCCTGCATAAACAACAAATAAAGTATCTGGTTGTCCTTCCTGTCCTCTGAAATTTGACCTTGAACAAAGTTCCTACAGTAATGATGGTTCCTGGGAAGAAAATATGTACTTGAAGAATAGAAATCATTTGCTAGTAACCTACCTTGTTATTGTGTCCTCAGCAGTACCTTAAAAACATGGCTGTGTTCATCTGTATTCATGTTAGTTGGTGGAACCATAGGTGATTGCATGAGGTCAAAGGAAATATTCTGACTGAGAACATCCCTCTACAGTTTAATAAAATGATACATAGACATTCTGAGTGACAAATCAAAGCAGAAAGAATAAAGGAGAAAAAGAGAGGGCTGGAGTTTTAATTTCTCACTAGCTTCAACTTTAATTTTAATTTCCAGATTTACTAATAAGATGATGTGCCAGCACATATGTCAAGAATATTTTTCCCCTCCACAAATCGATATTAGCCCTATTATGCATATCCATAAAGACGAAGAAGCTGCATCACAACAGCAAATCAAAATTCCACTTCTTGCATTTTAAGTTGATGGATGCATGGTAACTGTGTGGTAGAAATGTACATGTTCACCACTCTGGCAAAAACTACTGTATATGTAACACCTCCTATATTGCTCTATATAGATCTTTAGCTAAATACATGAAGTCAGGAATTGGCAAATTGATCTGGAGAGAGCCTACAGCAGCAGGTCCCATATTCAATGGGTTGGATGGATGCAGCACAGGGGTCTTCTGAGGACTCAGTGAAAGTAGAGATCACAGTGGTCTTCAGTTGTATTCTACAGGCGCCCTCAAGATCTGTTAAGACTACTGCTGGTTAAATGGACCTTACAAACTTTACATGTCTCTCACATCAAGGAGTGCCTGTGACTATTAGAAGGAAGTACTGGAATTAACCTCCCTAATGCCTCCAACCACTCTAAAACTGAAGCTAAGGTTGCATCACCATCCTCATGAGATACTGATATCTTGTTGTTTTTGTTGCGGATATCATCATCCTTGTCATCATCATCATCATCATCATCATCATCATCATCATCATCATCTGTGTGTGGAATAACAACAGCCAAGACAACATCAACAAACAAAACAAGCTTCAACCCAATCCTATTGGAGTCAGGGAGAGCAAAGGAATCAGCCTAGCTACCTCTGAATGTCAAAAAATAATCAGCATCTTGGCTATGTTGTTGCCTAGCAATAAAGGCAACGGGAAGCCAAACCTAATCTGCCTAGCAACTTGGCATCTGAAATTACCAGTGGCCAGAGAGCCGGAAAAGCCAACCAATCAACAAAAGCAGAGCTGTGGTTTGAAAATAGTCACTCAGACAATGCCTGTCGGACAAGCATGGGAAATGAAAGCCACCCATTTGCTCTAAGGAGGAAGGAAAAGCCGTGTGAGCCTGTGCTGACCCTCTCAAATGCCTTACTGACACATCTATCCAGACATAAGCCAGACCTCAGAGGGCAAAGGCAGGGAGTGAAAAGACCAAACAGCCTCAGATCTAAAGCTGTGTGTGTTGTGAGGCTCAACGTATGCTCAGGTGCAAGTGGTGGACCTGACCTAGGCTAGAACCAGAGGATGCTTCCCAAACAGCTGCTGCTGAGCATAGCTCAACCGCCAGCCATGGTCTACTTGCATGCAGGAGATCTGCAAACCTTTCTTGATCTGTTGAATCAACAAAATCTGCAAGAGCATCTACAACAACAGAAGTGATCTCCACTGTATCAGGGAAACCAGCTATTGCCACTGCCACCAAAACCTTCACTGAAGCAAGGAGGTGAACCGCTGCAGTCACTATTGCTGAGAGCTCTACTGGAGGAAGAAGACCAGCCAGCATTATCATTGCCTCTCTTCAGACAGCTCCTCGCCCCCCACCTCTTGTGAAGGAGGTTGGTGTCTCTCAATGGGAAGAAATGAAGCAAGGAAGAGTGAAGAGGAAGAGCAGGTCATAGGCCTAGACCTTCTAGAGTTCTACAAAGAAAATGAACACATGGAGGTTTCTAGAGGCAGACAGAGGCAATCTACCACCTTTGTCCCCAGCTATGTCTTTCCTAGTTAGATAAGTGAGTGTCATCCGTGACCTCCTTGAGAGTTCGTCTTCCCCAGAAAATGAAGCAGACATACCTTTGGAAGAACCACAGTAGATGCCTGATAGCCAGCCAAGTCCTCCTTTGGTTAATCAGGTTGGTACAGAACAGGAAGAGAAGCCTGGAATACTGTGTCCAGTTCTGGGCACCACAGTTCAAAAAGGATGTTGGCAAGCTGGAACATGTCCAAAGAAGGGCAACCAAAATGGTGAAGAGTCTGGATACCATGTCCTATGAGGAGAGCTAGGTATGTTTAACTTTGAGAAGAGATGGTGAAAGGGGATATGATAGTCCTGTATACGTATTTGAAGGGATGCCCTATTGAGGATGGAGTAAGCTTGTTTTCTGCTGCTCCAGATTATAGGATCCGGAACAATGAATGCAAGCTACAAAAAAAAGAGGTTCCACCTCTAAACATTAGGAAGGACTTCCTAACTGTAGGAAGAACCCATTCCCTTGGGAAATGGTGGAGGCTCCTTCTTTGGAGGTTTTTAAACAGAGGCTGGATGGCCATCTGTTGGGGGTGCTTTGATGCTAAGTTCTTGCATGGCAGGGAGTTGGACTGGATGGCCCTTGTGGTCTCTTCCAACTCTGATTCTCTGATCCTAAACCTAGAAAAAACTCAATCGACCAGCCCCCTTTTTCCTAACATCTCAGCTATAACTCTGTACAGTACAGAAAACCCTTTTTGAGCTTCATTTTCTGTTTGGATTAAATGGGGTCGTCTCATGTCTCCTAGCCCTTCCCTGATTAGACCATTTTTAATTCAGCCTTCCTTTCTTAGCACTGATAAATTCAGACAATTTAAACAGTTGGAAGATAAGGGTATCTATGCAATCTAGGACTTTTTGCAGAATTCTAGACCTAAAACTAGAGAAAACATCTTAAATACTTTGTTATCCATTACACCCTCCTGGCTCCAAATACAACAAATTACTTCATTCTTGTCCCAACAAGTATAGTCAGGAGAAACCCCAAGATCCTTGACTATACTTGAACAAGTGTGCACAGTCTGAGGTGTGCCAGTGAAGCTGTATTGTATAAATGGATGGTTGAAGACCCCTATGGTAGTCTAAACTGATAGTTGGCTTTAGAGGGTCTCTTCCAAAGCATTACAAAAAGTCTGATACTCAATAGGAGTCATCTCAGAGATCAGACTAAACCTCTTGCTGACTAGGTGAATCTGTGCCTGTGCATTACAATAACTATTTAAGGTTTCAGAGGCTCAGTCTCCTCTCCCATGGATATCTGTGTTTTGTCAATTTGTAATTATTCTCAGCTTTTCCTGAAAGTCACGTTTATTTTTGTGTGAAACTTCCACCTTGCTGTGGACATCCATGCATGCCACTTTTTTTCCCCCCTTTTGGTTTCTCATTTTGTTTCCATTTCTGTCCATTCATGACTAAAGACAGTGGTGATCCTCTTACCTCACGTTACCTTACTATCTCCCCAGTACAGACTTATTTCTTCTGGATTTTGAACTAAGGATTTAATCAGAACCCAACACAACCACCTTTAGTTTTGCTTGCCCCATTACTTAGTTTCTACGTATATTACTTCTTACAAGTTTTGCTGTTAAGCTCTTGCATAATACATTGGGAATTCAGAATGAGAATGTCATTCCTTATTTTCTGTGCAAGTTGCTTAATCAAAAGTGACCTACAATTTCAAGCATGAATGCATAACATCTCATTATTACCCACTAGCTGAGACATTATATGGCAGGTCCATTATTTATTGGGATGTGACAGATGCATTTTGAGAGAAGCCATTTAGTATGTACCTTAGGTTGCATGGAGTTCTGTCAACTGGGTTGAGAGAGGCAACCTAGGTAGATGTCAAGCAATCAGGGTTTTCCTCCCCTTGTCATGCATGCATTTATACCTTTGTTTCAGTTCCAAACCAGTCTGGTGAAATTCCCTCTATAGTTACCTGTTTTGCCATGGGGTCAAACTAGGAAATCTCTGAAGTGCTCATTAATTTTCTGTCCCATCTGCTTCTGGGACTGATGGCCAGGAAAGAGGTCTACAGACAAATCAAACTGGGGATATTGGCCCTCTTTATGAGATACAGCCATAGATCTGAATGTGCCTGTTTGACATATCATGACTTCATGTATTTAGCTAAAGATCTATATAGAGCAATACAGGAGGTGTTACATACACAGTGTTTTTTTGCCAGAGTGGTGAACATGTACATTTCTACCACACTGGAATTTTGATTTGCTGTTGTGATGCTGCTTCTTCATCTTTATGGATATGCATAACAGGGCTAATATCTATTTGTGGAAGGGAAAATATTCTTGACATATGTGCTGACACATCATCTTATTAGTAAATCTGGAAATTAAAATTAAAGTTGAAGCTAGTGAGAAATTAAAACTGAGAAAATAAATTCAAGTTAAATGGCACTGCCTAGCGTTGATGTATGTCATACAGTAGACTGACAAACCTAGATTCAAAGCAGTGAAACTAGACCTACTGAAATCAGTGGAGCTTCAGTTAGCCAAAGCTATCAGTGCACGGGCGCCATCTTGCCACACTCCTGTCCACATGATGCATGGACATCATCGTCATGCACCTTGTGTGGATGGGGGCATGGCGAGATGGCGGCTACACACCGATAGTAGGGCTGTGTGTGTGTGAATATGCAACCCTACCTAAGCCTAATTTCAGCCCCAGGCCAGTGCAAAGCACTGGTATCTACTAGGCCATAGATTAAGGATCCTTTGGTTGTTACATCACTCACTCTTGTAGAAACTCATGGCCCAGAAAAGAAGAGAAAAATGCTGAAATTGTACAAGTGGCTCAACAGATAGTGACATCCAAAGAATTTTGGCTTCTTGTACTATGGACTATGTTTTCATGAAGAAGGACTCCTGGCAGGAGATCTGTTGCTTCTCATAGTGATTGGTAAGAATGTACTTGCTAGGATGTCATGTAGAAGACAGAATAAGCTTCTTCTTCTTTCTTTTTTTTAAAAAAAACTGCTTTGGAGAATAAGAAATGAGCCACTGGATTCAAGTTAGAAGAAAAGATTAAAGAGAAACATTAGGAAGAACTTACTGATGACAAGAGACATTTGACTGTGGAACACGCTGCTTCAGAAAATAGTGGATTCTGGCAGTGTCTGCACAGAGCTTGGAAAGCCACCTCTCAGGGGACTGGACTAGATCATCCTTGCAGTTCTTTCCAGCTCCATGTTTTTATTATTTTATGGCTCTGATAAAAAGTATTTAAGAAGAAAGAAATGGATTTATCAGTGATTTGAACACACACACACACACACAATGTTATGGAGATGACTGGTTTTTCCATTTCTAATTGAATCCCAAAGTATACTTCAACAATTTCATTAGGAAATCACAAGGAAACCGTGAAGTAATGCTATATCCCTTCTCTCTGTGTACTTCTTGACACAGCAAGGAGCAAGAGAACCAAACTATAAATTATGTATTTTCAAATGTTATTAGGGCTTTTGTGAAAACCTGTGAATTACTGGTCAACTGTAGCATGTTATTCCCCCCCACTTGTCCACAGCACACCATACAAATGGTGAATTTGGGACCTACAAGTCAGCATGGTGGGATTTTCATTCAGAAGCACAAAATCAATATAGCCATCTGTAAATATGTGCTGCCATGGTAAAACCAGAAGCTAAACTGATACAAATGTGGATCATAATTATACCAGGCCTGTGTCTCAAGTCCCTTAATCCCCATGCACTAACAAAACCATTTGAAACAATCTACACTTTGGAATAGAGCGTAAAGCCAGTTCAACCTTTTTTTAGGAGAGAGGTGGGGAATCACAAACCATTTTTTCTATATGTTATAATGATTGCTCTGAATAGAAGGATTATTGGTTTTAAATCCTTTGACTGAAGCTCTTTCTTTTCTTACAAAGACTGAGAGCTTGGAGTTCAAAGTGTGATTGTTTCCTCCAAATCCTAAATCTGTAAATGTATTTGAGATGCAGAAAATGGAGGATTCAGTGTTTGCTTTCTCCAAGTCCTAAACCTGTAGATGCATTTGAGATACAGCAAGCTTTGTTTGCTTCCCCCACACAGCTAATTTTATGGCAAGTGGTCTCCTCCAGCTTCTCTTCTTCCTTCTTTAAGGAGAAATCGAAAGACCTGCTCACCTTTTATTCCATCTATGAATCTATTTTTTACAACCTGCCTAATATAGCTTAGTTTAGTAGAACGCAAAGACACGTCTTCAAAGCTGACGCTGGAGGAGGAAAAAATGACATCTGATCTGAGGACTGGTGGTGAACTATCTATATCTCATCATCAGTTAGTATGCTGGGTTTCAACTATTACACATGTGAGGAAGCAGCTTGGAGACCACTTATCTGAAGAACAGATACCACCATACATTTTTAATAACAGCAGTGTTATGCAACCATTTTAGCAAAGGAAAATTCAAGCCTAGCTTTTGGAAGGATAGCTTGTTTTATGCTTTATTATTTATTTATTTATTTGTCAGTAACTTAATGTTATTTCCTCCCTGTCAGTACATGGTCTCTCCTATCGTTCCAAACTTGTCCATCAAATATAGGGCCCAAACAGACAGGCCAAAATAAAGCTGCTTCAGGTCACTTTGGAGATATGCTGTTTAAATGATGCATCCGTCCTAAGAGGCCGGAGGTTGCACCAAAGCCTTTTGAAACATCTTCTGGACTCTTAGGATGCATGCGTCATTTAAACAGCATATCTCCAATGTGACCAAAAGCAGCTTTATTTTGGCCTGTCTGTACGGGCCCATAGCATTTTTAAACCTTCTTAAGACAGAGATCAGGATGCTATATTGTTATGGTCATGGGTAGGATCACTTAAGTGCAGATATCCAAGCACCTAGCAATTCAAACTTTGAGTGGGGTTACTCCTAGAACAAAATATTCTTCCATACTCTCTTTCTCAGGGTCGCCCCTCCTTCCAACCCCACGGATCTGGTCTATGAAACTCCCAGCAAAATCTCTAGTCTCCACGCATCTGCTTGTTAACCATCCCTAGGAATCTGAGCAGCCAACATCATCAATAACCTGTCACAGCATATCCCATCATCCAGAATTCAATTAACTTCAGTATTAAAATGCAACAAGCACACAAAGCACATTTCTATAAACCATGCCAGTGCATCTGAGAAACTTGGATCCTGGCAGTTGTGCAGAGCACCAAGGGCACAGTTTGTGATTAATAACTGCTGTCAGTATTTATATGAACTAGTTCTCATACAGCCTTTCGCTACTTCTGTCAGAAGACCAAAAATGCCCCCTTTCCCTGGAATCTTACAGTAAGGTGGACCATATGTTGGTGATACGGTATATCATGAGTATATTATTATAATTATTACTATTAGTAGTAGTAGTAGTATTTGTAGTAGTAGTATTATTATTAGTATGGTTGCACATTTGAGTAGAAAATTCAGAGTAGATAAATAAATGAGCAGACTGACAAGTGGCTTCATATTTTCTCTTAAAATATTGCTGGTGTTTCTGGTATCTTTGCATCCTCCCAGAATTTGATTCCTAACAGTAGCAGCTTATACACTAAGGGTACTTCATCTTCTTATACAAACCTTAATCAAGTTGCTTATTTATAAAACCAATCATCTTAAAAATGACTCAGGTGTATAATCAGAATATTAATAAAATGTAGACAATTAGCTATTCAGCATCCCTTGAGTTTTTAGGCTTAGTTAATTAGTGTTTACAAAGTACCTCAGCTTCCATAGATTAAGACACCATCTAAGCGCAAAGCATTATATTAAGCCACCATGCATCCTTTGGTAGAAATAAGCTCCAGTGAGTCAGCATGGCATAGTGCTTTGACTATGACTCTGGAGACCATGGTTTGATTCCCTAGTCAGCCATGAAAACCCATTGGGTGACCTTGGGTGAGGCACATAATCTCAGCCCCGGAAATAATGGTAGCTATCTACTTTTCGAACTATATTATATTTCTAGATCTAGATGATAAATAATTATAGCTTGAAAGTAACTTTCCGCATGGATGATACTATGGCTACCTCATTTTTTTTCATAAACATCTGACAAGAAGTGTAATTTTAATCAGGTAATGTGCTTCCTTGAAAAAGAAAGGAAGTTTGAATTCAGTTTGAAGTTTGAATTAAATCACGTCTTTTAGAGCTTTTGATATTTGATGATCTGTAAGAAAAGCAGAATGTCACATTTAGAAATTAATAGGTAGTTCTGAAAGAATCATTACAATTTCCCCACATATGGAAAATTTGCTCAGGAAGCTAAGAAAGAACCACCCTGAGAGGAAGACTGCATAATTTACTCAATAATGTAAGAAGAACATTGCTGGATCAGACCAAGGGTCCATCTAGGCTGTTTCACACCATTGTCAGTTGAATGCTTCTAGCAAGACCTGAAGCAGGAGTCAAAGGGAACAATCCTGTTCAAATATCTTTCATGCATGTATCTTTAAATCCCTTGTAAAAAAACATTTAAGCTAGTTGCATCAACTCATGTCAGAGAATTCAATCAGTTCTGCATCGTATGGAGTGAGTATTATATTTGAATCTTGAATCAGCTGTGAATCACTGTAACTGGATGACCTTGGGTTCTAAGACTAGGAAATCCTAGCGACTAGAGAGCAGAAGATGAGCTGTGGTTGAGGGGTCATCCTTGACTTTTTCACTGTTTTAGGGGCATGTTGGGGTTGGGTTTTTTTATTGTTTTGGCCATGTACTCTTCCAGAGCACATAGTTTGAGGGGATGGGGCTTCTACTGAGCCACTGAACTGATTGCAGAAGGAACTACCAACTACTACCTCTATATATATACCTGCTCCCCTTGTCCTTCAAGTTCAGTCTTGAAGGACCAGCAGTACATGCCTTGCAGAGCACAAAACTAGTTCAATAAATGCTTGCTAAGTCAAGGCTAAGAGGCATTTGCATGGGCATTTGGGGGGAGAAATTTAAGGGGGAGGACCAGACTTCTGATTTCAGTACCTTCTATAAGACTATTGACTATGGATGGTGAGATACCTGCTGCAGTCACCTGCAACATCTGTGGCACGTCTTCTTATCAGTGGATGTGGGTAGGTATAACTGCAGCAAGTACAAGCAATGCCTTGCCCCAGCTACCCAGAGCGACACATTGAGTGCTAAGGGAGTGATAGTGGAAGGGGAAGCAGCAGTGGAACTACTAAAAAGTGGGGTGCCTCCACCTGATTCAAGTAGTGTCAAAACATCCATTTTGTTCTTCAGTAAGATGATATGTTCACGAATTCCTATGTCTGCTTTTGCAGCCAATAAATATTGCTTAGTCGTTAACAACTGAAAGAGATTCTGAGAGAAGACAGATAGAAATCCAAGAAGGAGGGTAAAAAGAACTTCTAGTTGCTGAAAACAGAAGAATTTATTAGAAGAGAGAAGACTGCTGTTGGCGGTGTTCCTCATCTCCTTCACTTTACAATAGCTTGTCCAGTTTGTCCTTTGGGTACTTTTGGTCAAACAAACATGTCTCTCCTAATGAAGCAGACTTTCATTTAACATACATAAGTCTCCAAAACTACTACAGATGGAGATACTGGCAAAACCTCATTCTTAAAGGAGCAAATGTAATTTATCTTAAGCTGTATGGCAGATTTAGTTACTATTGGAAATCCAGAGCAATTACAGCTACATTTTATCCACATAATTCTATAGGTTTCCAATCTGTAATAACTCTTCATGCTTTCTCATGTTTCTTTTCCTCCTCTCTTCATCCACCATTTTCCTGGTCTCAGTTAAACAATTGTTAATACGTTTTAAATAACCTAGAAAAGTCCAACTTAAAATATGGATACAGAAAAGGCCTTTGGCATTGAAAGTAACATGGAAACAAAAGCATCACCACAAATACCCAAAGGAACAGATTTTCTATGCCAGTGTCACAGCTACACTTTTTCTCCCTTAGGCATGCCTGAGGAATAACTAAGGTCAGCTGTTTTCTTCTGTATATTGGAAATAGGGATCAGGGAGTGGTTTGAAGAAATTTATTGACTCTGCAGTCCTATACACAGTTAACTGAAAGAAAATCCTGCTGATTTAAATGGACTTATTTATTTATTTTTACTAAGCATGGATAATACTGCACTACGTATAATTATACTACGTATAATGCGGGTGCACTATACGCGGACTTGAGTGTACGTGCTCAAGCCGCGGGGAGTGTGCAGGGCTCAAGGGCCAGCACGTCCCAAATGAATGGGGTGTGCGCCCGTAGTGCCCCACGCGCTCCCGTGCCACCATGCCGCTGCCCGCACAAGCCCCATTCAAATGAATGGGGCTCAAGCATACGTGGAATTAGCCTTACACGGTGGGGGGGGGGGAAACAGATCCCTTGCGTAAGGCAAGGGTCCCCTGTATTATTCCCTAATTGAGAATTATAACGAAAACATGTTGGATAGAATATCTTCTAAACTATTTACCATTTAGACATCTGTAGAGCTGGTGACAACACAACCTGCACATTTCAGAATGCAAAGGATCAGGGGCCTGGAAGCAGCACCATTTCCACCAAAGAAAAGATGGAAGACCATGGAATCTGCCACCGGAGGCATCATTTATGTGATTATAAGAAAATCTGTCTAAATATCAAGAGAAAAAACTGTTTGGCTTGTCAATTCCAATGTGCAGTCCAGAAAATCAAGGGAGGCACGTGCCTATTTAAGGTGGGGGGGGGGGATAACTAACAAAACTAACCAACAATCATCATATAATAATAATAATAATAATAATAATAATCTAAACATTTGAGGAATGTATGCAGTAATACATCTTTCAGAAATCCAATTCATAATAATTTGAACATACTGGAGTCACCCCAAGATTGTATCAACCATATTTTAAATACTTTTATGAAAATAATTTGAGCTTAATAATCATTTCGTGGTTTAAATTCTTTGCTGAATCCTACGACAAAGAATTTTTAGATTATGCCTGAACTGTTATTAAAAAGAGACCTCTGAATGGTTTCTAACATCTATAAATCAATAGTATTGAATAAAACAGTTCTATTGGTTGCCCTATAAAGGATTTCTAACATTTGTAAATAAAGAATGTTGAACAAAACCTCCTGTTGTTGCTTTATTCATAACAGATGCTGGCTATGAATAAATGAGGTTCAACTATTGAAATTTTACTAGCTCTTGTAGTGGAAAAAAACACAGGTGCATTGATTCTAATAGACCAGAGGATAGATGGTGCCAGCTAATTTTTCTCCTGTTCAAGTAAAAATAATTGAAATGTCAGTTGTGCACTGAGTTCAAAAAGAACTGATTCCATAAACCTCAGAGACCCTCTCCCTAGGTTTATGACTTGTGAGCTCTCCAGATATTAAGTTCAAAGGCCTTGAGGGAGTAAAACAAGCAATAGGTCAAAACAAGAACTGTATGCAACGTAAGTCAAAAGGCAGTTATGGGTTGAGTTTTAAGAAGATCAAATTTCAGAAGTCTCAACCTATGATTTGTTGTTGTTAACTTCAACTCATGGTGACCCTCTGGATGAGACACCTTCAGAAGGAGAAGTCTAATAATCTGGCATGTGGTCTTCCTCTCTATCTACTGCCTTCCAACTTTCCCAGCATCATTGACTTTTCTACTGGTTCATTTTTCCTCATAACATGGCCAAAATACAACAGCTTCACTTTAGTCATCTTGCCTTCCAGACAGAGTTCAGGCTTCATATGTTCCAGAACCCATTTCTTTGTCTTCTTGGCTATACATGGTATCCTCACCTCTCTTCTCTAGCACCATCTCTCAAATGAGTTTATTTTCTTCTCGTTGAGTTTTTTCATTGTCCAGTTCCTACATCTGTACATGACGATGGGGAATACAATGGCTTGGACAATCTTAACTTTAGTGCTCAGGTGTATATCATTAGATTTTAGGATCTTGGCTAGTTGTTTCATAGCTGCCCTTCTTAGTCCTAGACTTCTGATTTCATGATTGCAGTCTCCGTTCTGATCAGAATTTGAATCAAGGTATTATTTCAGTTTTCTCATTGTCTATGGTGAATTCTTGTAAATCCTCTATGCCCATTATTTTTGTTTTGGGTTTTTTTTAATGTTCAGCATTAATCCAACCTTGGCACTTTCCTCCTTGACCTTCTTCAGTAACTGCTCCAGGTCTTGACTTGTTTCTGCTAGTAGTGTTGTGACATCTGTGTTTCTTAGGTTTTTAATGTTCCTTCCTCCTGTCTTCACTCTTCCTGCCTCCGAGTCTAAGCCTGCTCTGCATAGATATTTTCTGCATATGTGTCCCATTATCTACGCTGAAACTTGTGCGCTCCCTAGATATAAAGATTAAAGACCATGAAGGGTATAAAAACAGGGATCTTGTACTACAAGAAGATACTGAGCTCGGCTTGCATTAGCAAGGTCTTTGTTGCTTTGTGAGTTCACCTGACTTTGTTTATGAATATTTTTATTATGCATGTGTGTGTGAGAGAGAGATTTTAAAAGGCATTTTGTTCATTATGAGGCTTTCCCAACCTCTCTCTTTTTCTTTTCTAAAATTTCTTATAAGCTAGTTTTAATTAAATACAAAAACAAAGTTTAAATATTTTCCTTTTATGATTTGAATCCTCTCTCTGGTCCAAAACATACTGCATAAATAACCTAATTGCAGACCACTGGAAAATAGGAGGCATACTCTCTCTGCAACAAGGAATGGCTAGCTGAACGACAACTTTCTTTAGGTCCTTTAGGTTGTAGATTTCCCTTTCCTCCTCTGAAGTATCAGTGCAAGCACAGTGTTAACTTCTTGTTTTACAATGCTGCTTTGACATCATTATGCACAGCCTGTGGCAAAGTTATATGCAGTGCTGGCAGGGCAAGTTTCAAGATTATGCTTTTGCTCTACTAATGACCAGGAGAGTAATATTAGAAAAATCTGCTAATAGTTGTAGCAATTTATCCATTCAAATGTCAACAACAAAACTTTAAAGTTGTTTCCTCTTATAGGGGGAATGGTCTGCTGGAGATTTTTAATTGGTAATGTTGCTTCAGGTTGCTATTAAGGAACCCAAGTGATACAAACAATTAAGTTTCACATGACATACCGCTGACTTGTACGCACTGAACTCATTTTAATAAACTATACACCTCCTTTCTCAGTTGCACAATTATGCAATGTCCACTTTTGACAATAATAACCAAAACTCTGTAAAGAATGCTGGCGTATAATGTTCAAAACTTTCCCCCCAGGAATGCTTTGAGGAGATATTTCCCCCACTAAGCCCTCTTTTACAATATACATCTGTAGTGCTATGATTCCACTTTAGCTGTTATGGGGTTTGTAGTTTAGTGAAACACTAGAGCTCTCTGGCACAGAATTCTAAATGCTTTGTAAAGCTTTATATCCCAGAATTCTATAGGATGTTACCATGGCAGTTAAAGTGCAGCGAGAGCCCTATATGTGTGCAGTGTCTAAGATACCTTTGTCATAGAATCATAGACCACAGGGGCTATCCAGTCCATGACAGATGGCTATCCAGCCTCTGTTTAAAATCCTCCAAAGAAGAGATTCCACCACTTTCTGAGGAAGTGTGTTCCATGGATTGGTTACAGTTAACTCTAGACATTTTAAAGAGTCACATCCTTATTTGAAGCTCAGCATCCCTCAACAAGCTCTCCAGAACGAACATGAAGACCAGTCATCTGAATTCTTCTGAAGACTTGATGAGTTAGCAATGACCAAAATAAAGCTCTTTTAAAACAAGCAAGCAATTTGTCTGCTGTCTAAATGATCAAAGTCTTTGCCTTGGCAGCATCTTTCCTTCCCTCCTTCTTTTTTTCCTTCTTCAAAGGTACCATTGCTTGCATATTTAGTTGACATTTCTGAAGTCACTGTAGGTGACATTAACAACATCCATTCACTCTCAGTATACAATTTATGGGCTTTCTATAATGAAGCGTTGTCCTCTAAAATATTGATCTGCCAGCATCTTACTGTAGCTAATATTTTATCTGTTCTAGTATAAAGGTAAAGGAAAGGTAGTGTTTAGTCATAACTGACTGTAGGGGGTGATGTTTATCTCCACTACTAAGCTGAGGAGCCAACGTTGTCTGAGAACTCTCATGTGGCCAGGACTGCATCGAATGCTGTTACCTTCTCACCAAAGTGGTACCTATTTAGCTACTTGCATTTGCATGCTTTCGAACTGTTAGGTTGGCAGAAGCTGGGACTAATGACAGGAACTCACCCCATCATGCAGCACTCGGGTCTCAAACTGCCAACTCTCTGATCTTACAATAGTCAGAATTGGCATCTTAACTACTAGGCCACCCCATCCCACTAGTATAGTATAGCCACATCTCAATTTTTATGAACACCATTGGTTAAGAGGGAACAAAGTATTCATTGCTGGGAGATTACTATAAAATGTTGTTGTTTTTAATTGAAATTTTTATTCTTACATATCTCTTAACCAAAAAGACAATAGTTGCAAATGCGCATACTTAGTGTATATACAATAAACACTAAAAATTCTCCACCCCACCCTCCCTTTGTCTTCTTTATGTTTCTTCATATCTTCTTGGTTTCTTACAGTTCCTGATGACTTCCTTATTTCATCACTCTGGGTCATTCTAGTTTCAAATGATATTCAAATCCTCCTGTTATGAGTCTTATTTTTAATCCAAAATTGAACCACTGTCTTATTTCTCTCCTTTTTTCACTAAAAAAATGTTTTTCAAATATATTCAAATGTTCTTTCCATTCTTAGTGTCAGCTATAAATATGGCCAAGGTGGCAATATAGTTATGCTGTGGGTACATTCTTTCCACCTTCGGGATACTGCACTTTTCTATAGAGGAATTTGTTGTGTTGCCTCTCCCTACTGAAGAGCTTCTCAAATGCCTGTTACTAATAAAGAACAGGGGTTGGTTATCCTCAAGGCCCATGGGAATAGGACATGAAATTTTCACTTTTCTATGATGCTACGCTCAGCATTGTGACAGTTGGTAATGATGAACCCAGGCTCACCAAGTGTGATCCGATACTTGCTCTCTGTAAAATGTCATGCTTCCACAATTTAATTTTAGCAGGCAATGGAAGAAAAAAGAAAGTGTTATGAAGTTGTGAGAAATCTAAAGGCTGTGTCATTTGAATAGAAATGAGCAACTGTGTAATAAAGCAAGGATCCACGCCTGATGTGTTACAAAATGAATCTGCTTAGACCCTTGTGGCTTAGGCTCTATTCAAATGCGCTCTGGAGGAAGGAATGAGGCCTAATTTGGGATGACAGCAATGCCAAAGTCTTACATTGAGTGCTCCTTGCTATTAGGATTAAGGATGTGCAAAAATTTCCATTTCTATTTTGCCCCTCCATTTTTTTTCTGTTATTAAATTGGACTTTGATTGTTCAATATATTTCATAAATTCACATTAATTTTATGAATTATTCATCATACAAAAGTTCACTTGCTTCTGAACTATTGTTGTTGTTGTTGGTAATTATTTTGGCTACTGCTTTATTTACTCAAATACATTCTTTCACAGAATTTGGGAGGGGGAGAGATGGTAAAAACAGAATAAAACGTTGCCATAGTAAAACAATAGTATTCCCCAGATTTTTACCCTGAGTTCCAAGCAAACTCACATTTGACAGAAGATTCATACAACAAAATTTGAGTACCCTTCCCTGTTAGTATCTCTTTCTATACCTCTGAGATGACTTAATGAGTTGATAAATATGAGCATGGAAAGGAAAATATTACAGGGAGGGACAGACACGGCATTTCTTTGTGTATTATATATACAGCCAAAGGGTAGGAATCTTTTGTAGTGAACACTAGGTGGTGAGAAGAAGGAGAGATGATTGAAAATGAACCCTCTCTGCTCCATGACTGAGACTATGGAAGGAACCATAGATAGCAGATGGAAGAGCTACGTGTCAATAAACACTTGGAATTTGTTTTGCCAAAGCCATTTTAATTGTCTTGGAATAACAGTCTCATGCTGTAAACTAGCTCCGAAATCCCCTTGAAATTTACATGGTAAATTTCTGTAGGACTCTAACCCACGAAGCTGAAAAACATCAGCCAATTTCCAAAAGCAGTGAATTAACCATGGAAGAGAATGTTGCACACTGAAATAGAAATGATTTATCCATTCTCATAATGTCATAGCTATTTGCTTCGATTCCTGTCTTGCAATGCCCAACGCATTAAACGTTCTTGAAGAATTACTGTCACCAGTATATATTTTATCAGATTTGAACTGCTGTGCAAGAGATCATCCTCTGCAATAGCTCAGTGCAGAGTTACATTAATATTGTAGATGGGATATTGCATTATGATAAATAATATGCAGTGTTATTGTTCTCTCTCTCTCTCTCTCTTTGTGTGTGTGTGTGAAGGCTTGTCTAGATCTAGATATAAACTTAGTAAAGCCTGAAATCATACATATTTAACATAAATTCAAAATGATTTCATTATCAATGGGAATCTTCATTTAAGATAAACAGATTATCAGCAAAGAATATTGAAAGTAAGAGGGGAAAGTCACCTATTGTTACATGTTATTCAGATTTGTCTATAGGTTGTAGAAAGAGAAATCAAGAACATAGGCATACAATATTGAAAAGGTCTAGAGAAAATTAACAAATACATATTCTTTCTCTCACATATTAGAAACTGTACTACTACCCTTTTAATTAAATCCTAACCAATTGATCATACGAAGCTTAGGCTGCAGTCCTGCATCCGTACTTGGGAGTATACCTCACTGACATCTTCTAAGTAGATATGCATTGGATTTCAATCTTAATCAGCAAATTAGTTAGTAGATTAAGGGAATTATCCTACCATTAGGGCTTCAGGGAGTAATTGAAGTGCTTTTCTGTGTTAGAAAGAAGGCTATTGTCATGGTAAGAGAAAGCTCGCCCAACATGTATGTTTTATTCTACTGAGAGGGTGGAAATGAGACCTACTGGAGGCAGTGAGAGATTGTGACTTGCCCAAGATCTCCCAGTGGGTTTCCATGACCAAAAGGGACTCAAAATCTGATCTTCCAGACTCCTATTCCAAAATTCAAAACACTACACCATTTTGACTCTCTGTACATGAAGACATTTACTCCTGTGCATCACTTGAAGATCTGTTATTTTATTGGTACTGCCAGTCCCTCCACCAATGGATCTATGCAGAATAATTTCGTGCTTGTTGTGTGTTCATTAATACTATTCATTAATTCTAGTGATGAGTTGTCTTTTTGTTCTTAGCTAGACTGATCTACATTGGCAGACACAGAGCCTACTGCCAATTCTGTATTCAAAGATTTAAAAGCACAACATCTAAGGACCTTATCACATGGAGCCTTACCATGAGTAAAATGGTCCTGGACTGTTCCAGAAGCACAAAGGTGTGCTCATCTGTCACACTTCTCAAACATTATTGCGATGTCCCACTTTGCTTCCATTGTCAAAGCTTTCGCAGAGAAGCCATTTTTTGAATAACGGAAGATCCCGTACTTTTTTTGCTATACTTTTTACTTATTTGTCATGTTTTAAATGTTTTCAAAGCGTTTTTATCTTTTAATTCAGTATTGCTTATAATGTGATTGTTATTTGATTTTTAAATCATTCTTTAATATTAGGATTGAGCTTAACCTGCATTCTGTTTAAACTGCCTTGTAAGCCACCTTGGGGTGAAAGCAGGTTGTAAACAAATAAACATAAAGCTGGGCGGCAACATCCCAGAACAAGCAAGGAAAAGTAAACACAAACACGCATATACCTACAGGCTTTTGCTGTTCAAATCTAAACAGGAAAGTTTATTTTCCTTGTCTCCCTTTTCTGGTAGCTATTGAAAGTGGCAGTGATGGAGCCATATGAGTAAATGTATAAGCTTGAAAGGGCTCTGTTTCAAATACCCCAAGGGGAAAACATGTTATATTCATACTGCATCCAAATGGGTAGTTCAGAATAACCACCTAGAAAGGGGAAGTATTGTCAAGTTACTTCTATTTTCACAACCTCCTTATTAAATCTTACATATATGTTTGCTATGGAAACGTCTGACTGAGATGGATTATTTTCTGGCACCAAACAGGAGATGTTAAACCATCAATCCAAAAGAAATCTCTCTCTTGTCCTAAAGTCAGCTTCCAGGGAAATTGACAGAAATACTCCTCCCCCCGAAATAATAGTAACTATTCAATGTTGAATATTCCTAGGATTTGACATTAACTATAAGGCTCATAGCTTTACCCATCACTGGACTTCTTGCATCTAGGCAATATCCATATTGATAGAGAGATCACTTCAGGTGGGTGATTATCAGGTCAAGTACTCTGTAATGTCTTCCTCAAGTGGGTGCTTGTCTGAGACATTATTACTTTTTTATTGATTCTGTTGCTGTTGGTTCTTTTGTCTCTGAGAACCTGTTTGAACTGAAGAGGCTTTCTTTTCAACCCAAAAATTCTCCCAAAAGACTGCCTAGATGTGAAAATTGTGCATTCTGGTACTGAGGTCTGCTTACTGCTTTCGTCTTTGAAAAAGAGATCTGATTTCCAGGGACAAAGCTTCTTGCATCCTGGTCTTGGAGGTACTTTGCTGAAAATATTGCCAAGATTACTAGCGAGGCTCTGCCTAGTTCCTTTTGAGCTGAAACCAATGAAGCCCGAAGCTCTAGGCTTACCTGGAATCACTCTCGAAAATGCCTCCCCAGGATCTGGGATTTAGGCAGAGAATCTTATTAGATTATTTTCTCTCCTAAAATCCTTTTTCTGGCCCAAAGGCCTGGTTAGTTTGTTATCCTGCTGTCTCTGCCAAGATCTTACCCTCTTGTGCTAGTCCAGCCAGAATTACAGTACTCCTAAATATCTTCTCTGGAAAGTTTAATGAGACTAATGACCTCCATATCTATTTTTCAGGAGCACTGACAAGTGCCTTTCAGCTATCCTGTCTTTTTATTTAGTATTCATATGTCTGTATCAAGAAAGATCTTGACCACGATGCCTTGTTTTTGCAAACCTCTCTCATATTCTCTCCTTCATGAGCACCAGTCTGTACCAGGCCTAATACCACTGTACCACTGAGCAGCCCTAAACATAAGATTACTCAATTCCAAAGTGTAACCTCCTGCCCTCTGAACCCACTACTTTTTTACTCCTAGGTCTTTCAGTAATACTCTGAATCTTTAAGGGCCCCATGCATTGTGTGTTTGTTTACCTGAGGTAATATGTCTCCATTCTGAGCCAACTGTGTTGTATTAGGCCTGGTACAGACTGGTGCTATACTCCGGCCTAGAGCCAATTTTTCAGCTTGGGAGAGCAGAATATCCACACATTCCTGAACCCTAGTGCACACTGTTCAGAACAGTTCTCAAAAATTTCCCCCTCTGGAACGGATTGAGAATGGAAGAGAGCGGGAACAGAACGAGTGAGGGACGGGTGTGTGCGGTAAAATCCGTCCCCCACTTGTTCCGCACTCGTCACAGCTCCTTCCGTTCCATGCTCAGAACGGAAAGAGCCAATGCGGTAAGGTTCTATGTGTACATCATCGGTGCTCACGAGGGCAAGAGCAGATACTTCTTAGGGCTCCCGGAGGCCATACTGTAACTAAATACTGAACAAAGGACAGAAACATTTAGGTCTAATAATGATTAGGAGTCTTCCATCTCTACTTTCGGGAAGGAAAATATGAGATTCCCTGCACTCCATCAAACTGAAATCAATTCCAGCTCTTAAAAAAGGGAACTGGGAACATTTTGTCCAATCTTATGAAGGGGGAGTATGAAAATCAGCATGCCAAGAACTCGCTGTGGTTTCAGAAGTGAGTCTTTTGGTTACTGAATGCAGTGCTCAAGTTCCAATCCCTTTTGTAGTTACTCTATCTGCTCTCATATCCAAATTACTTCTTTTAGTTCTGCAAGATATTTCCTTTTGATATTTTGTTATTGAATTTTCTGATGGCTTGCGTATTCCCGAGAATCAAACCACCACAGTTGAAAATGTCAAAATGCATCAACATGAATTATGCTAAAGTCATGATTCTCCGTAGGCATTAGAATGAAAATTAGACACACTCGGGCATTAAGTCAGAAATAATTGAAACCTAGAATTATTCACTTAGCTGGCTGAATTCATAAAATGTAATCTGTTCTTTTCTTTATTATGGACCAGTGGAAAAAATGTAGTAAAGCATGGGGGAGTTTGATAGCCATGAAGCAAGGTTTAAGGGATGAAAAATAGCACAGTTTTTCTATGTGTGTTTCTTCATGAGATGAATACCAAAGCCTCATTGCCTCCAGGTCAATGGTAATTGTTTTAAATGAGTTATGAGCTGCATCAATAATCTAAATGCAAACTTTTTTTTTCCAGCCACAGGATTTGAGGTGGATCTAAGTACTGAAACATGTGGCTAGCTTATTGCATTTCAGCAAGCATAAAACAAATAAATTCACTTTATTGCCTTTGCATTTCATCACGTATTTTAGGGAGGAATGAGATTTCCCCATATTGAACTCCTTTTAAAAGAAATAACTGGATGTGATGATATACCAGGAGAGTGCAAGGATATGTGTTTCAGTACTCTGTTCCTTTCAATAATTTCTCTCACGCACATATACCGCATCAGATTTATTTCATCATTCCTTCACTTGAACTTAATGCTTTATGATTTGTTGTTGTGTGCCTTCAAGTCATTTCCGACTTCTGGAGACCCTATTACCGGGTTTTCTTGTCAAAGTTTGTACAGAGGAGGTTTGCCATTGCCTTTCCCTGAGGCTGAGAGTGTGTGATTTGCCCAAGGTCACCCAGTGGGTTTCGCGGCCAAACTAAGACTCAAACTGAGAATTAGAACCATAGTCTAACACTCAAAACACTGACATTATTTTTCTTTCTGGATTTTAACTTTTTTGCCTGCTATAATAGCAAAGTTGACACTGGCAGGTACCGCCAGTTACCTGCCATTTTATTGTTCCAGAATGCTTAAAGTGCTATTTTGTTCCTAGGGCAGAAAATAATTTTGCTTATATATATATATATATATAGTTTGTGCTCTGCAAAATTATCCATTATTCAGGTGTGAGATGTAATTTTTAAATACTGTATTATTTTTTAGTAAATAATGGCCATGAACAAAAATAAATATATTTGGAAAATGTGCATATTCTTCAGCTGATAAGAATAATGGATTAAGATATCTACATGGGGAGGAGGAGTACCGAAATAGGTATGAACGTCTGTATAGAAAGAAGGGACTTTAAGAACCCAGTACAGAATTGTGTTATTGTGATTGTGCACCTTCCAAGTTGTTGCCTACTTACAGTGACTACCGTGAGGTGCATTCATAATTGGTTGCCTGGACAAAACCAAAGGTGGTCACCAATGGCTCCTCTTCATTCTGGAGAGAAGTGACTAATGGGGTGCTACAGGGTTCTCTTCTAGGCTCAGTGCTATTCAACATCTTAACAACGACTTCAGTAATGGAATAGAAGGCATGCTTATAACATTTGTAGATGACAACAAAGTACTAAGAAAAATCTTATCCCTTGATATTTGTTTAGGTTTGCCTATCTCCTAGTCATTGAGGTCCTCATGGGGAGGGGAAATTGACTCATGTATGCCAGATATTTGACTAAAGCAGCTTTTCTGTTAATACAGCTTCATACATGGAAAAACTTTACCTAAATTCCTTGCTGTTGGACTAGGACTCTGGAGATCAGGCTTCAATTTCCCACTTGGCTATGGAAACCCACTGGGTAACCTTCGTCAAGTCACACATTCTCACATCCAGAAAACCCCATTCAGCTTAGAGTTTCCATTTTAATGACTTAGTAGACTTGGAATAACTTGATGGCAAAAAATAGCAGCAACAACCACCAATGCATGTGTAGAGCTGGTCTCAGTTTGTGGTCAGAAATTTGTTTTTTTTTCCCCTGGTTGTGGTGTATTCTTCAAAACTAAACTGTATAAAATTGTGAATAGTGGCACACGCTCTAGAAATGTGAAAAAATGGTTAGACTATGAAATTGTGCAAAAATCTGTTGTAGTCAATGAATGGATGCAACTTGAAATGCATCCAAATGAAAATCAATGCACACACAATTTGCATACAGGCAAAAACCACACTGAACTGGGACAGAATACAACTAACAAATTGTAACAAGGAGAACTTTTCATTTTTTGAGAGAGATATCCAGCTCTCCCCTCAATTATAATTGTTCTCCAAATGGCAACTTCCCCAAGGTTTCAATCTATCTGTCAATGTTCATATGCATCCTTCAGTGCACTCACGCATGAAATACTTTTGTTCTTTCTCCAACTGCAACTCACATGGCTTAGAGCCAGGAATTGTATATGGATGGCCATAAGCACATTATGAAAAAATATAATTAGTGTGCCAGCTTGAGAAATTTCATTAATAAGATATAATGTGAGCCATCAAAGTCAATGGTGCTTCAAAGAATGCCTTAAATAATCATTTCTAAAAGAAAACTGCCTTTACTTTTCATTCTATAACTCAACAGTTTGACATCTTGAGTTGTAAATCTTGAATGCTTTGAGTACCTTGAGATAAAATGTAACAGATAAAATGGAAAATGGACTGCTCATGTGAATCTGAGTCTAAAATTAATTAGCACCTCCAACTTTTAAAATTACTACATAACTGCAAAACATTTACATAACTGAATTTTTCTGCAAGTGTGTGTGTGTATCCTTCTGTAATATGGGGCACATATGATCTTTGCAATCCTTTGACGTAACCTATTGTGTGTCCCATTACAGACAAAAGCCCATCGCTCATTCCTACTTCTATAATGGCATTGCATAAAAAAAAAAAACTGGACAGGGACCTAGTGCCCCTCGTGAAGTCAAGGAGGCTGTCTGGCAATCTAGATAAAGCATAACTTGCATAGGAAAAATGTATTAATGGAAATGGCCTAACCTGCACATTTCCCTTCCTTAGTAAAATTGTGATCTTCCTAGCAGTCTCTGGAATTGGGATGCCTTTCTTCAATAATTTCATTCTTGATGAAGTGACAAGTTATTTCAGCATTTTTTTCCCCTGTTGTGAGAACATCTTTGAAAACGTCACAGTTCCCACTACTCATATTTCAGGATTTATTCTGTGCAAAATTCATACTTTTTAATGCAGAAAACAGTGGCCAAGAGGCATTAGACACTAAGCTGTAATGTTACGACTGTGCTCTGTCTCCTGATCTGACTTCCCCAAACCCACTTTAAAATCCAGGCAGCATTACTGGGAGAGGGACTACTGCAGCACTGGAAAAGGAATGCTGAAGGATGACCATGTCCAGTCCACTGTCATCAGAGAGTCATGGCGCAACAAGTAGAAGCTTGTTGGAGGGGTCATGGGGTCTTATTGCAACTCTTGTCCCCCCACAACTCATTGGAGGGAGGAGGCTGGATACATCATTCTTCATTGTCTCATTCACCAGCACCACAGAACCCATGCCTTCATATGTCTGCATGTTGGGATTTGAAGGTGGGTTTGGAGTGCATTTATGGTCTTGGCAATGATGCTGAGAGCCACTGCCACAGAGCCCAAGATGCACTGCCAGGAGCCAGGTTATCCCGACTCCTTTCTGCTCCAGTCCAAAGGATCAGAGTGTGGTGTAAGAGTGGCTTTGGCCCACTTTGGGGGCATATGTCATGTAAATGCAACTCTTTTGTTCTGCGACATAGTAAGAAATGTTTTTTTTCTTACAGCAGTGTTTTGGAAGCTTTTAAACAGCAGTTGTATGGCTGCTTTAGGTGTGGATTCCTGCACTGTTGGGGGGTTGGACTAGATGGCCATTGGTATATCTTCCAATTGTGTGATTCTGTGATTCTGATCTATAATGACATGATTCTGATTCTATGACAGAAACTTGAACATGTTTATATAACTTAAAACTAGAGTTCATTTTACAACAGATTATTTGAAGGGATATTTCTTATAAGTTGTTTAAAAATAAATTAGTGTTTACCCGCCCTGCTATCTAGTGAATTGATTTTAGAAACTGAAAATGGCAAGAAGACAGAATAATGGGATTAGATTATGGTGGTAATTTGTAATGCTATCTAGACTCATATGTGAAGGTGAACCATGAATTGACACAGACTATTCCAGATGGGCAGATGGAAAACATGATTGACTGCTGTAGTTGGTTGTCAAAGCAGATTAATGGGGGCTATTACTTATGAGTCGCACAATGCTGGCCTCCAACCAAAAGATTAGTCACAAGATGGAATGCTTCATACATTGCACTGCAGAGGGAAGGTATGAGGTTGCAGGAGAAAGAAATACAACAAAAAGAAGAAATTACAAGACCTGGATATTCCTAGCTACACTTGGAATAAGAAAACTCTGCATCTTCTTTTCTTAATCCAAGCATAATCAGCAACAGCAGCCGATCATGTTGTGTGCAATAGGTATAATATTTTAGTTTTCTTATTATTTTAAATTAAGACATGTCTAGCTTGTATATTGCTGACTTTAAAGATAAGTCAGAGAACTGTACCTGTCAACAAAACAAGAAAAAATTATCTACAGGTGCAATAAAGGTCCATATATATTCATTGAACTGACCGAACATCCCTTAGCTCTTCTTCAAGGACATTCTTCCTTTGCAGGTTTAACTGCATAGAGTAGTTTTTCTTCTAAATTACTTTCTATCTCTCATTGGGCACCACCTTTTTCCTATGTATATACAACCACAAAATTGTGGTCATAAAACTGGAACAAAGCCAGAGGATATATATTTAGTTTCTGCCTCCTTGGCTATTCCAAATTCCTTCACTAACTTTTTTATTAGTAGTTGTGACATTTTATTGTGGTTTTTCTTTCCTTTCAGAAATAAGCAATACTTTCTCCATTGAGCCTATGGGAATATAAGAAAAGCCTGTTGGATAAGACCAAAGGCTACCTATACTACTTTAGAATTCTGTTTCCTATGGAAGCCAACAACATTCTCATGGGAAGTGTATTTACAGGAATCTGTGACTAATAGCCCTTTGTTGGCCCTAACAACTGATTTATAGAATAATATCATCTCATATAACCATCATGACCATCCTCATCAAACCACCATGATTATGGAGAGGATGTTTCTATGAGAATTCCCATTCCCACAATGCTGGCATAAGAGTATCCTTCCTTACCATATTTATCACTTTCTGTGGTGAAGAAAGTTATGATACTTTCCAATGTGAAGTCGAAGGCTTTCATGGCCGGCATCCATAATTTTTTGTTGGGTTTTTCAGACTATGTGGCCATAACTCTTCTAGAACATGGCCACATGTCCCCAAAAAACCCACCAAAAATTATGACACTTTCTTCTTTATTATGCTCTATCTCCTACCCACCTCGCTCCCTGCCATACTACAAAAGAAGATGCCTCTAAAATAATTGAACTAGAAAGATAGAAAAGGAAAAAGCCCCATATTGAAGAATAGGAGCTAAACAGACTGGCCAAAAGGGCCAGCCTCAGTGTAGAGTGGGGTGTGGCGGCTACATGACAGACTCTCCGACTCCACCCCAAGCTGCCATCATGCTGCCTGCCCACCTAAATGACAGCAGCATTGCAGCACTAATTTGGTGTGTCATTCAGATGACGCATGCCAGATAGCGATGCTGCAGGCAGCAAAGGCACCCTTTTTCCAGCTCCAAAAGGTCATTTATAGCAATAGCAGCTTCATTTATATACCACTTCATGCCACCTAAGTAGTGTCTAAGTAGTTTACAACTGTAAGCTAATTACCCCCAACATGCTGGGTACTCATTTTGGCAACCTCAGAAGGATGCAAGCCTGAGTCGAACTTGAGCCCCTGGCTGGCATTGAACTCACAACCTTTGGGTTTGTGAGTGAGTGGCTGCAGTACATGCATTTAACCACTGCACTGAAGTCTTGTTGATTTGGCCCAGGGTGTCTTCAATAGGCAGTTATTTGGAAAGTAGTGGGTGGAGAAATAGCAGTTTGATGAACACCTGTGCCACACATTTGATGAAGGTTAAGGCTCTGGAGTGATCCCAAAATGTCCTGAGACCCAGGGAGTGGGGAAGGAGGCTGTCCTTAGGGTTTAGTTCTCACTCCAAGTCATGCAACATGGAGGATTGGATCCTCAGGTGGGCCTTCCAGTAGATGGATAGCCAGGGAGCAATTCAACTTTTGGGTTCTTCCAGGAGCTTAGGTGCTTTACTCAGGAGAAGATGGGAAAGAGGTCTGGGAGAGACCACTTGCCTCAGATGCTCCTGCACTAGGCTGGTCCCTTCTGTGCACATCTCAAAGGATGAAAGACTGAAGATTATTTTTTTAATGAACAGGGGAGTAAGTAAAATGTAAGAATCACCTGTACTAATAGACAGATATTTTAATTGTGTGCTACAGGTCAGCAATAATATTCTTTGCTGAATGGCAGAAAAGCTGAGTCAAACACAAGAACTGCTAGTCTGTGTCTCTTCTCTCCACCTCCATCTTCCTGTGTCATTTCACTCCCTGTTGGGCTTTGGAAACCGCTCTTTAAATATACAGAGATTCTTCTTACTCAGAACAATGTTCCATTAATTTCTATAGTGACAAGCTCGGCAAAACTAAGTGATGGGTAGCAAGCCTTGAAGAGATTGCAGTTTGTCCCTGTCGGTACCGTTTTTCATTCTCTTCAAACAGGAAGAGGTTAGAGAAGAGAATTTGAATATCATTTCCTAATGAAAAGCAGTCTGCATCTTAAAACAGAAAGACCTTCCTTCCAAATAAAGGAACCTACAGAAAGTTATTGATCACCCCCTCCCTCCAGTGTAAACCAAAGAATGTTGGGGGGACGGGGGGGTCCCCACCAAGTTATTTAGTTGTTGGAGAAATTAGCTTTTTCCAGAGGCTTGGTAACCTTTAGGACCATTTGCACCTCTTTATATCAGTAATAAGAACTCCAGGTGCAGAGTGCAACCACACACAATAGCAATTCACATAGAGAGCATTCAGAGGTAACTGAAATGGAAATATGGACATTGGATAGCAAGGTCTGAGGAGCTTGCAAGGAGTTGATAATTACCTGTCAGATTAGTAGACCACTTGGAAGACTGAGGGTAACACAGAGCATACATAGAGTGCAGAGGTGTGATGGCTGTGTGTGCAGAGACCAGGTTTCTGAAACTCATACTTAGACCTAAAATCTAGCCTCAAATTTTACACTTTTTAAATTCTTTTGCATTAGTTTTCAAGTTGTACCATTTTAAATGTGTTGGAAACCACCATGAGTCCTTATATCAAGCCAAAAAAGGCCACACGGAACCCATATTTCTGATATTAGGTTTCTATGCCCAGGGAGTAAAATATTCAGAAAGCATTTAAATGCAGATCTCCCTCCATTTGCACAAAGTGGATGAATTTACCAGGAGTCATACCATGACTGGCCAGTTCTTAATCTGACATATTGAGCTTGATTTGGGATGCAACCAATGGAAAAGGTTTGCCATTGATGAATAGAAAAAAGTTTCCCCACAAAGAGCTGTGCAAGCATCCTTGAAACAAATGGAGCATGATAGTTCTTGTGAAGCTCAGGGATTTTTTGTTTTTGTTCCCCCTCCTCACTTGCAGTGGTCCATTTTATGTGTTTCAGTAGTAAAATATAGAAAATCTGAATCCTGGTATACTGTTCTCTCTGTGTAGTTATTGAAGTCAAGTTGATTTAAAAGACTCAATGGGAAGCTGTTGTTTGGGAGACCCTGAAGTGCAATTCTGCCATAAGCAGCAACAGTGTTGATCTGCGCAGCCTTACTCAACAATATTGTAATGTACCAAAGAGGCAAAATTCTGCTGACTTTGTTTATAAAAGTAGGATTTTACTACTTGCTTATTCCCACAAGTATTATGATGCCAACAAAATTAAGACTAAAGAAAGTAAGAGGGAATAAAAATTGCCAGTATTCTTATCTGAGAGCAAGCCTAGTGTGAAAGGAAATCAATGGATTCTCTTTCCTGTTAAGAAAGCAACGATCGCTATACATCCAACCCTCTTCATTAAGACAGCGAAGATCGTACAACATTCTCTTAATTAAAATATACAGAATGCCTAAAGAAAAGAACCCAGTCATCTCTCAGATTTCCAGGCATCTGGACAAGAAGACTTCACTCCAAACAGACTTCAGTCCTCCAGTTCACTCTATTAAAAACAATTGATATAAATCCTAGCCTCTTTTTAACAGAATGCAAATGTATTTGTCCCCATCGTAGTTCATTTCTGACAGGCCTTCTTTTGTTGGAGTCACATTAGAAAAATGGATACACAGTGGGATAAATTGTGGGAAGATGTGTCCTAGCAAACAATGGCTATGCTATCATCGTATTTCAAAAACCCTGGCTGAGTCTGAAGAAGGTGGGGATAGCGGCCATTTAATCAAGAAGAAATGGACACTGCATTGATGCAATGTATATATGAAAAGATGACAATACCAAAGCAGAGATCACCTGAATGAAGCCCGTATACAGATGGCAACATGTTCTGCAATGGAATAGATAAACATGCAATGTTCTGTGTTGCCTGGATTTTAATTGGTTTGATGGAGCCAATCTTTGCTTTTAAAATGCCATATCCCAGAGGCAGACACCTGGTTTGTCGTTGGCCAAAAATCATACGTAAAATCAATGTGGCTGCAAATGTGTTTGTGTGACTTGGGAACAATGTGTGTATTGCCACATGGGGTTGCTAGAAGCCAAGCTTTGTACTTTGCTGGATATTTATTTATTTTGTGGGGAGGAGGGAATTATTATCTATTTCAAGAGGAACATTATCTATTTGAAGATGACTAGCCTCATTCATCATGACAATTCATTCAAATAAATATAAAAATAGTGTTGCTCTGTCCAATTGACCTAAACAACTAAAGCTCTATATATTGCAAGGCAACCTGGTTCCAGATAGAAATCCATATACCAGTGCATCTCAAGATATGGGATAAGAAATGTATCCCAACTAGCAAAGCATGTTAAATTGAATTAAGTTTAAAATTGGATTCAACACATTCAAAAAGAGGTGTGCATAAGAAATGGAGAAGGGGAAAACCACCAAAAAGAAATACAAATGAATAGCCAGTACTTGTCCGGGGAAAGTCAGAAAAGCTAAAGCCCAAAATGAGCTCACATTTGTCAAAAGGTTAAAATAATAAAATAAGAGTGGCTATGACTAGATAGAGAAGATGTTGAAATGCTAACAGAGAGACAGTGCAAAGGTATAATAGGATAGCTTATCATTTTAAATAAATAAATAAATAAATAAATAAAAATATATATATAATATAATATAAAAATAAAGGAAGGGATGGCTAATAAAGATGCTACCTTTTATTTTAATACATGAAATACAAGTTTTCTTATTTTCTGGATACTCTTGTAGACATGGACCATTACTTTCTAATACACTTGCATTTAAGTGGGATCAGATAGTGTAGCAGAAATCAGTCAATGCAAGGTTTGTTTAGTTCCCCCCCCCCTCAATCAACCTGGTTGGAGGTTACATTATTGCTTGATTCCTCCATTATCTTTCTTGTTCTACTTTCTTATGGCATGGCTTCAAAGACTAAGAGGCTAGTTGTGTTTGTAAAATAGAAAGAAGAGCTGTGAATAAATCATCTTGAACTTCAGGGATTTAAAAAGTCTTTCTGTTATGTATCTTTATCAGGGCTTCTAACAAAAAAAAGCATCTTTATCAATACTATATATACACACACAAACAGAGAGGGGGGAGAGAGGGGGGGGAAACAGAATATCAAGATGTGCTGGCCAAATGGCCGTAATAAAGTTATTATTATTATTATTATTATTATTATTATTATTATTATTATTCTGAATATCAAGAGAGAGAGAGAGAGAGAGATAGAATGTATAGATTACCAAAGAATTCATTCTCCAGATCCCAGTTCTGATGCAGTCAAAATGGCAATATGGCACAAGGGAAATTTCAATAAGATTGGGAAAACAAAGTATATAATAAATGAAATAAAAAGTATTTGGAATAACATAGGCAGTGAAAGTCATTGAGAACTGTATACTGATGATATGCATGGATTACTGATAGACTCTTGGGGATGGCCAGTGCAGGGAGATCATGAAATAGAAATAATCTTGAAAAAGCATGGAAAAGCTGGAACATTTCATTCCATGACTTTTCATTTTAATTGTTTCTGCTCCCACAACAGTCCTTGCGACACGGTGCTGGTGCCTACCTTGCCCTAGGTTCAATTTATCACAGCACCTAGAATACTATGAAAATGAAACAGGAGTAGAGCTAGAAAACCAGTTTGGGACCTAGATTGTGTTAATTCTGCCCAGCTAGGATTGAAGAGTAGGTAAAGGACTCTGGTCAGTGGTGTTACTAGGGTTGGCATTATCCTGTGCGATAGCTCATGGGGTATGAACCTCCTCCCATACTACACCATAGAGAATGTTTAGTAATGATTTTTCTGCTAATGCTACCCAAAAATGAATGAAACTGAATATATTTTATACATAGATTGATGGGCAATCCAATTGTTAGTTCCAATTAGAGTAGGCCCATTGATTCGGTAAGTGAGCATATTTGTTACTTGCACTAATTTAACAGATCTATTCTAGTTAGGGCTAACAACTGGATTAGACCACAGAATGAATTCCTGCTTGATGAAATGCTTCTTTCCCTTCCTTTGAGAGGCTGAGCGTGTTATTTAGGGCTATCCTATACCTGCAAGATTGAAACATTAATAATTTAAGACCTTCGAATTCCCTTGCGCCCCATGCTGCCTTGACATTTTATATCTGCATCCAGATTTGATATGTGCCGCAGAGTTCTACCAAATGCAATATAAAAAAAACCCACAATGAAATAAAAGGATTTCTGGAGAAGTTACAAAAGTCAGTGAATATCATCAATCAGCTCTTGGGCCATTTTCAAAAGTATCTGTTTTATTTATTGGCAACATGAAGACACCTTATGTTCATGGGATAAGCAATTTGGCCTCTAAGGGATGTACTCTAATATAGATACTCATAATAACTTATTAACGATTGAGAACCTCAGAAAAATCATCCATTGTAAATGCTGGGAGTCCTACAGAAAGATCAGAGAGTCTTTCAGACAAGTCTCTATTGCCTGGGAGGGGCGCCGCCACAATAAACACATAGACATAGCTGGAAGAAAGGCCACAACTTCATTAAAGCAAGCAGCAAACAGAATAGGGTTGGCACATAGCATGAGGTCAGGATCTAGAAAATCGAACAACACCTCGGTTGTCCGATAACCGCAATGGCCTGGGCCAGGCCTGATGTTGGGATGACCTAGGGGCTATGGAACGCCATCTAGCAACCAGCAGATTGCATGTATTTCCATGAGCCGCTAGTCACCGGGCCACACAATAACGTTATGGCCCCCACAATGGCCATAACGTATTCACTCAGTGTACCCAGGTCCCCAAGGACTCCCACTCCAGAGCTCCGCAGCCCTGGAGATCACTCCCCCCCAGATTCTGGCCTATGCTGCCACCCCTGGTTGTGACTAGCAAAACACCAACCCTAGGGAGGGAGGGTGGGGAGCCGAGCTAAAATGGTCCTGAACGCTGGGCCACGTGGCCTTAAATAGGCCCAGTCAATGGGAGGGGCCGGAAAGGCATTGCTCCTCCCCCTCCAAGGCAGCACCAATCAGCTGCCTTGGAGGACCAGAAGGAGCAACCATCGAGAGGTCCTCCACGCGGCAGGTGCGGCCTCTCCCCGGAAGTTCCTCCCCCGGCCCCCGAAGCAGCCAATCGTGTGCCTCGGCCACCCCAGCAAGGCATGCTGGGGTGTGCCGAGGCCCCAAAGGCCCCATCCAGATGTCGGCGAGGCCTCACTGGCGGCAACGCGGCTCGCCAGGTAAGCCTGGCAGCCGCTCTTTTTTGCAATTTCAGTACAATATATATTATGATCAGGTCCACCATGAGAATCCCCTACTCCTAGTTTTAAGGTGGGGGAAACTAAGGCTAAAGAAAGTTTTCACTGGTGTCTTGCTGGGTGTTTTTTAACTTGAATTTTGTTTGTTTGGGGGAGGGTTTTGGGTTTGTTTTTTGCTTGCACTTTACAAATCAAACATGCATTGAAGCTTTTTTTTTCCAATGTAGAAAGCAATGTTTTATGTAGATGAATTGATATCTTTGTTTTGAAATATTATTTTCTATGCCCTCCCCCTACAAAAAATTGCTGTTATTTTTTTACGCAGGAAATGATGTTTTCTGCACAAAACGACCACATGAGATTTTTGTTCAGAATAAATGCAGAACTGCAAAGATTGTAACCAGTACATAATTCTTGTCAAGGTTTCTTGAAATTTGAAAAACAGGGTTTTTGGGGTAGAGATCAGAGAAAAGGATGCTGTCATCTCATGCACCTTCATTAATTTGTCATTTTGAACTACAAACACTAGTTTTCGTATTTCTTTAATATGGTACTATTGTTTTTGTTTAATATATTATTATTATTATTGCATTCAATGTATTATTGATTGTGAGTTGTGACATTTCTGCAAATATGGTAGATAAACAGAACAAAAAAACCAAATCTTTCTGCTTCTTTAATTCTTTCCATCTTAAACAATAAAAGGGCAGATTTTTAAAATAACTTCCTTTGAAATAATCATAGACTGATATTTTGGGAGTATATTTTTGGTTTTTTTTTATGCCTCTTCTCTTTACTCATAGAAAAAAATTGCTTGAAAATCTGAAAAATATCAAAGAAAGCGAACACAAAATTCCTTCTAGTAAAATGAAATGGTGAGGTTGGCCAGGGAGCCATGAAAAGCAGAATAAAACACTGGAATCAACCATTTCTGCTTGTGTAAATATCTTTTTGCATAAGCTTATTTATGATTAAATATTAGATTACCCTTTTGTGATATTTTCTCAGCATTAATTTTTATTTAATTGAAACAATATTAGCAGCTCGGTAACATTTACAAGAATGGTTGCTGTAAGGTCAGACACTATATGAATGAATGAGCATATATTTAATCTGCCAGCCCTGAGAAGGCACAGTCAACTGTTGCTTGGTATGTTTTTCTTACTTATGTGTATGTTTGTCTCTCTGTGTGCAAATTTTTTTTCCAAGTTGCACTGCAAACTGTTGAAAGGAATTATTGGTATAATCTGCCTACAGATAGCTGCTTTTTATTCCAGTATGGACAAGGCTGTAGCTCAGACATAGAATACATACTTTACATGCCAAAACACATCCCAGATTCAATTCCAGCCATGCCCAAGTATGGAGGAGAAAGATTGCTGTCGAGGATTGGTAACATTGCTTCAGATCATTTTTAAATTAGAATTTCTCTAGAGTCACAAATTATATCTGACTCAGAAAAAACAAAAAATTGTGATTTTAAAAATAAATACGAACAAAAACAGATGGAGATTCGATTGAGCTTTGAGTGCTCTTTAATGCCTGGATTTGATTATTTGTGTATTCTATGGTGTTTGTGGTTCTGAATTAGTGTTAACTCATGCAGCCTTAAGACTCTTTGCTGCCACTGGTTCCTCCATCATATCACCATAACAAAGAGGTTGAATGTGGTGTGGAAAGGGGAAATCAACAAATGGAGGGCCTAGGGCTGTCTGGTGGGAAAGCACTTTCTCTTTGAGGGTCTCCTGTTCCCATGTTAGTTTTCTCTACCCATTTCTTTTGAGGCCTATATACAAATAGGAGGGTTCAGGTGGATTTCGGGAATGAAGACCCAACTTCTCTGGAGCCTTTAAGAAGAAGAGGTGCTAAGAGGGGACAAAGAAGGGTCAGATATTGAGGACAGAGTAGGCATTACTACCTGCTTGAAGCTGGTTCAACTGACATGTTGGAAGATGGAGGAAAGCTATGGAGGTAGAGGTGTGTGTGTGTGTGTGTGTGTGTGTGTGTGTGTGTGAAAGAATGGTTGATACCTCTCTGTGTGAAAGAATGGCCGCTAGCTGCAGTGTACAGTTGCGGCAGGTTCAGGAAGACAGTTTTGGCCCTTGGGGCTTTCTGTGGAGGCCACATGGATTGCCCCAAATGACCCCAAAAATCCACTCTGGATTTTTTGGGAGGAATATTGAATAGTAAGGGAGGAGATGTGAGCTATTTAAAAAGCAAAGCACTGCTTCAAGAAAGGCATCCTTGCTTGTGGCCACAAAAGTACAGCCAGGACAGGTCAGAGGCCACAAAAACAGATTTAGTGCGGCAGGTATCCCTTGATATGAAGTCGAAGGCTTTCATGTCTATCATCCAACGTTTTTTGTGGGGTTTTTGGGCTATGTGGCCATGTTCTAGAAGATGTTATTCCTGACATTTGGCCAGCATCTGTGGCTGGCATCTTCATAGAATGCTGACCTGGAAGAGAGTGGGTTTCAGGTAGACAAAAGAGAGAGAAAGAGAGAGAAAGGGAGAGAAAGAGAAAGAAAGAAAGAAAGAAAGAAAGAAAGAAAGAAAGAGAAAGAAAGAAAGAAAGAAAGAAAGAAAGAAAAGGTGGAAAGGTGGTGGTGAATCCTATTTAGCTCTGTAGTGAGCCAGGCCGCTCACACAGGTAGAAGGGTAGGCTGAAGCCAAAAAAGCAAAGAGGAAGAGAAGTCAGAGGAAAGTCCTTAATAGCTTTCTCCCTACTTCTCCTCTCTAACACAGTGCAACATACTGTGAAGTTTAAACTGCCCTCATTACCCAAGAGACCAGCAAATATGCCTTGCCCAACTGCACAACTGTGCTGGTCAGGTATGGATTGGAATCACAAGGGAGAGGGGATAGACCACAGCAGTGGGAAAGGAGAACGGTTAACTCTTTCCTCGTCCTATTTTTCAGTTAAAATAATCTCCTCAAAGGTGTTGTTTTCTCCTTACTCTAAAACTAAAAGTGCATTGTTGCCTGTGGAGTAAATAAAAGCTTTGGCTGTAAAGTGATTTTTGTCAGGAAAATAACATGGACAGAAATTGTCCTTTATCATCATAATAGACACCTCTGGAGATCTCAGAAGGTTGTGCACATATTTTCATCCTTTGGGTTGCCTTAATAAAAGTGTTATACTAAAATGGAGTTTGGGATTTCTGATTGATTTTCAAGGGGAATGAGCACATTTTCTCCACACTTTCTGATTCTATGGAAACTGTCTGCCTGATTGAAATTCTGACATCTTACAAAGTTTGTAGCAGTCACATTGAATGTGCTGAGCTTCCCAGGAAATTTGACTTCCTTACGCAACTTAATATTCTACCAGATGTTCTGCTCCTCTGGAACACCATACATGTCGACACTGTGACAGTGTGCTTGAGAGATCAAATTCAAATGAGAAGAGGGAAAATCTAATTAGGAAGCGAGATACTAATTAATAACACCCAGTTGGAAAGACATACATACATATCCCGCAGTGTCAGAATATTGGTCTGACAGCCAAGAACATCAGGGCCTATAGGCTTTTACTCCAACTACATATGGGTCAGCATTTGATTCTTGGTACATAAATATAAATACAGCATATAATCTTCATTAAGGAAAATCAGAATGGTTTAACCTTCAATAGTCTGGCTGATTCCTCATTTAAGAAATGCTAAGTCATGCTATGTCAATGTCAGGTTGTAATTGGCAGTCACTGGGGCAGCATCATGTAATGGTTTGAGTGTTGGGCTAGGACACTGGAAGATCAGGGTTTGAATCCTAGTTCGACCATAGAAACCCATTGGGTGACCTCAGGCAAGTCATTCTTGCTCAGCTTCAGAGAGTGGAAATCCTCTCTGAAGAAACTTGCCAAGAAAACCCCATGATAGGTTTGCCTTTGGGTTGCCATAAGTCAGAAAAATCTTGTAGGCACACAACAGCAACAACAAATCTAATTACATTACATTTTGCAATATTTGTTCTATTTCCTTGGCTATATTTGAACAGATGATAAAAAACTGAATTGTCCTGCGCACTGTATTGGGTATTGCAATGAACCCTTCTGATTCTTTAAGTAATGGTACTTTGCTTAGTAGTGCTAGTTGGTTGTCCTACCAGGAGTCCAGATGAAGCAGATTGTACCAGCAGTACTTTCTTGAACAGCTTTCACTGCAGCTGTACAGAGAACACATTGCAATCATACAGCACTGAGTTTACCATTGCTAATGCCTTGTCCAAGAATGCCAGAACTGGTCTACATGATGAAAGTGACAAAAGACACTGTGAGCCACTAAAGTTACTTATAGTGCAGCATGCCCTTCCCTCTGTGTGGGTTCAAGTCTTCCTCCCCCCAGCAGATAACTTGTCTGTGAGTCCCAAGCTCACCAAGTAGACTATGACCATTAACCAAATTAAATATGATTTTCCCAATATGCAATTCCCAGTTATACGATGAATTGTGTGGCATTGCTCAAAGAAGTTCTTATCTAACTCTGTCTCAGCTGTGATTAGTGTCAGTCATGTCAGTATGCATGTACCAATATTATGAACATGGATGTTCATTTCTCTGTCAGCTTTGCATGGCTTTCTGCAAAAGTCTTTATTGTGCCACTTCTGCATTGATGAGTGATTCCCAACACCTTCCAATGTGTTCATTTAA
>NC_056529.1:7848873-7873984 GCF_019175285.1 Sceloporus undulatus | reverse complement strand
AAATAAATGTGCATTGAGGTTTGCACCTAAATTCCTATTTGACCAGCGTGACCAGATGTCTTTCTTGCTAGGACATGTCCTACATTTCAAACTTCTATCCAGGAGGAATTTCAACATGTCCTCCATTTTGAGCATGACTTTGGCGGGGAGGACAGCCAGTCCTAAAGGGATGGGTTGAAACCACCCCGTCTGGAGACAGAATAGTCATTCAGAAGCCTATAAATCTAAACTGGGTGTACCCCTAAGACAGCTTGGAACCCAAACCAGTCCACTTGTTATCTTCCAAACACCCCTCACTCCAGGCCCAGTCAGGCAACTGCTGACTGCCTGACCATGCCATGCCATCTTGATAAATGGTTCCATTGTCAAAATATACTCACTATCAAAAGTTCTTCCTATGTAACCAAATATTCCTATATTAAACCAAAAAACATTATCCTGTAAATTACATCCATCTGAAGGAGCAGAGGACATTTATCCCTATCTTGCTTCCATGTGAAAACCAATCAGTCTTTGATGTGCTACAATGTTCTCATACTACTTTTCCCCTTAAAAAGCAGGGGGAGATAGGGAAGAAAATGTAATTGCTTATTTTGGATTAAAAAGGCTGAGTTGTGGAATCATATATTTAGAAGAGGCTTCATGAGTCCAAGCCCCTGATCAGTGCAGGATCCCAGCTAAAGTATCCCCAGCATGCAACTGCCCAACCTCTTTTCAAAGACGTCCAGAGAAGAAGATCCCACCTACGCAATTGATTCCATTGTCAACTGTTATCACTGTCAATGTTCAGTCAAAAACTACCCTCCTGTAAATTAAAAAATAATAATAGTGGAGCAGTGGTGGACAAACCAACAGCCTTCTTTCTAACCCCTCCGTCTTCTCTTCACCCATCTGAACATGCCCAGCTCCTTTCACATTTCCTCATACATTTTGTTCTCCATAGCTCTTATTCTCAATCTCCTTCTCTGAACCCATTCCAGTTTGTCTAAATCTTTCTTTAGATTGTATAAGCCACTCCAGTTTTGTTATGCAGAGAGGCAGGATATACATAAATTTATAATAATAATAATAATAATAATAATAATAATAATAATAATAAGGTGCTGTGAAATGAACACAGTACTCCGTATGAGGCCTGACCAGTGTAGAGTAAAGTGGGACTATTACTACCCTCATCTTGGAAACTATGGTCCAAAACACACTGCAGAAATAATTTAGTTTGAGGCCATTTTAACTGCTCTGACTCAGTGATAGGGAATTCTGGGAACTGGGGTTTATTGTGGCACCAGAGCTCTCTGACACAGAAAGCTAAATATCTCACAAAACTAGAGTTCCCAGAATTATCTTGCATTGAACCAGGGCAGTTAAAGCGGTCTCTGACTGGATTATTTCTGCAGACCTTAGTTTCTATTAATGCAGACTAAAAAAAATTGCCCTCCCTGCTGCAGCATCAAACTGCTGGCTCATATTCAATTTATCATTAACAATGATCCCAAGGTCCTTTTCAATCCTGTACCCATATCTGCGAAAACATATAAAAAGATAATGTATCAAGCATTTGTTGTTCTGAATGTTCTTTAAGCTGCTTAATTTTACTGCCCTAAAGCCATTCCAATGTAGGCAATTGCAAAATAAACATTCAGCAGTAGAGGGAGATGAGATGGGAAACAAGGTCATTCCATCATCCCTAATAAAGGATAGGTTGCTTTCCCTCAGCTTTCCTTTTCCTTTTGTGTTGTGTCTTTTCAGCTGCACACAGGGAGGAACTGTCTTTTGCTGATTGTATGTAAGCCACTCTGAGAGCCATCTTTTGGCTGAGCAGCAGGATTAAATGGCCATAAATAATACTTAACAATAATTACAGAATTCAGTGGAGAGCAAGCAAAGAAACATTTCCGGCTGCATGTACTGAATAGGGATGGCTAAGATATTGATAGGGATAATAATGATCTTACAAATTCTAAAGTATGGATGTTAATCTTTGACTATTTTGTCATCGCATGAGAACAAATATATAAATTCCCAAAGCAAACCTTGATTTTGCCATTTTATGTAAGGGACACCATTTTACGATGCCATTGTATTCAATGGGACTTGAGCATCCACAGAATTTGGTATTCATGCGAGGAACCAAACCCCAGTGGATGCCCAAGGGCCTACTGTACTTTGAATTCATTATTTGGGATGGAAGTATGATATACATCTAATATGCTGAGGAGTACAGTTTCAAACATTATATACATTGGTCATATTTGGTAGGACTGCATATGTTTATTTTATAGTTGTGTACTAAAATTATTCCATCAACATCACTTCCATTATTGTGACAAATGTTCTTAAAGCAAAGCAAAATTATTGGGAAGAGATATAACACTGATTATAATAAATTGATCTTTATCAAATGCTGTGTTTTAATTGACAGGATATTTTCCCCTTCCCACCAATTAAGAAAACAAAGTTGAGAAAAGAGTGATTGAAAATATGGAATTGGGGAGCAGTGAGAAAGAATCCATCTACAGAATATTGCAAAGGTCAAAACTATGCAATGTACTGTTGTAATTCTTTGAATGTATGAGATATTATAATTCTGATGCTGTAGTCAAGGTTGTAATGAGAACATAACACAAATGTGAACCTATTATTTTGACAGTGATTGTAATGAGAATGCAAAATAATATAAACATAATGACACTGAAAGGGACTCTGTCAACGCATCCCATCCCTTTAATACATCTCAGAAATTCACTTTTAATTTCTCTCCAAAAGGATAATGTAATTTGAATATGAGACAGCATCAAACTCTCTAAGTAATCAATGCCGACGCTAACACAAAGATAAAAGATTTAATGTCTCATAGGAAACACGCTTGAAGGGATTTCGAGTTGTTGTTTTCTTGTTTCAAGGTGGCACCAATATCTGAAAGTTGAGAGGCTACCAGTGAAACTTTAAGATGAATGCTCCTGATTCAACACAACATCTGATGAATTTTAGACAGACAGACAGACAGACAGATAGACAGACAGATAGATAGATAAGATCAACCCTAACAAAAATATCTTAAGATTTGAGAAGTAATTCCATGTGTAACCCAATATTAATGCATAGTGTGTTCAACACAGGAGATTCTCTACATATTTTATGACTTTTTGTAAAATTAAATCATTAATGGTAGCAATAATGATAACACTAAGGTCTAATGCAGGGGTGGGTAGTTGTTGTCACCACCATTTTCGCATTGATACAGTGGGAAATAGCACATCTACACACATTTATGCGTTAAAACAAGTGGTTCAGGTTCTTCAGTCCAATCACACTCCATGAAACCTCCCATAACACACTTAAAAAAAAAAAGAAGTTCTGGATTTTTCACACACCTTCTTTTAAAATGAAAGATTGTCATTTTTATTTTAAATTATTTTATTGTCAATGCCAAAAATTCACCAGGACCTTCAGAAACATTGGAGGAGAGAATGTAGCCAGTAGTATAGTGGTACCCCTGACTTTCACATGCAACATGGTTTTGCAAACCTTTTGAAGGCCTGGCTACCTCCTTTTTCACTGCTATCCAAAACTAATCCTTGAGTTCTATGGGTTCACAGTTCAAACAGTCTACTTCCATAGAATTTGTCATCTATTTTAGAACTTTGATTTATCTTTATCTAAAACATGGCTGAGCTGGGATTTGAACCCTGTCCCTAGAGTCATTGTCCAATGCTCAAAGCACTACACTACACTGGCTATTTATTTAGAGTATTGATCTGATTTGGGAAAATCCCTTTCGTACTCCCTGACTGTAAATGTAATCATTCCAAATCATTAATGCAGTTCCCTATCCTTGGAGTTATAAAATGATAGGACACATAAGGAAAGGAAGGTTACATTTGGAAAGAGAATTAAGTTCATCAGATACTGGCTGCTCTCCTTCTCCTTCTGGGGCCCAAGCATGATGAAGCTGCACCTGGCTTTTTCTTCTTTCCCTCAAAGGCCAGAACAATGGAAGTTGGAATATGGAGGAAGAGGTTTTCACCAACTTCTGGGTACAGAGATGATGAAGTTATACCTGCCGTCTTTTCTTTCCCTCAGAGGCTACAGCAATAAGAAGGTTGAATATGGAGGCAAGGGCTCCATATTGGGGTGCAGGCACAATTGAGCTGAGTCTGGCTGCTCTTCTCTCCTTCAGAGACCTGGCCTATATGTCTCCTTTCATGTAAAATCCCATGAAATGACTTGTTTCCTTTGCAGCATCCAGATTTAAAGAATGAAAGTGAAGATTTCTCTTGAAATGGCATTCATGCCAAAAGAAAATGTCTGTTTGAACGTATAATGTCACCTCCTATGCATTTCATTTTACTATTTTAAATATGCATTTTAAATATGCATTATTTAGAGGAATCTGTAAAAGAAAAAAAGGTGTCTAATGAATGATAACGAGTGGCACTGAATGCTATAGGCAAATGGAATAATTGATTATAATAGCATAAAACACTGTGTGCAGGTGGGAAAGGCGGGAGGTGGCTGGCTCCCTGCATGCCCTTGAAGAGGATTTCTCGATCAAATGAGCCCACCAAAGCTGCAGGGCTATTTCAGAAAACTGAAGACTTCAAGCATGTAAGCAGAAATTCAGGCAACAGAAAGCCAGAGTTTCTGCCCTTCTGAGTGTCACAGCATTGGGCAACGTGAACCTTCTCTTCAAAGGAGGAAATCGGAGCACATTCGGTGTTCTCATTTAGGGATGAAAAAAGATCTGCCACTTTAGCTTTCACACACATGCTATTTATTTGTTACATCATTTAAAAAGCTCCTTCTGTTGTGAATATGAAGACATTTGTGAATTTTCCAGATTCTTTAAAAATGATCCGAAACAATAGTTTCTTGATCCGGAGTGGCCAAATTTTTGAATTAGTCTGCCGAACTGGTGGTAAAGATGAGAGTATAGTCAACCCTCTGTATCCATGGATATTTAATTCATGGCTTCAAGCATCCACAGCTTGGAAATATTTGAAAAGTATATACATTCCAAAAAGCAAACCTTGATTTTCTCATTTAATATTTTACTATTCCAATGTATTTGAGCATCCATGGATTTTGGTATCCACAGAACCAAACCCCAGATGTCTGATGACATCTCATTGTGAGAGATCATGTTCTTCAACATGTAACATTAAAACAGAACTGCAGAATACAAAATGGACGACAAATAAACTCAGACTAATTGCAGATTAACTGATGCAAGTGGAAAGAGAGACTAAGACCTGCAAACAGAAAATGGGGTGAATATGTGCTGCTCCTAAACCTTTAGAGAGATATAAACTGTAGACGCATTTTGTTAACAAGAAGAGATAAAGATTAGTTGCAAGATGGATATCTCAATAATACAAATGTACCATGCCAACTGTAACACGGCTAAAGCTCTTGTAGAGAGGAAGCCTACTTAAATGGCAGCAAAACAGGACTAAAAAATGGGTTTCCTTATGCTACCTAATGGAATCTGAAGTGAAAAAGGAGGGAAAGAATTACAGTTTATCTTCCCTATGCTCACCAACAGTTGTTCTGTCAGAGTTTATTTAGAAAGCCTTCTTCACAGCACTTGTGAAATTTGGTTGCAAACTAATGAGTGAGTCTGTATTGTGAGAATAATAGGCCAATTGGCAGTCTTAATGAGAACCTGGAGACTTCTCAGCTAGGAGATACTGTTATTGCTGTGGAAGGAGAATTTGCCTGTTTTCTGATACAGGTAATCTAGAAAAAGTGCATGATTTAGAAAAAGCAAAGGGAGTATTTGCCCACTATGTTCCAGACCCTATATGATGATTTCTCAGAAGCACTTCTGTCTTCTGCAAACACATTGGGGCAGTTGTCATAAACAATGATAATGGGGCTTTCCAGAACAAATGCCAAAGATGTAAATCCCTTTGCTTTTCTTATTAAAAAGTGCCTCTTTGTATCTGTGTCGTAAACTCGATATGTAATTGTGAAGTACTAAAAGTAATCACTTTGTTTCTTCCATTTCTCAGTTTTAATGTGTATTCCAAGTGAAACTAGGAACTTGTTACATCTTGGAAAAATTACTTTTTTGGACTATAACTCCAGAATTTTCTAACATGTATAGTAGGGCTTTAGGAATGACAGTCCAAAAAAGCCCCATACAAATCTATCACTCATAAAACTCCCATCCAAAAAAATCAAGCATGAATTTCACGCAGAACAAATCCCCAACTACAACTTTAATGGATGCTGAAAACAATACTTCCATTGCAGGAAATAATATTACTGCATTGAAATATTTTCCATGCAGAATTCTGTTTCTTGTGCAGAAAAAGGCCTTTTTGTCTATGAAAAACAACCACATGAAATTTTTGCATAGCATTAAATCCTGAATTGCTAAGATTGTTCACAATTCAGATTTTTTGACCATTTTTCTCCAGGGTTTATTGATACTAAAATATATCTATCTATATATATTTTTTTTTTGGGGGGGGGGGTTCTTTTACCATTTTCCTAATATTTTTGGATATTCTTCCCATTCCAAAATAAATCACATGCTGGACTGCTACTATAATATCACAATATATTTAAAAGTTAAGGACAATACAAAATCTTCTATTTTGGAGTTATTTTTTTTACTTATCATATTAGAATCACAGAATCATAGAATCATAGAGTTGGAAGCGACCTCAGAGGCCTGCCATGCAGGCATACTTTGGCCCAAGACACACCAGCCAAAAGCGGTGTGACGGCGCTGAAACTAGGATTCCAGAGCATGTGGCAACTGCATGCTCCGGAACCCTAGTTCGTAGGGGCAGCAGCATCATGGCCGTGTTGTCCACATTGGCACCACCATGATGACGCCGATGCCACACAGCATCTGCACGGCGCTGTGTGATGCGTACGTCATGAGCGCTCCAATGGTGCACTCGTGATGTATGTAATGCACCACAAAAAGAACCCAGAAGAACCGGGTTCTTTTTACTGTGGAGGGATGCCACGCGGTTTGGTGACTGCGGCATCCTTTCGCAGTTAAAACGGGTGACTCCAGCCTGCCGTTTTGGGGCAGTCTGTTCTGTACCATAATTAAAGCAGCCATGACAGATGGCCATCCAGACTCTTTTTTGAAGGAGACTCCACCACTCTCTGAGAGAGTGTGTTCCACTGTCAAACAGCTCTTACTATCAGGTAGTTCTACCTAATACTGAGGTGGAATCTCTTTTCCTATGTTGCTTTATACCACTGCCTAGACTTACTGCAAAGCTCTGGCATTACATAAATTTACATTTTATTCCTAAATCCAAAGCAACTGTGTCACTTATAAAGCACCGTCATAAACACACATATGCACATGCACATGCACATGCATGCACACACACATCCCTTTGTTACTAAGGTGAGAAAGAAGTATGGAAAAGAGAGAATAAAGGGGAAAAAAAGCTTCCTACCAAAGAATAATAGCTGTATTCACTGTTGAACTCTGAATCTCTTTTGTTTACATCCATCTCCTGTCATGACCTGTCTTAAAGTGCATTACTTGCAAATGTTAAGAACTTAATTAAACCTTGAATATAATCAAAGAAAATTATTCTGGAAAATTCGCCCACATATTTTTCAGTTCTTTGGCTCAGTGAGTGGAAACTTTTCAGGGGAGTTAGTGTGTGTGTATCTTTGTCAACTTTCGCATTTCTGAATCTCACACATCTTTCTTTCTTTTATTCTGCTTCTTCAAGAAGTCTCAATAATAAGGGCATGATTATTCATTATCATTTCTTCTGATTTCCTTTTTGGTAGGAGAATGGAGTTTAAGTCAATGCCCTTTGTGAAATGAATACAGCAAGTTCAAGGACTCTGGTCTCAAGAAAGCTGAACCAGGAGCTCATGGCACATTAATACTTTCAGACCTACAGTCATTAAATTCTGAAGAACAGAGGAAAGAAGCCAAGGTAATATACTTTATTCAATCTCTCAACCTAAAAAATTTTTAGTGAACAACATACTCTATATCTCAACAAACCAATTCCAGAAATTGAAGTTAAACAGGCCATTGCTCATCTTAAATCTAAAAAATTATGGGAACTCATGGATTTAATATTGATGCTTATAAGCTACTATCGGAAGAGTTCTGCCTATATGAACATTTTAAATACATTTTACATGGAGCCTCAGTTCCAGAGACCTGGAAAACCTCATGTATATGACTAGTTCCTAACATCCAAGGAGAACACCTATCACCAAGAGAATGTTCTCCAATAGCTCTCATAAATCAGGACTTTATAATATTATTGACAATATTAGCAGCTAGACTGTGTTTATTCATAATCAAGTTGGATTTTTACAGAAATGGAAATGACCTGATGCGAGTTCTAAATAGTATTCAGTTTAATAATAATAATAATAATAATAATAATAATAATAATCCTGATTTCCCACTAAAATTGGGGCTAAAAATAACAACAACAAGCTACAATAACAGCACAGTACAATTAAATGAGTACCCAAAAAATAGAATACAATTAAAAAAGATAAAAGCACATAAAAACCATACACTTTAAAATAGTACAACATGCCCAGGATGTTCTTATATTGCTCTTATGTCCCTTGATGCTCTTTTATTCTTTGATCATATTAATTGGTCTTACCTGTTTCATCTATTTCAAGAGATGAAAGCAGGTGAAAATTTTATTAAATTGATCCAAAATGTTTATTAAGAGCTAGAAGCGGTAATCCATGTAAATAAAAAAGACTCCCTACTTCTTTCTCTTCTCAGAACTGATCCTCTTTGCTCTTGCAATAGAACCTTTAGAGAACACTGTTAGATCAAAACAAGAAATTAAAGGCCTGGTTTTAAATAAACTAGAGCATAAAATATCATTTTATGTAGATGATGTGCTGATCTATTTAACTAACCCCCTTCATTCTCCTCTCCTGCTACTCAAAATTCTTAAAATCTATCAATTTGCTGCCATATGAATAAATTTTAACAAATTCAATCTGTTATCTTTTAACCTTTATATGTTTATGTAATGTTATTCACTTTTTAGATTCCATCTAAATGTTAGGAAGAACTTCTTGATGGCAAGAGCTGTTCATTATTGAAACGCATTGCCTCAAAGTGTGGTGGAGTCTTCTTTAGAGGTTTTTAAACAGAGGCTAGATGGCCATCTGTCAGGAGTATGTTGAGTGTGTGTTCTTGCATGGCAGATGGTTGGACATGATAACCCTTGGAGTTTATTCTGGCTGCATGATTCTCTGTATTAAAAGGTGTTTTTGTTTTGTTGTTAAAGGTAACAAGAAGGCAGCAATTTTGTATGCAAGTCTTCAACCTCTGGAAAGTTCCTTCTGGGGCTGATTAAATTGCAACCCTTCTGCTCTCAACTGAGCATTCCTGCAAATTGCAATTCTGTAAAATAAGATGAAATTTTCTATTACAGTTTGCTTCCCAAGCCTTATAAAACCATAATTCTCACCTGGGTTTCCATGAAAGGGAAGAAACCACAATAGAAAACAGTTGCAAACAAGTGCAATTGTACATGTGTACTGCTACTCACACATGGTTCTCAATTCTGGTTTTCACTCGGAGTCAACAGCTACAAATGATTTTACCTGTATTCTCTTCAAACACTTCACCGTGAAATAGAAACCATGCCCACCCATTATATGTTCTTAATTGGCTCCTCATATTAAAGGATTTTGCCATCTTAATTTAACGTTTCATAACAGCACAGAGAATGTCAGTCTTCGCTGCTGTTATTTGTGGGTTCTCTATTTTTTGTTTATCTAAACTGTCAGGCAATGCTTTTAACACTTCATAATTATCTCAGTCTCGCTTCTTCCCCATTAATGTTTGTTGAAAGGCTGGTTCACATTCCACTGAGAATTACCTTGCAGAACCTATAGATCTTTTATTCAAATCTTCAGCAAGGTGCTTTGGTTTTCAAAGGGGACAGATTGTAAAGCCTTGTCTGCCCTTTCTTAATATTTCATAATTATTCCAGAGGAGAATATGTTATCAAGGGCTAAACTATCAAGTATAATTCAGAATTACTTCACACAATGCAAGTTTTATACTGTGCCGGAGAACCTGGTAAGTGGAAGGGAGTCTAATGTTTAAAACCTAGGTATTAGTTACACTTCCAAGGCCCTACAAGTAGGTAGTTATTGTTAAAGACACTTTGAAAAAGAGAGTTTAGCTCCTTTTTATATAACCTACTTTTAGGCCTCATCCTCATGCAGACTGACTTCTGAATTATTTCCTGACCCCTTGAGAAATCAACTGTATTTCAGAGAGATAAAAATGCTCCATGTTCACTGGAGTGTTTGTGGGAAAGGAATGACAAGTATTTTCATAACGACTAAACACTGAGAGCTAGACAGACCACTTTTCCTGTTTTAAAAAATGTAAGCAATATAACTTATGTGTTCTAAAAATAATATTATTTCAAACTGGGGAAAATGTTCTGAAATTAGGAAGCAGGCATAAACACTGAAAGATAAAACTGTTTAAACTCATTTGAGGTTTTAGCATTAATGTAGAAATTAGCAGAAATTGAGATGACTTGTTTTAAAATTGAGGTTTTTGAATGATATGTAAGGGTCAGTTTCCAAGACAGACTTTCCACTCCTCAGCCCTAAGAGATTCTGATCCAAAAAGGCAGCTCTTCATAAAGGAAGCATTAATGAATCTGTGACAGTAACTTCCCTCACTAGGAAACTGTTGCCACAGATTTCAGAAGGTGTGTATGGGAAACATCGCTGAGAGATTTATCACACTAGGGGAGATACCACAGGAAAATGGAAGTTAAACATGATTTAAAGTACATTTGAATTTAAACCAAACTTGCAAATTTGGTTAGTTTATCACACTAGGGACTGCCCAAGTAAAATAACGTGAATTTGAATCTAATCTAAACCCTAATCTGAACGCAAAGCAGAGAAAAACGACAGCTTTTTTACTTTTGGGTTGTTCCGAAAGTAAAAAGCTGCCGGTTTTCTCCACTTTACGTTCGGATTAACTTTGCGTTATTTCACGTTAACGGTGATGTCGTGTGATAAACTTTGGGCATTTCCCTGTTTTCTTTGGTTTAAATCCTGCTAGTGTGATAAACTCCATAGTGTCTGAGCAAACCATGCATAATAGCCAGGTTGCACAGAGGAAATGCTTTAGGTATTCATCTTCCCGAAGGTTAGTCACACTCCACATTCCATTTTTTGTGCTTAAAAATAATAACAACAAACACTACCTACAATCACAAAACCAATTACTGCTGTTTTGTATGTTAGTATCTTCACCAACAGCATGCAGTAAAAAGTGAATGCATTCTTAGGTGACATTTTCTTAGCCGTAGGCAGATCTTATTAATGAGGCAGGTCCTAAATTAGCCTTACTTGTTTGTTTTTTCCTCCTGCTGCTTCCCTCCCTCCATCCCTTATGTCAAGATTTTTTCACACACACACACAGACACACACACAATTTCTGTTATGGTATTCATTAGCTTTTTAACCACCAACAAGCCTTCTGAAATATAACAGACTTATAAGCTGCAGTAGCCACCCATCCATGTCCTACTTATCCCTCTACATATAATGGGATGTGATTTGATATTAATAGACTTAGATTTATCCATTTAGATAACTCTGAAGGCAGCCAGGGATTTCGTTTCTAACTAACAACTTGCGGGTGTCAAGCAGACCCTGTCAATTAAACTCAAAGGGGAGCTTTTGGCTTATTGACATTTGGGCTCATCTATATAATTTTGAAAAAACAACCTAAAAGAAAAATATATATTTTAATACGATGAGAGAGAATGTAATATGTGTAAAATAATCTTATGTTGAAGGGGTTTGTGTGTGTGTTGGTAATGAATTTACTAAATCAAACATGAAAAGTGATGTTATTTGTGGTTAGAAATCTACACATTTCTGTCCCTTCAACATACTTCCTAGTTTCTTTAGATACCTCACATTTTTCCTCCCCATTGGAATTGTTTGAAACTTTCCCTTAAATATCTCTCTTTTTGGAAACTTCCATCCATTATGAACTCCCTTCTTTTTAGTATTTCCAATGACCGGATCACATCCTGTGCTCCCCTAAGTTTGCTAAAATCAGATTCTTACCATCAAGAATTCTTGTCTGATTGAACTTGGCTTCTCCTTTCCAATGTATAACAAATTCCAGGAGAACATGGTGACTCTCGCCTAAGGATACCATCAGTTTCACCCCAATAACCAAGTAATCACTCTTGGTTAGGATCAGATCTAAAATAGCTGATCTCCTTTTGCCTCTTTCACCTTCTGGGCAATGAAATTATCTGTAAGGCAAGTCAGGAATTTATTGGACCTTAGTGAGGGGATTTGACAAAAATTAACTTCCAACAAATATCAGGATAATTGAAACCCCCCATTACTTCTACATCTCCCCTTTCTGAATGTCTGGTCATTTGTTCTAGGAAGGCATCATCCAAGCACTCAGTCTTTCCTGGAGACCTGTAATAGACACCCACAATGTCATGCCTGTGTTTTTCTCCCCTACATTTTTACCAGATGCTCTCAGTCCTTCAGAGGCTCCTGCAGTGATCAATGGCCCCATACAGATAGGCCAAAATAAAGCTGCTTTGGGTCACTTTGGAGGTAGTCTGTTTAAATGTTGCATGCATCCTAAGAGTCAGGAAGCTGCACCAAAGCCACGATCCAGTCCTAAGCATTGGAGCGCAGCTTTGGCACAGCTTCCGGACTCTTAGGACACCTACATCATTTAAACAGCATACCTCCAAAGTGACCCGAAGCAGCTTTATTTTGGCAGTCTGTATGGGGCCTATATAACCTTAAAGGTTATATAACACTGTGTGCATGTGCGATGACATAACAATACATTAATTTTTCAGAGACTTGTGATGAATAGATGGTAATTAAAAAAAATACCAAATCTATACTAAGGGAAGTCAACTCAATCCCCAGAATTTCTTAAAATATCTTATCATCCTCTCCAAAACCATCCACAACATACACAACATACACGGGGGGAAGACTATTCTTCAAGTGTGGGGTATTTGTAGCACACATTTAAAAGAGATGACAGTCATATATGATATTTATATGTGCCTCTAAATTTGCAAAAACACTGTTGGGAGACACGATAAATAATATAACCATCAGGTTTATCAATAGGTGGGGTATATTTAAAAAGTACAGTCAGCACCCTTTCGAAAAGATGTCCCTGAAAACTGCAATTTTGACTACAAAGGCCAGATAATTTATTCAGAAGGAAGATAAAGCATTTTAAAATAAAAAATTGAAAAATGCAGCGATTATTATTTACTCACAGTACAATCCTTATTGACACTGTGGCAGCATAAGAAGGTGCATTGGACAGCCAGTGTTATTTTGCGGAAGGAAGGAGAAAAGGGCCTATATTTCAGATTTTTCGGTAATAAATCAGGCTTCTAAAATATTCAAAATGATTTCTTCTTTCATAGAGAAGGTCAATCTATTTATTTACGTTAGCATTTGTATTAAAAGAAGCAGTAAATAATACATTTTCCCCTCTGGAAAATGTTGTTGGACTAAGTGTGCTATATCAATAATGTACCATGAGAAACCCTTTGTGTCTTGATTTAAGCTCTAAAACTCATTTATTATTGAGCAGATAAGAGGGAAAATAAGATTCCATTTTACTTGAAGTTGTCAAGTGCTTCATCTAATATATATCTTAAGGTCTCTTGATATTCAGATGACACCAGACTTCTACCCCCAGCACTGTTTGATGGCAAGGATGAAGTTAGAGACTTTGCTTTGGGAAATGGAATGTTTCCAACATATGGTAAAACATGTCAAAAATGTGCTGTTTGTAATTTTCACAGAGAGGGCAAAGCTATTTGCACATTTCCTTGTACAGTTGTTATTGTTTTCATCCTAAATTGACAAGCTACTGAGAAAGTAGCCAGCGCATTCAGATTGATTTTACGTACCTTGGAGACTCCTTAACTTTATGCCTTTGCCATACTCCTTCATTCTCTGTGTATATTAGTTACTAAAAAAGCAAAAACAAAATTAACATCATTGATTTTATAATGTTCTATAATAATACACTATCAGTGGACATGGTATTTTACAAATTACAGGGAGAAATGTGGTTGCTGAATGTCAGTTCAGCAAACAGTAAACAGTGATATAACACCCATCTAGGACTTTATTAAAGATGAGCACAGTATTACAGAGACCTGGACAGTCCAGGACGGTCTTACAAAGACTAGGCTCAGTGAAGCCTGAGGGATCAATGTCTCTCACCTTCCTCCTCCTCAGTTCTCTGTGCTACAACAGATGAGATCTGGTAGTAGTAGGGAGGCATACTTAGCCATGGTGATCTTGAGGGATGATGATGGAGTTGCTTTGGCTTGTTGTGTTGGGAGACTTTATTGTCTATGATGAAGCCATCTTGTTTTCTTATGTTGTCTATGGTAACTATGGGCTTGCCTCAAGTGATACCTGGCCCTACATTTGCTGCAGGGCACCATCTAGACCTGGTTTTCTGTGTTGGTTAGGATGTTGGCAGTTCTGGTGTGGACAAACTCTCAATAGTGCCTTTGTCACAGACATATCACTATCTAGTGGATTTACTGTATGTGGTTCTCTCAAAGAACTGGCTGAGCTGTGGGATGGAGAAATAAGATAGGCATGAGTGATTCTAAGTGTCTTCTGCTATGGAATGAAGCCACGAAGTTATCTGTTTTTCTGTTAGTAATATGATGAAGTAAAAATAATAGGAGGGAGGAGCAATAGAATCATAGAATCATAGAGTTGGAAGAGACCGCAAGGGCCATCCAGTCCAACCTCCAGCCATGCAGGAACTCTCAATCAAAGCATACCAGCCTCTGTTTTAAGACCTCCAAAGAAGGACATTCCACCACATTCTGAGGGAGTGTGTTCCACTATTGAACCGCTCTTACTGCCAGGAGGTTTCTCCTAATGTATAGGTGGAATCTCTTTTCCTGTAGCTTGCATCCATTGTTCTGTGTGCTTGTCTCTGGAGCAGCAGAAAACAAGCTTGCTCCATCCTCAATGTGACAGCCCTTCAAATACTTAAACTGGAAATCCTGTGAATGGTTTGTTGCTGGTTATTCCTGGGATAAGTGCTCTTTAATAGTGATGTGTGTGAAAATCCATGGGGCTCAGGTGTTTCACACAGGAGAAGCTGATGAGATGGTCTAAGGTATAGACCACCTGCCATAGCTGTTCCCACATCAGGTCGCTCCCTTCAGTTTTGCAGATTTTCAAGCAAACGGTTCAAAAGGTTACTTCAAATAAAGTGGCCCATTTTACAACCCAGGATATGTGTCTGGTGTTGTTATTTCAAATTGGTCAGCAATGACAATTCTATCTAGGTTACATTTCAATTTACCAGCCAAGGGACAAAAATACACTTAATATAGTTGTTCAGATCCAGAATTACTGGCAACTAAATATTCTGCCAGTTATTGGGTCTACAATATACCTAAACACACACACACACACACACAGAGAGAGAGAGAGAGAGAGAGAGAGAGAGAGAGAGAGAGATCAGTCAGTGTGGGTGGGGAAGTGTGCAGGGAACAGATGCAATAATGTTTGTCAGACCCCAATTCTGCAATATTTGTTTTCTTCATGCATCTTTCAATTGCTTTCCTCCAGGTGGTCCTTTTTGCTGACTTGACTTTAACAAATGACTCTCTCCTCTTTATAGATGCTCTTATGAATACAGAAATCCTGGATCTTGCTTTGCTAGGATTTTAGTCTTTAAAAGAACAAAAGAAGGTGAATAGCATTTACGAGTGAGAAATGTTGTCCTTCCTTCCTTCCTTCCTTCCTTCCTTCCTTCCTTCTGACTGAAGTTTATTGGGGGGCATAATACGATTGTACAAATACGATTTTCTTTTTTGATCTAAGCTGGCTTCTCAAGCGTTCCTGATATCGCCACCTCTGGGACACATCCGGAACGCGATGGGAATGTGCGTCGCCAGCGGCAGCGTTCTCCCTGCATGGTAAGATGCGTTCTTTGCCGCCTCCCTTCCCATTGCATCCCCTTTTAGAACATGACAGGCCCATTCCAGGTCCTGTATGATAAAGTCTTTAGTCTAAAAGGTCGTTCCGCATTTCTTTTTCTTTCCTCTCCTCTCCTTTCCTTCCTCATTTCATTTCTTATGGCTATTTTAAAAGCAATGCCCCTTCCTAACATTTTCAAAACTTCTACAGAGAAAATATTGGTCATTTATCCCATTGAATAGTGTGTGTGTGTGTGTGGGGGGGTAATGTTTGTGAATTATTGTTTCTTTTTCAAGTGAGCATTTAAAGACTTACGAATTATGGAAATCTGTAATTTTAAACATTATTGTTCAGCTCTAAAGAAAGTGTCAATACAGCAATGTTCTTTGATTGTGCCTGATTTAGAGATCCTAATTTCTTCTTGGGAATGCATTTTCCTCACTGACTTAAGAACTCATCCCCCATTAAATGAAGAGGTTTATTCATTTTGATTATGCTCAGTTATGCACTTATCACCTGCACCTACCTATCTAACCTGATTATCATAACATGATGAATGTTGTTGCAGGTAACTATAATTAGCACAAACCTCAACAGCTGGATAGTTCGACCTGAAAAAATGGCAGAATATTCAAGAAATAATCCCTATATCATTCCACGTTTATTTGAGGAATTTAACATTTAATGGACACAACATTGAGAAGCAAATATTCAAGCACTTGTTACAGCCTACCCCACCCCTCCAAAGCAAACCTTTTAACCTTTTCTTTTTTCAGATGAACATTTTCTTAGGTTAATTATTCAATTTATTATCCACTTTGAGGACTTTTCTCAGAACCAACACTGCAATGATGTGAAGTTAAAACACTATTAATAAAGAAATCCCATTTGGAGTTACAGAACTTCAAAGAACTAACATTTTTATATATACTGACCAATGCAACATGGCTAGCACATGGGCTTTGTAAGGATATCTGCTCAACTTTTGGGGAATATTAATTAGCTCAACACACCAATATAGGGCTCTTTACAAGTACCCTTGTCGGATCGAATCCCAGCAGTGTTTACGAAGGGACGAGAACTTCCAGGAACTGATGCAAAGGCAAAGTCTTTGAATTTTAATCTAGTTTATTGATGCACAGGGGGACTCACTCACACACCCATACATTCACTCATGCAATCACTCAAGGCTAATAGAAGAAAGGGAGGGAAAATGGAAAGAGAACACAAGGCCTGCTAATGGAAATACTCGCCTGCAATGGTTTCCCTCGGAATCAAGGTAGATGCAACAACACTGAAGGAAAATGGAAAAAGGAGGTGCGTGGACCCAGGAGGAGCAGACTGACATAGTGCCTGCCTGCCACCAACATGGAACTTCAAACAAAGGAAAAACTGGACTTTAAATAGGCTCCCAGTCACATAGTCAGTGAAGGCTCTTGTCCTACATCAAAGTAACACCAAATTTACACATCACTTGATCTATAGGCATCCTTTGCCATGGGAAAACGATTGTTGCCAGAATGGCTTGTGTCTGTGAAACATCTCTCCGTCATAAATCTGTCTCCTAGGTGTGAAGGAATCTTTCCAGTTTGCAACTCCTAAGTAAGGCTGCTGCCTACATGGTCTCTCCGCTTTCAGGTCATGGCAGCCAAGGGGGCAGCTCCCATAATGCCTTTCCCTTAGGGTCATCAGGAGACATACTTCACCCTATAGATGCAGAACTTGCTTGGAGACTCCTATGATCAAGTGAGGCCAGGGAAAAGGGGCCACCTGATTACCTCCACGGATGCATTTTGGGATAGGGATTTTGGGGGTATTTTTATAAAATTCCAGACTTGATAACAGCTTGCTTTAATTTGCTTTATGATCCCGTTCTTTCAATGTGGCAATTTATTTATGCGCAGTGAATAAAAAGGTTGTGAAGCCTTCCAAATTTCCAAAGGCCTAAATAGGAAAATTACATGAAACTGAGGTGAAACTAGTATGAGATGAACAAAAACCTAGGTGAAGAAATTATATTAGGACATAATTAAAAATAGAGAATCTAACCGGGAAGTCTTAACTAGTAGAGACATGTTGAACTGGGTATTTATATTCATTCCATTCCCACTTTTGAATCAGAGTCTGGGTGTAATCTCATTTCATTTGTTGATTCCCCCCAAAGGAAGCAATGGATGAAAATTGCATTCCAAAAATATCTCTTACAAATGGTACAGTTTGCATTGAATCCTCAATAAAGGCAAAAATGTGGATAGGCTAAAATAAATATTTTGCTCAGAGACATCAGAAACAATGACATAGATTATTAAATAAAATATAGCAAGCATGTCAATGATGAAGGAGATTTCAAGGTAGTTTTTAAAAACTCCCACAGTGCACTCTTCCATATATTTATTAGGAAATCAATCCCCGGTTTCTGGACCTTGAGACAGGTGTGATGTTGGAAACCCTGCTGCTTCCCTATAAAAAGACTATCTCTGTGTGTACTAAGCTGGGGACCATATGCAAGAATGATAGTACCTGAAACCATAGAGTTTTCACATAGTACCTTCTCTTTGTCTTTGGATTAAACAGAGTGACAGATGTGCTTCATTTTTTTTACACAGGGATCAGATAATGCCACCTTAAATCCCAGGTTTTTTTTTTTTTTGAGGAGGGGCATATTAATAATTAAAATGAATATTTCCCTTGAATATCTCCTCCTTCAAAGTCCAATGTCTTTTTGCTACAGCTTCTTTCTGCCTTTTAAACTCCGTTTCACAGATCTTCTAGTTGTGGACTGAAGGTAGCCTTTTTCATGACATACATAGAAAGGATTCTTATCATGATGCCTAGCCTCACATGATGCTTACACTAAGTTGCTTGGAAATCTTAAGTGGAATTCACTGAGCCATTTCTTCATGGTTTTTGTCCACCTACATTGCAACATAAAGCCTTCTCTTTTCAACCATCCCACCTCCCCTGAAACAAACCAAACTGCTTCTGGTATTCAGCATAATACAAGCAACAAAAGATGTGCAAAGAGGCCAAGGACATATTTTAAATGCCTTACAAAACCTATTTGTGACCCTATCATCCACTTCAAGGGTTGGTGGAAGAGGTATGGATTCATTTCATGCTTCCAAATCTATATATTCAACCTAATATTGTCTGAACTGATTAGCAGAATGTATAGAATTTCAGGCCTAATTCTTTTCCTGTTTACCTGAATATTTAATAGGATGCTTGAGACTTTCAATTGTGGCCTCACTGAATACACTGAGTTTTGTACTCCGCTGATATGCAAGACCTATGATAATCAAGTTACTACATGATCTTTATTTGATGTCTTCCTGCAGCGATTAATGATTCTACTTGGTGAAGCTTAGTGAAGCATGCATTTTATGTAAAAGGTTTAAGAATTTATAAACAGAATGCTCACTTACATTTCCTGTTATAAAACAATATATATTTTAACAAAAATGCAGCTATATTTTAATAAGAATAGAAAGAAAAATTTTAATCTACATACATTTATTATTTTAAATAAATGTTGGATGAGATAAAGGGTTCATAAAATAAATATATAATTCCCATTAAGATCATATGTTGATAAAATGTTTAATCCTTTTATCATGTTTTTTTTAAAAAGTTAGATTAAAACGTCTTTCTTTCCATATTAAAATATAGCTGCTATGTACCGTGTGTGTGTGTGTGTGTGTGTGTGTGTGTGTGTGTGTATATATATATATTAGCAATGGGAAACATAATAAATGTATGTAGATTCAACATGCAATTTATAAATTATTAAATTTTTTATACCAAAGGAATGCTCCACTAAGCTTCACCAAGTTGAATCATTAATAGCTGCAGGAAGACATAAAATAAACATAATTTGGTAGCTTCGTTGTCATAGGTCTTGCATACCAAGCTGAGTACAAGTGACAGTGCATTCAATGAGGCCATAGCTGGAATTCTCAGGTGTGATCCTCCATAAGTTCCATTAAGGTCTTCAATTCATTTAGTCTTCACTTCATGTGAAAGCCTTTGGCACCATTGCTGTTATTTCTGCTTTCCTCCTGCTTAGGAGGAAAGGACTTTCTATGCACTTTGTTGCACATTTGTAATGCCATTTATTTAATATTTTAAATTTGTGCATGATTTAAGTTAAGAATAGTAGACTGGAAAAAGGTGGGTTACACATAAAAATCATCATCATCATCTAAAGGATTAAGAGAATCTTCTGGGAGGAACTGGTATTTTGAGGTCTCCTGGGATAAACTTTTATCTCGAGCCACTGAGATGTACTGCCAAGGCACTGAACTGTGCTATAAACAGTGATAAGAAAGAGTAAATAAGGGAAGCCCAGCAAATCATATAAATCAAGCCTGAAAGTAATCAGATAGCTGGTTTCCCTAGCAACATCTGAGTCATGTTTGATGGCAGACTAAGAGATGGTGCCTAGTACTGATGAAGATTTCTGTAAAAACACACCATTAATTTGCCTTTGATTGGATGATGAGATCAAGAAGTATACTGGTATACCAGGTATATCAAAAAAGAGAATAGTGTGCATCTTAGAGAAACAGCATCAAACCTAGTAATCTGAACTGGATAAGAGCAGAGAGGCAAAAGACATAAAAGGGAATTGATACCTGCCATCCAGGGACTGAACTAGAAGAGGCTGATCTTTAAGATCTAGCCAGATGAAGTTTCATGTTGGCTGTGCTCTCTAGATTGGATGAAAAAATCATTAATTAGAAGGTATTTATATTTATTTCAGTAACAGAATTTATTGGCTGTGCTATGATATAAATGTTTCAAAATACATTCTTCTTTAACTATGTCCCTGTTTTCTGTCCATAGTTCCTCTGGTTCCTAATCAACTAAAGTTTCCAGACTAAGGATTTTATCATACTAGCAAGATCCCATGGGAAAATGGGATTTGAAGGAGAGTTAAATTGGAGAAAACCCAGAAATGCCCAAAGTTTATCACACGACGTCACTGTTAACATGAAATAATGCGAAGTTAGACCGGAGAGAAAATGGAAGCTTTTTACTTTTGGGAAATTCCTGTTTTTGTCCTCATTTTGGAAGAATGATATTAGGGATATCAGGGAACTGTTCTATGTTGGTATATATGGGTTTTATTTTAAGAGAGCTAATATCCCTAAGTGATGTTAGAGAACAGGTTTATGCATGGGAAATGAACTTAGATGTAATAGTTTTCTTAAAATGATAGGGCATATTTAGTGCAATATAACTATGGGAAAACCATATAGCATTTAATCTTATATAATATTAGCATGCCTTAGAAGACACATATTTAATTTCTCCTTAATTCTCTGTGTTTGTTCATTCTCTGCCTAAAGCCTCATCCACAACTACTGCAATCTTGGAGGGGTGAGATGAGTAAGATTTTCTTAGGCACTTCAGTGTTGGCAATGGAATTTAAGGATGAAGGGATTAAAGTGAATTTATAGCACAGTCAAAGTAAGGATTGGTAGCCAGATCCTCCATGGTTTGGAAATAGTTTCAGTCGGATTTAAAGAAATCTAAACAAACATTATTTCAAATTTGTTAGCACAACAAGATATGAGCCCAAATATTACCTAGCTTGATCACCAACCAAGAATGTAGTCCACGGGGAGACATTTCAATGTGTATAGAACCCACATATATACAGTCTTTAGCAATTCTGTAGGCAAAGCCTTATTTCATAATTCTTCAGCAGAAATAAATTTAGACTGTGTTGTTGTTGTTGCTGTCGTCATCGTCATCATCGTCATCATCATTATCATCATCATCATCTTACGAAACTGAATTTGTGCTCAACACGGATGGCTGAGCACTTCACTCTCAAGACATATGTGTGAATACGAAAGGAGATAGATGTCTTATTAATATAACACCTTTAACTTTTAGATTTTTATGAGAACATCAAGAAGATTTCAAGAGAACCCACATAAAAGTTCTACCTCTGGCATTTTTCACAATCTTACATGTAAAAGGCGAATGTCAAAAACAGAGGGAAAGCACCAATATACATAATATATTGGATAAACTCTCCACTGGCATCAGAAGGAACAAAATGTTTCATTTTAGGCTTTGTACTTAAAGAAAAACACCTGTGATCGCATTAATTGCTGGACAATGTATATAAAAAAGATGGTCTTGTCTCGCTTTTTATCAGACTGGATCCTGCTTATTATAATTAATATTTTTTATGGTTTTTCACACATAAATTAAAAAAATACAATACTACAAAAATCTCACAAAAACACAAAAATGCTTACAAAAGAACACATTAAGGGAAAGGGGTAATTAAAAAAGCCCACTTCCTAACATTTAACATACAGTGCGCTGTGTTATACGCGGGTGCGCTATACGTGGCTTTGAGCTTATGTGCAAAGCTGCGTGGGAGCACGCAGGGTGCAAGGGGCGGCATGTCCCATTTGGATTAATGGGGTGCACGCCTGTGGCACACGCATGCCACCATGTCGCTGCATGCACGAACCTCATTCACTTGAATGGGGCTCAAGCATAGGCGGAATTTGGCTTACACAGGGGGTCCGTAACGGATCCCCCTCGTAAGCCAAGGGTGCATTGTATATGTTTCAACCAGGAATTTTTCCACTTAACCTAAATAACTAAGGCCTGGGACAGCCTGCCCCAAAAAGGTGGGCTGATGGCGGCCTGTTTTCCTGTGGAGGGACGCTGCAGCAGCCAAACTGTGCAATGTACCTGCAGAGTAAATAGAACCCGGTTCTTCTGGGGTTTTTTGCGGTGCCTGGCTTAGGTCATGAGTACGCATCCGTTACATCAAGATGGCGGCACCCATATGGACAGAATGCCACCATTTGTCAGCTGCTATGCCATGCTAAGGTTAGGGACCTATGCTATGTTGATCATCTACTTCTGAATATATCTACAATAATCATAACAAATTTGAAAACCTTGAATATTAGGTAGAGATGGATGAGAATTTTCTCTTATTGAAATATTTAATCGGAATCTATTTTCTTTAATTAGGTTGTACCAAAATCCACACATTTTATTGCAAAGGAAAATGAGAGTATTGCAACATTTAAACTTTGGGGAAAGTAAAATGAAAAGCACAGGGGCAAAGCGCTGTGGGTGTTCCCCCACTTTTTTCTGGTACTTTTGGTATCAACGCACAAACTATTTTGGAGGGTCTTCAAACATTTTAGGCCATTTTCCTCCTTGAACAAGGGACTGCAGAGAGAAGGGTGCCACAGTAAAAAAAAGGAAGAACAAAGAAAGAAAGAAAGAAAGAAAGAAAGAAAGAAAGAAAGATGAAACAAAGCACACATCCCTACTCTTTCCATTTATAGGAGTCTTCAGTAGTGGAACTCTGCTCATGTATCCAACACTATGCAAATATCGTGTAATGCAATAACCAATTCTTTCACTGCTAAAACTGCTTCAGGAGGCTTATTTGCAAAGTATTCTCATTAACCTTCCTCTGTTATTTTCTCATACATCTCTACAAATAATAAAAAATAATAATAAAAGATCATATATTTGCCTGTGCTTATGTACTAAAATATCACAGAAGAAAAACATAAAATGCATTTCCAAAATAAATGGTACTAATAAAGAATATTAACATTCAACATTAATTTAATGTTTTTAATAAATAATGAAATGGTAATAAAATGTTAAATCTTCTGAAGATGGACTGAATTTCAAAACGGCAAAAAGTTGTGCAGCAACTGCACAAGAGAAGAAAGAATATGGTGACAAGGGAGATTATTATATAGTGACCATGTATATGTGTGTATGTACCTTCAGGTCTCCTGCTGACTTATGACAACCCCATGAATTTCGTATGTTTTCTTAGGCAGGGAATACTCAGAGGTGATTTTGCCAGTTCTTTCCTCTGAAATATAGGCTGCAGCACCTGGTATTTGCTGATGGTCTCCAATCCAAGTACTAAATGGTGCTGATCCCCCTTAGCTTCCAAGATCAGGTAGGATCTGGTGCCTTGACCATAAAGACTGTAAATCTTTACTTAGGCCCGATCCAGAAGGGCCTTTGCGGCGGCCCTGTCATGTGCTAGGGGTTGGCCGAAGGTGCACTGCCCATAGTGGCCTCACCCTAGCACGTGATGAGGGCGTCAAAATGGCGGCGCCCTATACACATGGGCACCGCCATTTTGACACAATCGATGCTTAGCGTCTGCATGTCACGCCCCCATAAGGACGTCACGAGTGTGCCATTGGTGCACTGCGACATCCTTATGGCACCACAGAAAGAACCCGCTTTTTGCAGGTTCTTTTTGCTGCGCGAGGGAGCCGCGCAGTTTGTCCGCTACGGTCTGTATAGTGCCTTATTTACTCTATTTACACCAGCAGAACTTTATTTAGTTTTTTGTGGGTTTTTCGGGCTATGTGGCCATGTTCTAGAAGAGTTTTTTCCTGACGTTTCACCAATATCTGTGGCTGGCATCTTCAGAGAATGCTGACTTGGAAGAGAGTGTAAGGAGGAGGAATGAACTTTCTTTATTAAAATGTTATCATAATGCCTTGTGCTTCATTCGCTTGCCAAATTGTTTTGCTGTAACATCTATTGAAATAGTAGGCAAAGTATCACCACAGCCACCACTGTTCTTATAGTTATCATTACTAACACAGTAGCATTTCTTTATGACAGTTTTCCAGGGTCACATTTTAAGATCAATGCTATTTGAGGGGAAAAAGCAAGCAAGCAAGCAAGCAAACAACCCTGTGCCAGTATCACCATTCAGCTTGGGAAATATGGTACACATTAGCAAATACCGCAACCATCTGCAAGAGACAGGGGTGGGTGGGGCAACAGAAGAAATGGCATTATTTAATCAGTTATATACATTTAGACATTTTGTTTCCTGTTTGTTCTAGTATAATTACTATGTTAATTTCTGTGTGCCTTGCATATTAAGCTGAATGTATTCTATGAAGCTAATGACCGCTGCATCAGCTTTTTATTAAACAGGAAATAAACATGCAAAAGCTTGCTACCAAAACTAATTAGTTTACTATTCATGTTGAAGAAGGAAAAAAAGAAATCTGTTTCTCTGGCTTATAACTGACTTATGCCATTTGTTCATTTCACAGTTCTTTGAAGG